>NC_088841.1:15006457-15343957 GCF_904066995.2 Poecilia reticulata | reverse complement strand
GCTCACTCTATGGGGGAGTTGTTACAACTGGCTTATGGCACTTTCACACCTCCTGTCCAAATGTCCTCTCTGTTGCATGAATATAGACACCCCACTCATATTTTGTGTTTGGTGAAAAATAATCATTGTCCACAAAACATAGTCTAGGGCTCTAAGTGGCATTTTAATGCAAATGCCATTAAAGGTTCTGCTTATCAAGCAAAAGTAGGTTAGATTTTGCTGTTGATGCCTGCCTCTCCACATAGGCAGAAACAAAAAACAAAAAAAAGCAATCCTCATTCGCGCATACAACACACATGAGCTGGATCGATTTATTGTGCCATGAGAGATATGAGCATGATGGGGAGCTTTCAGGGGGATGGGCCAGTGCGCTGCTGGTGGCTTTCAGGCTCGGTCTGGACATTCTTGCTTTTCTGGAGCACTCATGGCAGCGCGTGAAGCATGTAAAGCGCTTGCTTTTGGAATTTAGAGATAAGAGAATCAGATAGACTAACTGATTAACCTGCAGGATTTTTCATCTACTGCACAGCTTCTATGTTTCTTGTCTTCTGCCTCAAAGTGGAAAAAAAGAGAAGGAAAATAAGCTCTAATTTCAGCAAAAGGTATGGTAAAATTTTTATTTATTACTTAGGTACTAATGTCAAACAAGTGTAAATGTTAATTTAAGCTTAATTTCAGCCTAAATTTAAACCTTGTTTTAAATATTGCTTTTTGTTGTGAGTCACAAGACTTGCAAATTACTTGCATTCAAAAGCAATTGTAGCAAACTTTCTCACAAAGTATTTAATGAAGCAAAGCAGAAGCAGTGACTATTTTCTACAACACTTAAGGTCTCTATCCATTGCAAACCATTCTTTAAAATCACAGCAAAGCACAACTGATTGAGCCTCTAAAAATAACTGAATAAATATGACTGGGGAATGAGTGTGCATATTGTAGATAACATCACATGTGGGCTTGATTCCTAGAAATGTTTTCCAAGTGAAACAATAAAACCACTTCTTGATTTCTAACAGGAGCACTTGAGGATATGTTGCTTAGGTCTTCATTGGCGAAAGGGCCTAAAATGTTCACTTACAGGACTAACTACAAAAAATAAAATAATAACTGCAGACTTAAAAACAAAACCCACCCAGAACAAGATAATTACGGACTAACTTAACACTGGCTTAATCTGACTCTACAAGGTTGGGAATTGGGTTTGAACCAGCTTTCTGAGCTACGTTTTCAACCAGTAAAATTATTAAAGTCAAATGACATGCTACAGAATCAAATGTGCAGGAAGATGATCCTGGAGCATTGTTAATCTGATAGAGTATGTTATATAACTTCCTAAACCATTAAAATGTGAGGCCAGTCCACAGAATGATGGAATATGAAGCCAACAGGTTGTGGTTAAAAGTAATAACCCATAATCAATAATAATACTTAAGTGACTATGAAGAATTTCTCTTATTAGTTATTCATGAAAATTGATTAAAAGAGCTCAATAACTACATGACTGGTAAAAGTTTGATGTTACCTTTTGCGGGCAAACTGTTTCTCTAGTGTAGGCTATGGCCACTAACACAACCAACATGAAGAAACACCAAAATTCACCCTGTTACCATTTCTTATTCAGAAGAGTTCAGGTCTTTTCAGGTCACGTATTTCTAAATAAAAGTCTGTGAAGAATGGTGAAGCTTCTTCTCTCCTCACAATAACAAGAAACAGTAACAGCAAAAAGACTCCTTGTGACGTAATCATTCAGAAACAAAAACTTGGTAAGGTATTTATCAGATGCTAATTTCTGGCATATCAGTCACAGTACAGACATATTTTCTGACTGTGCTTACTTTGTAAATAATACAGGGTGCTCCCTGTACTTTGGGCAAAAGTGATTGAAAACGTTATGTAGTTATTAATTTCACCTCATGTCAACCTGTGCCACCATAGCGGGAGGCATAATGTACACATGCAGCATAACAAAAGTGTGTACATCCTTCATGTTTTTGAAAATATTTTAATTTATCTTTTTTTTTTTTATATCACTGACAATACAGCCTGGCCATGGCCTTCCTGTGCAACTCCATTCAAAAAATTAAAAAAAAATCTCGCTTACAGTCTGGGCTTTCTACTTGACTTGATATTTGACCCGACCAATCAGCGAACAGAAGGAGACGTCGTAACAACAAACACATTTTTTATGTGTTAACTTGAATTGAAATATTAATATAATGTGAACAACCTCCATGTTTCACTTTTTTGAGGGTAGGACAAGGGCTGGTTTTCACCAGGATACTGAAGATATGACACTTTGATACAATGTGAAGTAGTCACAGTTTGTAAATAATTTTGCTCTCCTCTCAAAACACATACAACCCCTGGCAAAAAGTATGGAATCGCCAGTCTTGGATGAGCACTCATTCAGACATTTCATGCTGTAAAACAAACTCGGATCAAAAACATGATACAATTCCAAAGTGCAACTTGGTGGCTTTCAGGAATACTCAAAGAAATTAAGAGAAAACATTGTGGAAGTCAGCGAATGATACTTTTATTGATCAAGCACAGGGAAATAAATATGGAGTCACTCAATTCTGAGGAAAAAAGTGTGAAATCACTCAAATTGGAGGTAAAAAAAAAGGATACACCCAGTCTATTTCCTTTTCCTAAATGGACACCTGCCCCAGATTAGATGTGCCCATTAGTCTACAGTTAAAAACACCTGCAGTCATGACGACTTGGGGGGCTGCTGGACAAAGTGGAGTGGCAAAAACCATGGCTCCAACAAGAGAAATGTCCCTTGAAACAAAAGGGAGGATTGTGAAACTTCTTGAAGTTCACAATCTTTAGCATGGTTGCTAAAGATGTGGGCTGTTCACAGTCAGCTGTATCCAAGATATGGACCAAATACAAACAGCATGGAATGGTTGTTAAAGCCAAGCGTACTGGTAGACCAAGAAAGACATCAAAGCGTCAAGACAAACAACTTAAGGCCATTTGTCTTGAAAACCGAAAAATTACAACTAAACAGATGAAGCATAAATGGGAGGAAGCTGGAGTCAATGTATGTGACTGAACCGTAAGAAATCGCCTAAAGGATATGGGATTTCAATACAGGAAAGATAAACGGAAATCAGCATTGACACCTAAACATAAAAGAACAAGACTCCAATGGGCTAAGGAGAGGCAGTCATGGACTGTGGATGACTGGATGAAAGTTATCTTCAGTGATGAGTCAAGAATCTGCATTGGACAAGGTGATGATCCTGGAACTTTTGTTTGGTGCCGTTCCAGTGAGATTTATGAAGAGGCCTGCCTGAAGAAATCAACCAAATTTCCACAGTCTTTGATGATATGGGGCTGCATGTCAGGCAAAGGCACTGGGGAGATGAATGTGGTTAATTCTTCTATCAATGCACAAGTTTACATTGACATTTTGGACAGTTTTCTCATCCCTTCAATTGAACAGATGTTTGGTGATGATGAAATAATTTTCCAAGATGACAATGCATCGTGCCATATAGGGCAAAAACAGTGAAGGCATTCCTTGAAGAAAGACACATTCAGTCGATGTCATGGCCTGCAAATAGTCCAGATCTCAACACAATTGAAAACCTGTGGTGGAGATTGAAAAAAATGGTCCACAAGATGGCTCCGACCTGCAAAGCTGATCTGGCAACTGCTATCAAAGAAGGTTGGCACCAAATTGATGCAGAATACTGTTTTTCACTCATCACGTCCATGCCTCAGAGACTGAAAGCCGTTATTAAAGCCAAAGGTGGTGCAACTAAATACTAGTGATGTATTTTGAATGGTCTTTTGTTTATGTGTTTTTCATGATTCCACACTTTTTTCCTCAGAATTGAGTGACTCCATATTTATTTCCCTGTGTTTGGTCAATAAAAGTATTATTCGCTGACTTCCACAATGTTTTTTCTTCATTTCTTTGAGTATTCCTGAAAGCCACCAAGTTGCACTTTGGAATGACCTTATTATTGTGTCATGTTTTTGATCTGAGTTTGTTTTACAAGGTGGGATGACTGAATGAGTGCTCATCCAAGACTGGTGATTCCATACTTTTTGCCAGGGGTTGTAGCTATTAATGTCTACACCAAAGTGAATACAGCCCTGACTATGTTGAATGTTTGGCAATGCCCCACAGATGTTCATTAGGCTTCAAGTCTGCAGACATGCTTAGTCAGCCCAGCACTTGTACGCTCCGTTGCTTTAGGAAGGTAGTGGCCATCTTGGAGGTGTGTTTGGGATAGTTATCATGTTGGAATACGGAGAGGATCATGTTTGGCTTCAAGATGTCACAGTACAAGTTGGAAATCATAGCTCCCTTAATTAACTTTACCTCCCCATGGCTGGCATCACCATGACACTCCCACCATTGTGCTTGACTGCAGGACAAACTGGTCTTTGTTTTTTTCACCATTTTGCCACTAGTCATGCTTGACATCATCTGAACCAGAAAGCTTTTTCTTAGTTTTGTCAGACTGCAGAACCTGGTTTCAATAATCTATGTTTTTTGTCTGATTGTGTTCAACAAACTGTTTGCATGCTTTCTTGTGCATCTTCTTTAGAAGACACTTTCAACAGGCATCCAGAGCAATTTGATGCAATGTGAGATGAATGGTCTGAGCACTAGCAGGCAGACACAGCACCTCTTCAACCTCTTCAGCAATGCAAGCAGTACTCGTGTCTATTTTCAAAAGACAACCTCTCAATATGATGCTGAGCACGTGTGCTGAACTTCTTTGATCAAATGTGGCAAAACCTGTTCTGACTGAAACCTCTTCTGTTAAACCACTGGATGGTCCAGCTCGGGTTCAGCGTGATGGCAATCTCCTCAAAGCCTCGGCCATCTTTTTGTAAAGCAAACAATTGCTTTTTTTTTTTTCATGTCAGATCCTCAGAGAGGTTTTGCCATGAGGGGCAATGTTGAACTTCCAGTGACCAGTATGAGCGAGTGTGAGAGCAGTAACACTAAATTTAGCACACCTGATCCCTATTCACACCTGAGACCTTGCAACACTAACAAGTCACACAACACTGGGGAGGGAGAATGGCTAGTTGGACACAATTAACAAATTTTCACTCACTATTGAGTGCCTGCAGTTTAGACATTAATGGCTATATATATATATATATATATATATATATATATATATATATATATATATATATATATATATATATATATATATATATGTATACAGCCATACATATGTGTGTTGAGTTATTTTGAGAAAGCAGCAAATTTACATTGTCATAAAAGCCTTAGACTGGGTATTTCACATTACATTCAGTTCCCATATTCAGTATTATATCCTTTTTGTGAGATTCTGCATCTGAATGTAGCTTATTAATCATAAAAGATGGGAAAAACTGTGCTCCACTTTTGCAATGTGACATTAACCAGGCAGATATTGGATTTGTGAGGAAGTAAGGGTTGAGTGTGACTACCTCTGACAGAGAAGAGCTCAATGAGCACAGCAAGAAACCACAGTGTGAATCTCAAACAGGTCCATGTGCACTCTGCAACAATACAAGATCTTTGCAAAGAAATTACTTCTCTGCACTTATTTTCACTTTTACCAGTTTACAACATCATTATGTCCGGACTGCAGACCACTACGTTTTGAAATATAAATGTATCAGTAACACATTAAACCTATCTTTTAATTTAAAAAATAAATAAAAAATGCATTTTTTTAATTGATTTGCATCATGAAGAAAAGTCACAGACATTAGCCAGTAGTTTTAAAATCCGCCTGCAAATCCTCGATACTCATCAGCTCAGTAATAATGAGGGTGCATCTCTTTTCTGACCAGAAAATCACCTCTCTTCAACCTTTATGGTGATTATTGCTCACTCGCCCCATTTAACAGTCTGCAAGCAATATTAATTGATATTAAAATTTTGACTGTCATAATCTCCTTGATTAAATAACCTATAACACCTGTATTTAATTGCCACCACACCCCCTCACACGCAGACCATAATCTGTCATAGTATGTCAAATCCTTTTAGGTGAAAGTCCTGCATCAATTTTAAAATGTGCTTTAAAAACCCAGTTTTAATAGCTGAGTTTGCATCTGCTTTAGGTCTGTGGTTTATGTGATGCAGATGATTGAATTATACACTTTATTTTTACTCTCACATAATCAATGCCATCCTATGTTGATGTTTGACAGCCGCAATATTTTCCATGTCAACAAAAAAAAAAAAAGTGGTAACAGTGGCAGATTATCTAAACAGAGCTTACCGAATTGGGAAAAAAATGATAGATAACATAAAATGTTCATTTACTTTTTAAATGAAAATTGATGAATGGGATTAATATGCGCTGCTGACATATTTTATATAAAACAGGATTATTATTCGCTGGTGGCTGCAGGGAAATGTTAGACGTGATTTAGTTTTATCAAACTGTGTGCCAATTTTTCTGTTCCGAAGTCATTCATTTGATTTAGATGCATTCTAGGGCTAACTGTGATGCTGAAAAGTAAAAACCTTGCTTCATTTTCAGCTTTCAAGAAGCCACTGAAAGGTTGTCAGTCAAAACTGACTGATATTTAGAACATAATTTAATCTACAAAAACAACCTGGTTGCGTCTCATGAAAAATAAGCCCAGAACATGATACTCCCACCACCACGTTTCACTGTGGGTGTGGTGCTTCTTTGGTAATATCTATTGTTGTTTTCAGTGTCAAACTTTTTGGAAATTGATTTTTGGTTTCATCTTTATCAGCTTTTTTTAAAATTTTTTTACTAGACTCTTTTCTTTACTGATACCTTTGTACAAAAATTGGAAAACTTTTCTGAAAACGTAGGCCACTGCTCGATTTCAATGAATATAAGAAATATCTAACTAGCTGAACCTTTTTTCAGGCTGATCCAAGTTGCTTCAAGAATGCACATTTTTAAAAATTGAATCCAAATGTATTTAAGGCACAGATTTTTGTTTTTGCTTAAGGCTGTTCACACATATGCAGCTGGGTTACTTAAGATTTTTTATGTTTTCCTCCAACATATTGGTCTGTTTATCAATTAAACTGTATAGCATAAATGCCACCAGAATCTTCATTTTAACTTCACAGAAATGTTGAAATTTCATAGAAGTGTGAACATATTTAAGATCCACCAATGATTCCCCCCCCCCGCCCCCCCCCATCAAATATTGTAAAGTGCCAAAGTAAAAATTTCTCATCAATGCTGACATTTAATGCTGTGGCATACCAGACTGTCTGTCTAAAATGTTTGCGCTTAGACAAAATGCTTGAATATCCTGTTTTCCTAAATGGAAATTCCCTGTTCGTGTGAACTGAAAAGACACATGTCCAAAGTTTATCAGTACCAAAGAGAACATTTCATATGACTATGAGGAAAGCAACTCATGAACGACACTGTTATGTCATCCAGCAGAGTTCAGTAGGATAGGAGAAAGCTGAACAAAACATAAGACATGCTCACAAAATGATTCAACGTATATTTGGTGGCATCACAGGTATGGATCTCGAACACGGATTCTACCGGCATGTGGACGTCCCGGACCACGTTCACTACATCGTTGCCTTCTTCGTCTTAGTGATCGGAGCAGTGGGAGTTTCTGGGAATGCCTTGGTCATGTATGCTTTTTCTTGGTAAGCAAACTGATTATTATTGAGATGTATTTATTTATTTATTTATTTATTTATTTATTAGTCTTTCAGTAAACTACTTGTCTGGTTACAGTGGACAATAATGTGATATTATATTTGGACTTTTAAGGACTTATTTCAGCTGCGCATCATCACGGTGGAGTGGTCATACAATAAATACCTTTATTGAATTTTAGGATTGAGGAATATCTGAAATACTTAATCTGTGTAGTGTCCAAAGTATACAAGCCAAAACATTTACAGTCATTAAAAAAAATCGCAAACATATTTTTCCAATTTATACATATGGAGATTTAAATAAATAAAAGTTATTGATACTAAGAAATTTAAATAATGTAACCAAACTGAAAAGGCACGAGCTTTATGCTTTCTTCATGGTGAAGAAAGCATTAAAAGCATTAAAACTTTTCTTTTAAAATGAGGTTTTCTGGTCAGAAATACGATAGGACATCTGACATTTAATCCTACATTAAGTAGCTAAAATTGCACACAAGTGGATATAACAAGTTTATTTAGGTTTTTTGTGCTTTACACCAACCAAATGTTTTAGGAAAAACAGAACATAGATAAGGTTTACTGTATAATACATCAACTTCATACTATTTTATTGCTTTGTAAAATAGTGACATTTTATATGCAACATTTCAAACTTGGTGTCTTTCAGCGACAAGAAACTCCGGACACCTCCCAACTTCTTCATCATGAACCTGGCCATCAGCGACTTCCTGATGGCCATCACACAGTCACCAATCTTTTTTGTTAACTGCCTCTATAAGGGGTGGATTTTTGGGGAAACAGGTATATTGTTTATCATTGTCTTCAATAGCTTGTGCATCATTAGAAAAAAAGTAAATATAAACATAATTTAATTTATTGTTTATGAACAGAATGTTTCATACAAAGCTAAGTTTCTCTAACATATTCGGTTTTGGGAGCAGATTTTTCTTGCAGTAAGTAAAATGTGAAGATGAGGCTACTTTGTGTTTAAGATATTAGTAACTTTAAGCATGCTCCCTAAAAGCAGAAAGTTTCTGGTGCTCATGTAAAAAGAAAAATGTTACTAAACAGTTTCCTTCCATGTTTATCCCGACACAGGCTGTAAAATCTATGCCTTCTGCGGGGCTTTGTTTGGAATCGCCTCGATGATAAACCTTCTCGCCATCTCTATAGACCGGTACATAGTAATCACCAAGCCTCTGCAGTCCATAGCCTGGACTTCGACAAGACGTACTTGCCTCATAATTGCCCTTGTGTGGTTTTATTCACTTGCTTGGAGCCTTGCACCGCTTTTGGGGTGGAGTGAGTACATTAGTCATTTCAGCAATATTTTCAAATCACCATTACTCGTGCTGCTTTATGCTTTCTTTGTGTTGAACTTCTTTCCAAAGGCTCCTACATCCCCGAGGGCCTGATGACCTCCTGCACCTGGGACTATGTGACGTCTACTCCAGCCAATAAAAGTTACACTTTGATGTTGTGCTGCTTCGTATTCTTCGTCCCTCTGGGCATCATATCCTACTGTTACTTGTGCATGTTCCTGGCAATTCGTCATGCAAGCAGGTAAAAAAAAAACGCTTTGCTGCCCATTTGACCCCACATTTTTTTTATTAAAATTGCAACTTGTTCTATTTTTAACCATTATTTATGAAGCAGGTGTATAATAAATTTGCATTTTGTTCCAGTTTTATCTCACACTCAAGAATTCAGATATTAATTTCGCAAGTCTTCTAGAATCACTAAAAAGCCTTGCAAAATACCTCAAGCTTTGTCAAACTGGATGAAGAGCACAGATGGCCTGTGGCAAACTTTAAGTAGGACTTCTTGTGATTTTATCTTTTTCATGACTTTTCTCGTTGCCATACTTCCATATAGACCATATTTTTTGGATCGCACAACTAATACTTGTCCTGTCGCCAGATTGTCCCACCTGACCTGTGGATCTCTGCAGAACCTTATAAAACATATATTTACTCATCGCTTAAAGGCATTTTTGTAAAGAAAACCTGGGTTTTATTTAGGATTAACAGAATAAAAGGGGCTACAAACATGCATCACACTTTTCATTTTTTATGCTCCTTTCCTTTTAAACTGTGGCTGTAATTTGTGTGACAAAATATAATGTTGCTGCTCAAAACAGCTGGAGCTGAGACAAACATGGCTGCTGTAAAGATGTTAAGGAAAGTAAACAAAATCTGCAAAGCCTGGTGTGTGAAAAAGCAGCAATTTTCTAATTGTGGCTCTTATGTAAGGCTTTTATACAAGGGTTGCAAATAAAGGCATGAGGTATGTTGTGTATCACCATTCCAATATACATTTTATTTGTTGAACTTATTCATATTGTTGCATACTTTTTTTGGATTTCGTGGTGTATTAATCTGCACCTTTCCTGTTTTAAATGTTCAGAGATGTTGAGCAGCTGGGCTCTCAGGTGAGAAAGTCGACCCTGATCCAACAGCAGTCTATCAGGACTGAGTGGAAGTTGGCAAAGATTGCCTTTGTGGTGATCATAGTGTTCGTACTGTCCTGGTCACCCTATGCGTGTGTCACTCTCATCGCCTGGGCTGGGTAAATATAAAACCTTCACCTTTTGGTGGAAATATTTATTTTGATAGTCTAAGCTCTTTTTGGTCATTGTTTACGAACACTATTCAATCTCAGTAAATGCATGCTTACATTTGTCAACACACTGTGTTCTAGGTATGCACACATCCTCAATCCATACTCTAAAGCTGTCCCTGCGGTTATTGCCAAAGCATCTGCCATCTACAACCCTTTCATCTATGGAATCACTCACTCCAGATACAGGTAGCAACACTTTAGCTAACTGTTAAGTTAACTAAGGAAACTATTTCAGCGAATGATCAGAAAATATTTCAACAGGGACACCCTGGCAGAGAAGGTCCCCTGTCTACACTTCCTGGCCAATGCCCCTAAAAGGAATTGCATATCAGTGTCAAACAGCAAGTCCTACATAAGGGACTCGGTGCTTAGCCATCAGTCATCAGTCTCCAAATCACAGTTTCAGAGAGTTTCCTCCATGTCTACAACAGACACAGTGAGTATGAGCCCTGCAGGCTTTTGTATTCTATTTATATTGACAGAACAGCATGCAATCACTGTTTTTTTTACAGAAAACAACTCATAAAGAGATAACTCTAGACATGAGATTAAAAAAAATGGCATTAAAGGCAACACTTTATTTGACAGGGTATGGATAAGACTGACATGACACTGTCATGAACATGAAGGAGACTTTATGAATGTTTATGACTGTTGTCATGAAGTGTCATTCGGTAAATAATGACACCGAATGTTATACACATTAAATGGACTTTTAAAGTTGCATTAAAAGTCCATTAAAGTGCCAACTTTGTATTATTTTGTAAATAATGACACTTTAATGCAAAGCTAGCACTTTTAATTGACTTTTAATGCAACCTTTAGAACAACTTTGCATTAAAAGTGTCATTATTTACCAAATGGCACTTCATGACAACAGTCACAGACATTTATAAAGACTCTTTTATGTTCATACCAGGTGTTATGTCATCCTTATGACAGTGTCATATTGTCGTATCAGTCTTATGCACACCCCGTCAAATAAAGTGTTACCCCATAAAATGTTTTTGTAAGTTAGAGTGTAGAAACACTAATAACTGCTAAGATTTCTTCTTTTCTTTTTTTTTTTAATGATTATGTTTCAGTTAATATTAAGCTGTAATGCACACCAGAGAAAATAACACCAATGCTTATATTTTCTGCTTGATTCACTTGTGATTCTGATGAAGATGCAAAAGGTGTTGAAATGTTGGTCTCGGTAAGCTACATCTGGACATATCTTTAATGTCTCGTTTACACACTTCCAAGTTGGTTTTGAATGTGAATAGAACAAAAGCAATTGTTTTTATTTTGTTTGTGTTTTTTGCCTTCATGAAGGCTATCATAGATTTCTCTATTGATTACCATTGCCCTAGGTAAACAAATTGAACAACCATAAACAAACACATAAGAGGGCTGTAAACTGGATCAAGAGCTCTCTTTTAAAATTCACAGCACAAATTTGGTTTGAAATCTGCTAGTGGAGATGAGGTTTTACAACACATTCTGATTCTCCCTCAAAGCCAGAAATCCTGAAATGTCTTTCAGGAATTTCCTATCTCTGTTTGATCATGGAGGCGTTCTGTATATGAGTGCTTTGGCCAAATGTCTTCAGTCACTGAATACTGTTTACCACTGTGCCTTGAGGTTTGTAACCGGCTGCAGACGGCTCATCATTGCACACAAAAGCTTCTATTGGCCTCTGAGTGTACGGAGATATATTCATTTGACTAAACTCTGCTTAGCCTGGCTTACTCTTACTTAAATTCTCTCCAACAAAGATCTAACGCTGGCTATTCTTTTCACTCCAAAACTATTTTTGTTTCGTTTGAAATGTTTCCCTTTTTCCGTTTGGATGAAAAAAGAGAAACGTTCAGCATTTTGGCTTCTACGACGTGGAATAATCGTCAGTCTGAACTCAAGATGCTAAATCCTATTTCTTTGGAATTATTTCAAACTATTCTTAAAGTAACAAGAACCTATTAACCATCATTAATGCTCTTTAATAGTTTTTGAGTTGTTTGTTTTGTTGGGGTTTTTTTTTATATGGTTTTAATGTTCTAATTGCCTCAAGTATCTTTGATCTGTGTAACCGTTCTGTGTGCTGTAGACCTTTTATATTCAGTCGTTTTGTAAATTGCAAAATACATGAAAGTACTACTTTACAGACTCTAAGATTTAAAAATTGACATGCTTGATAACATGAAAACCACACATTAAGCAGCTATGACTAAACATTTAGGTTCAGTTTGTATAAAGTCAATTGAAAAATTTATGAATATGAACTTTTTGAGGTTTTAATGATTTTAGTAAATGCTTTCCTTAACTTAAATTCCCCTCATTTCAAGCAGGTTTGCAGTGATGTGGAGCTGGATTCCATGGATCAGAGTCGTTGTGCTAAGACAGATTATTCTCCTGCTGCTGCGAAGGTCAAAGAACGTTACACTTTAACTAAACAGTTCAAGGAGAAGGAATGTCTAAGTCAGGAAAAGGTAATGTTGGTGCTCATCAATGTAGTTACTAATTTTAAATTTTGACGGCTACAGAAGCGTCTTCAGAAGTAATGTTCTCTCTCTTTGCTTTGCATTTTGTTTTAGGCTGCTTTTCCAGAGAAAACGTCACCGAAAAATCTTTCGTCAGTATATCACATCAGTTAATCAAGAGAATAGATGCTCTTAGCTTGGAGGGAGGAGAACCTTGAAAGCTGAACAACACAGAGAAAGCGGGACGAAGAATAAAGCATTTCAAAGTGAAGACGCTGAGGCACAGCAGCCCCGGAAAGAGAAAAACAAGGATGAGTCACGGGTGCTAGAAACTTTGGACAATCATGTATGTCTTTTCCCCCTGAGAGGTCAGGTCCAACTCAATGAAAAGCCTCTAGTTATATAACAAGAGAGCATGGTGCACAAAGCCTGCAAGGAGAATCTGATTGTTTGTTTACAACCTCTGGACTGTTCTGATCAGCAAATAAAGACTGCAACGTTTCTGAAGCACAAGTTTCAACACAGCTTATCCCAAAAAGATTTGATCCACGTTTCCAGACGTTTAAACTGAAGAGCAGCAAGTAAAGCTCTTTTCACCAAAGACGCAATGTCTACCTTCATTAGGATATGTGAAAAATTTTATTTAACTATTTTATGTGTGTGCTTACATAAAAAGCAAATTCCTTTGTTCTTTGTGAAATCATGTGCACTACAAAATAAAAATATTAACTTTTTTTCTTTGCGTTTTCCATGTTCAGCCTCAACACACGCAAAAGAAATATGAGGCTATTTTTGTATTTTGATTTGAAAGAGCCAAGTTCAAAATACTTCAGCATATTAATATCTAATATATGTGAATAAACCAATAACTGTACCTATCTGGAAATATTTATTCTGTAGACAAGCTTACATTCCTAGTTTAGTTTATAGCTAAAATCTGGTCTAAGGAAAGCTCCCATACTTACCAAAAAAGACATGAAAAATCAAGTGTATTTTACTGATGTGTAATTTCACACAAGAAAAGCTGCAACAGCTGTCTCTGTGAATTTCGGAAGCCAGTCTTGTTACAGGTCTAGTTGATTCAGTATTTTTTATTTTTTTAAATTAACTGTTGAATGTCTAGTAAAGATAATTTCTTGCAGCTACATTCTGAAGATCAACGCATGTCTGCTTTTCTTGAATGTGTTCTCTCTTATCCTAGTTTTGAAAAGTGAAAAAAAGAAGTAATGGTAAACCAGATTTTTATCCATGTGAAACAAGATAATCATGGATAATTAAACGTTTCTAGAAGCTTAGGTCAACTTGAGAAAGAAAGGACAGCAAACATTTAAAATAACTTGTTCAAGTTATATTTATTTCATATAAATTTCACTCATTCTGACACTTGTAACTTTAAACATTTAGTGTGAATTCATTTCTCTGCAGCATATAATGCATTATATGTCTTTCATATAATGCATTAAAACCAAGACAGGGTGCTTGCTCATTTAGGTATAATAATCTGAAGGCATGTAACAGATCCTCAGATGAATATCTTGTGCAGCTGAGTGATTCAAAAAAATTACACAGGGGGATTTAGCTGCTGGACTCCCAGTAAATCTCCAGGCACATTCTCACAAACGTCTTTCAGGACATCCTGGTCATTACATTTCTTGTTTTTATGAAACAAGGAATGGAATGAAGATTTCATACATGTATGTTTGTTGGCAAGAGGCTAGAATCTTTACAGTCCAAGCTATAAAATTCTATAGATAGCTGAATGTATCACATTTACAGGAATTGTGAGGATCATTTTGGCCACTAGAGGGCATGTCAACACTGTCACTGAAGTCTACTTTGACACAGAAACACTCAGCAGTGCAGCAAGTAAATTTAAACCCAAATTTTATTTACACACACTGCGTCAAAATACAAAAACATTTCTCGCTGTCTGACATTAAATTAGGCTAATAATTTTTAATCACTATTTGCTGAATGTCAGACTAATGGGAGAGCGATTTTTTTCCTGCTGCCTCTCCTATTCACAATTTACAGTCTATAGTTTTCTCATTTCTCATGTTTCCCTCCAAATGTAAAGACTTCAATTTTAGTTTCATTTGACCAAATGATATTTATCCAAAACATATTGTCTGCGTCCCTGAAAACTTTTGCGAATTGTCATTTTAACTCAAGTGGAAACAAACTTTGGTTCTGCAGCAGGACAATGATCCAAAGCAGACCACAATTTCCACCTCTGAAAGTCTGAAGAAAAACAAAATGAGGACTCTGAAGTGGCCTAGTCAAAGTCCTGCCCTTAATCCTATTGAGATGCTGTGGAATGACCTTAAAAAGCTGTTCCAGTTCAAGAAAACATTCAAATGTGGCTGAGTTAGAACAATTCTGCAAAGATGAAAGTGATAAAGTTCTATAAAACACTCATTGCAAGTCGTCACAAACACATGATTGCAATTTTACGAGCAAAGGTTCACCCAACCAGTTATCAGGTTTAGGTGACAATCACTTTTTCCCCACAGGGTTCCCCCCCCCCCCACACATGTAATAATAAACACCTTCATTTAAAATTGCATTTTGTGTTTACTTGTGTACTCTTTGGCTAATATTTAAATTTGTTTGATGTTCTCAAATGCTTAAAATCAGGAAGTGGGAAAACCATTTTTCACACCATGATAAATAAATATTTAGTTTCAACTCAACATTTAGAGACATCCAAACATTTTTACCAAAACAACACATGGAATATTTAACAGCTTTTTGTGCTAAAACAAAGTCTTCATGCCGTACCAACATGGATCATAAGATTAGTTCTTGAAGACTGTGTGGAACTGGATTTATTCGAAACTAATGATACTTGCAGTCACATTGTTTCACCTTTTGAAAGGCATCAGTCTGCTGACAGTGGAGCACGTTGCACGGAGAGGATGGCATACGTTGTGTCTGACTTCTACACTGAGGTATTTACTGGAAAGCATGACTTCACTGTGCACGGATGCAGCAGAGAATGCCAACTCTTTGTCAGAGTTTTAAAGACTTCTTCCATAACGATGTGTAAAAGTTAGATTCTCTATAGAGTCTAACCTTCTAATAGGAAAATGCCAATGAGTATTTTCAAATGAGTAATTCTAGTGCAGGCATAAAAATATCCCAAGGCAAACATTGAAAAATAAAGAATAACATTAATAAGATGGTTTTCATTTACATCAAACATCGCTTCTGTCAGGCTGCCCCAGGGCAGCTGTGGCTACTATCCAGTAGCTTGCCACCATCAGCGTGTGAGTGCGTGCGTGAATGGGTGAAGCGCTTTGGGCTTGATAAGGCGCTCTACAAGTACAAAGCCAGTTACCATCAATACAACGAGAGGGAGGGAGAAAATCAAAATGAGTTAACATTATCTTCTAAATGACAAGAATATGTGGGTAAAAGTCTAATGTCTTTTTATGGATACTGAAACAGTGCTCTAATGGTGAGATGCACTAAATCTATAGCTTAAGCCTGACCTTCTGATAATACAATTCTTTGCAAAAATTACATGGATCTTACTCCAGAATATAAACTTTATCTGTAAGTCAAAATAAGAAGAATCGTGTAAAAGACGAGATATAGTAATCTGGATTTCCCCTGTCAAATCCAAACAATTTAATGTGACAAGCACAATTATATGACTGTTAATGCATGTTAGATTATTAATGCATGAAATTATATTTTCAACCCTGATTGCCAAACACAAAACAAAGTGCTTTCAAAAACATGCTGTTTGTTGATAATTACTGAAAAATGCTGGTGTTGAAGTTTTTATGCATTTAAAGAATCTGAAAAAAAAAAAAAAAACATTCAGCGTTAGACATGCCGGTAACTGGTCAAAGCAAATCAAGAGAAGATTGAGGGATTTTAATTCCTTCAAATCACATCTTCCCTAATTTTCTTTAATCACCAGATTTTCTAAGTACTGAAACTTGATGACAGATTTTACCTAAGGAGTGTATAACTAAAATTCTAATAGTATGGTTCCTGCAAAGTTTACAATTTGAATTAATTTTTAGCCAATTTTGAAAGTGTAAATACAACATGTTTCTATTGTGGTCATTGTTGAAATATTTAACAGACAAAAAACACAAAATGAATGGAGAGAAACCAGATGGATGGATGCAGAGCTGACCCCAGGCAAAATAGACCTAAGCAGCTGCTTAGAGCTACCAGACCTACAACCCTCCATAAATGCTTACATTTTAACATAGACCATAGCGTAGATTTTAACATTTGTTTATTGAAAATGAGAACACAATCAAATTTGACCTAACAGTTTCTGCATAGATAAATTAAAGGATTTAAAATGGCCACACATGCAGATTTGAGATTAAAAGGAACCCACACAAATCACTTTGTAAAAGTGTAAAAAATAATTTTCATAGATTAACTGTTGTCTTACCACATCGACAATATGATGTTATAAGCTTAATCTTTGTGCTTGAGTTCAATTTGTTCACACATACATCTCAGAAAATATCACCCATTATCAGTGATTGTTTTTAAGTTAAGCCAGTTAAGCTTGGGCTCCTCCCCCAGATTCCACCAAACTGGTATTAAAACACTGGTTCATGGTTATGTTCTAAGCAGGAAGAGGGGCCCCTGAAGCCCCGTGCAACCTTGGACCAGCCCTGTTACATACTGTATTTTTGAAATCCATACACTGTTATCTAGAAATGCTAGGTGCCCTATATATTTAATAGATTTTACACTCTAAACCCTGTTGTCAAACTTAAAGCTGCAGCGTGCAACTTCTATAAAAATATGTTCTTTTTAAAATATATTTATTAAAATGATTATTATGTCTTGACAGTATAAGACCGCTAGACTGTGAAAAAGTCAAGCTCCTCTGCCTTCTCCCAGTGTTCCCACTAACTGCAGAAATGCACCATTCAGTCAAGAACAACCAATCAGAGCCAGGGGGAGAGTCTTAATTCTGTCAATCACTCTTGTGTACATGCTGCTCACCCTCCTCCCTTTGCTCTTTGCTATGGTGCAGGTGATGTACCACAGCATAGCCTGCCTCTAATGCTAAGGCTTGTTAGCATAGCCACCAGATTAATGGTTTTCCTGGACCGTGAGTTGTTTTTTCACCATTAGCACACTTGGCAGCATGTGTCTCCTCTTGATTGACAGCACTAAGACCTTCCTCCTGGCTCTGATTGGTTGGATTGTGCATTTCGTCAGATGGCAATAGAAGCTCAGAAAGGAGGTGGGAGAGCTAGAACTTTTTACAGATTATCTCTCTCTCTCTCTATGACATTATCACTAAATAGTGACAATTTTAACAAATATGGAAAAAAGAATATTTAACATATTTTTGTAAACGATACATACCGCAACTTTAGTCAAATAGCCAAAAGATAACAATCCACCAAGCAACCGCACACTTTTTTTTTTCCTTCTCGTTAATGAGAAAAAAGTCACACTACAACAGTGAAGCTAAACCCTCCGCTAGACGTTTATAAAGCGACTTTCCGCGCTTAGCTTTGCCTCATGCAGGTCAGTCAGTGCGTTTTGTTCCTGTCCCACCTTCAGGACAAGCCTCTGCCTGCCTGCCTGTCTGCCTGCAGTCGTGCTGCCCCCAGCCTCAGAGAGCCGGTGTAGCTAGTAGACCCTCCTCCACGCTTGTCTGAAGGGCTGGCTTAAAGGCGGAAGTTTCAGTTCCACTCGCTTCATTTCTTGGAGGCTGAGAATCGACGGGCAGAAGTCGCTCCCCTCTCTTTAACACAAACCCGGGTTCCTCGAGGTAAGGTGAGCACAATGTTAATATTTTTTTTTTTATTCACGTCATTATTTTACAGCTTTTTGTTCCCGCTACGCAGCTGCAATTCAGAACTTCATCGGAACTTTCAAAATCACATGTTTGTAAAATAAAAAAATTAAATAACAAACGGGTTATAATCTGTTTTGGGCGGATATGTTTTTTTGTTTCCGTTTAATCTTCGAGAGCTGTAATAATCTTAGGCATGCGTTTTATCAGTGCGGTCCTGCACCTTCTGAAAGTGAACACATGGGTGAACAGACTGACTACATTATTCATTATCCTCAGTGTAGTTGTTTCTCTATAAATAAATAACCTGTGTTGGCTAGCAATGTCAATAGTAAGACATGGATATTTAAAAATATCTAGGATTGGGCAAGACGTTTGATGATTAAATTCTACATTTGACGATCCTATCAGGAGTATGACTTAATTTTAATTTATTGAGCTCTAATATAACGTATTTTTTAGCATTTCAAGTGAAGTCAAAGAGATTCCCTTTGTTTTCAGTGAAAGTGCTGCGATAAGGTGCAGTAAATACAGGGCCACTCAGTCAATATCTCGCTGTGACGTTACCTAGCAGCAGAGCCTCCTCCTGAAGCCCTGTGAAATGAGCCTGACGTCTGAAACCCGAACTTCAGATGACAAATCTCACACACTGTGCTCATCAAAACTTGCAGACATTCTTTCTTTTGAATACCGCATGAAGAAAACATGGTTTGACACAATCACGGTGTGACGCATGCAGCTGGGGTCATGAAGGGGAGCGGCTCCTGCATTCAGTTCAGGTGACCCGTGTTTAATTACCATTAAAGAAAAGGCTTTTCCAGTTGAAATGCACCTTTGTTTGCAGGGGTGGTGGTTCATTTTATTAGGAAATTTACTGTACTGGCCTAAGATTAGGGAACTTGCAGTGCCTTGTGAAAGGCATTTATGACCCTTGGATCTTTAGAGACTCTTTTAAAGTACTTTATGTAAGAAACAAAAAGAAAATTAGACATAAACATACAAATGTTTTTGGGTGCGCCCATTTCTAATTTGTCATTCATTTTAAAGTCTTCCCACAGATTTGGATTTTGACAGGGACGTCCTGGATATGCCTTCATCTAAACATTGTAACTTTTGCTGTAGGGTTGTTGTCAAGGTGACAAAGTTACTGTACACTGTTGAGTCTTTTGCAGCCTCTACATTGGTTGCTACTGCAGAATAGCATTCCCATACCACGATGATACCACCACCACTTTGGCTTAGTTTTGGTTTTCTCTGACCATGAAACCTTCTTTAATATGCAGTGTACTCCTTGTGGTAAACTTCACATGAGACTACACATGAGGTTTTTTTCAACATAAGGGTTCTTCTTGTCGCTCTTTTAAGTCTCGCTGTCAGATTTGTGGACTGAGTAACTGATTGCTGCCCTGGATCTCTTACCTGAAAAGATTGAAATTAATCAAATTGGTGTTTGTTTTTGCAACATGAAAGAATGTGAAAAGGCACCCTAATGGCATTTATACATCCCTCAACTCCTCGGCCCCTTCTCCAAAGTAGCCTAATTTTAAACTCATTAAGGAGTTGAGATATTCTGCAAAAAATTCAAGCTGTTCCTATCAGGATGTGTTATTTACTTTACAGTCAGACACTTGAGGAAAAAACATTTTTCAAGCTATTTCAATGCTCTGCCTGCCATTCAGCTCAGAGCCATTTAAATGTCTGAGCTAATATCTGGGAAAAGACGATGAAATGCTTTGCAGTGGTGCCAACACGATAGGAGCTTGACAGATAAGGCCCAAAAGGGGAATTCTCTTTCAAACTTGCAGATGTGTCGATGTGAATGTTGCTGAGAAATTCTGATGCACATCTTGACTGTTTTTCATCTGTGCGAAAACACTGAGAGGTGTGTCTGCTCATGTCTATGCATGATATCATTAGAGATTGCAAAACAAGCAGGGGCATGAGATGGGCCCGATCTTTGTTCTCTCCTTATTAGGTAATGCTATTGATATGTGTGCGTCTGTCATGACCGGAGTCGTGATTCAAATCTCGCCACTTCAAAATGAGTCGATTCATTTGACTGTGAAAGTAAATACTCCGAAATATGCAAGCCTGGGCAGTTCAGAGTCCTGTTTTCCCAAAGGGTTGTACATTAAGACTATGAACTCAAAGGCCTCAGAGCATCAGCTGTTTGTCAGCATTGGTGGTTCATAGGTCAGTCCTTAAATGAGAAGGTAAACAAAACATTTGACAATGTGAAGGATGGCTTCCCAGTTCTTTTTTCTGAACTATGACTTCTGTACATTTCTCTTCATTTTAGTCTGCTGAACACAGACATGTGGTGCAATCACAACTTGGATGAAGAAACCTCAGAAATAGCGCTGTAATTTGAGAAAGTGCTGAACTGATGGATTACTGCTTGTGTTTCTATGCTTTTTATAAAGACTAGCTTATATATACATCTTATTGCATGTACACCGAATTCCCCATTATGTGGTTCAGTATTCACAGATTTTTGTATTCCAAATTATTTGCTTGAGCATTGATGTTTCTGGCTTTATGGCAGTTTTCAGCCAGCACAGCTTTAGTTTACCTGCTGGATATGTATATACCATAATACCTGAATTATCTTAAAGACTTTCTCCAGATTCCGTTGTTTTTGAGTCATAATCTCTTCTATTGCTTTCTATGTGGTTCTTTAAAATAACAAAATCTAAGTTAATTACAAGCCTTAAAAAGCAAAACATCCTTTGTCGTCACCAACTTTATTCCTCATTTAATGTACCTAGTACGTCTTTTTGATTTAGCAATAGTTCACTGGTCTTTCCAGATCTGCCCATATGCATTATGTAACCAGCAACAAACACCTTCTCCATCTTTTTTACTGAAATGTTTTTACTCCACGAAGGAGAGAGAGGACTGAAAACAGTCTTTGATATTTTTAATCAACTAGCATGTTTGGTACCTTTGTCTGCCTTCTCTGTCATTTTTCATTCTACTTTAGTTCTCTATTTTTTTGTCATCATTTGTTTGATTTAAAATAAAAGGAAGTTCAACAACATTTCCCATGCTCCCCGAAAAGTCAGCTGCACTTCTGACATGAAGATTGTAAAACTATATGGTGATATTAGGATGAATTATGTGTTAATGGGGAAAAACTCAGTTTGTTGCCAGGTAACAGTTGGGGGAAACGGTGCATGCCATCAGGTGTTCAGCTACCCTGTCACTTTCACATGTAGTTTTAATCCTTTCCTTCCCCATTTCTACTCCCTTTTGCGTCTCCTTTCCTCATATCCGCTTGTTCTCCTTCAGGCTTGAATGGAAGATCGTGTGAAAACAGGCTCCCTGATTTGCCATGTGTCTGGTACAACAAAACCAGGTGACGGGCTGCAGCAGGTGGTGCTTTGTCCCAGAGGCAGCCTGACTGGCAGCTTCATAAAGACATTCCTTTAGGATGATAAAACATTTTACTTGTGAAATATTCACTGGGAAAGAAAGGCATGTCGTCTTATAACCCAGCTGTGTTTCTGGGGATTACATATGTAATTTCTTGAATAAAATGAAACATTAAGTCACCTGTTCTAGCTCAAGAAACGACTTTTACCGACTGAATAAATTGGAGAAGGGAGTTTCTTCTTCAAGTATTGTAAACATACTATAGAGCACGTGGTGTTTGATGTTTTGGTTTTGGTGTCTGCGTGCACCCTTTCTGTTTGATCGGGGCAAAGGTAACATTTCCACATGACTGTTAAGTATCAAGTTGTGAAACGGGCACAAACACACACACCTTCCTCTAAAAAAAAACAGTATTCTGCAAATCTGGTTTAACAGTTCCCTCACTTATCGCTTTAAATAAATTTCACGATATACCAAGCCGTCACATTTCACCCCACTTGACCTCAGTCTTTCTTCTAGTAAGTATTTTAAAGCTTCAGTGTTTCAAGGGAAAAGGAATGCATAACAGGCGGGCATTAGACAGTGAAGCTTAATGGTGCATGAAATATTTTTATGCTTGCATGTACCTTGCTGCCTTCCTGTCGTTTTTAATTTCTAATTGAGGCATTGTTAATATATTTGCACACATGAATTTGAGAATAAGGAGCTACTGAGGTGTGCTTAGATTTATAGTAATTCTTGGAAAGCTTGCACAACTTTGAGTTACCAGTGAAATCTGAGTTCTAACAAGTCCCTCGCTATCAAGGGTGTGTCTCGTCTTCACTTCTTTCTCGCGCAGGTCCAGCGCTGCAGCAGTGGTGCGAGGAACGACATCTTGTCTCTTTGCTCCTTGTGATTAACAAAGGCGGGGGTTGTCTAAATATGAATGCATGGAAGACATTTTGTCTTGTCTCTTGAGCTCTAAAGCTGAGATATGAGTTTGTGTGTGAAAAGGAAAGATGAAATTCAAGATGTTGCCCGCTTGACTGGAGTAAGGATGCCTTTCCCTCACAGCTCATAATTTTCAGAATGCCTTATTTTCCTTGGTTTTGGTTGTTTTTTTACCCTCTAAGTGTAATGTTGGCATGATTACACTTGGTTTGAATTATGTTCAAAACAACGCTGGTCTTTTATCCTTAATAAGCAGGTATACAAGTAGCTTCCCTTGTTTTTCCCGTGAAGAAAGACTGCTTGTCTCATGCAGAACACTTGGTGACAGATTGGTGACATAATGTGCTCAACAAATGGCTTTAAAATGCTGATTGAGATGGTCTTTATTTTCCTTTTGTTTCCCCCTCACCCCTAATTTGTACTAGTTCTTTCAAGCCTTACATTCATTCAGCTGGATATGTTGGTCAGCATTATTTAATAATTTCCACAAAGTATTAAACATTCATCCTCTTTTTTTTCTTCCCCCTTTGGCTGTCAATCTGTTCATTTCAAAATATAAGCTGGCCACAACCTGCTGCAGAATCACTTTCACTCTTCATGCCGATAGTTTTCCTTGTTAAGCAACTAAAACCTGCTCTAAAACGGCTGAGTCTGACATTTGAACCTTGTTGACAAAATATAAAAAACAGGTTTAGTTTTCTCATCCTTATTTATGTTCTTTAGTCAGTATAGTGCCTTCCAAAAGTATTCACACCCCTTTTTAAACTTTTGCCAAATTAAATCTGCAAACAAGGCATTTTAAAAGGATTTAACTGGTAGATCAGCAAAATATAGTGCATGATTGTGACGTGAAAGGAGACTGGTTCATGATTTCCAATTGTTTTTAAATGAAAAGAAGGAAAAATAAGTAAGACTTTACACTAATTGAATCCAGAATTCACCTGTCAAAAATTTGATGGCATTATAAAAATAGCTCTAAAAACATTGGGAAAACATAAGTGAACAAACATCATCATGGACACTGAGGAGCACAGGAGACAGCCCAGGGATTAAGTACTGGACAAGTTGGTTATAAATCAAAATCCCATCTTGGGGACACATGCAATAAAGAACTGTTCAATCTGTTTTCCTAAAATTTGAGAAAATTCAACTGCAAGCCTACTAAAGCATGGCTCTTCTCATAAACGGACAAGTTGACCAAGGAGACCATTAAACAGAGAAGCTTGGTAACTGTGTAGGAGCTGCAACAATTCAAAAAATGTTAACAGAATAACCACTGGTTGTTAACTCCACGAATACGGCATTTTCGGAGGAACATTGGGAGGAAAACCGTAAGAAGCCCTCCTTTAAAGTTTACCACAAGCCATGGCTGGAACATAGGAGACGTATGTAAGAAAGCCGTCTAATTGGAGGAGACCAAATGAGACTTTATGACTTTCCACCAATGTGACAATGTGACTGGCTGCTGATGCTGTTTTCTGTTCATCTGTTTTGACCCTTTGACTACACTAACCCACAACCAAGACAATGACTAAGGATGCAGCCAGATATATTGTGAAAAGGTTTGCAATTGAATCTCGGCATATTAATTCATTAGACAAATGTCAGACATAAATTTAGTTATTAATGTTTAAAAAATCCAGTCTGACTGAGCTTGGAGCAATCCTTTAAAAAAAAAAAAGACTGGGTATTCAAAGTTGGCTAAGGATTGACTCAGGGGAGCCGGATACTAATGTGTGCCCCACTTATTTAGCGTTTTATTCATAGAAAATGTTGAAGTCTGTGTTTTTGATTTGGATCTTCTAAATTGATTAAGCTAATCACATGATATGTCAATGAAGTTTGAAACCCTGTTATTGTAGATACAAGGCCTAATAAAGTGATAAAATGTGTGTTTCTAGGTGCATCATGAACAGCAGCTACAGTGTCTCCCTGGCCGGCCCCGCCCCGTGGGGCTTTAGACTGCAAGGAGGGAAGGACTTCTGCCTGCCCCTCACCATCTCACGGGTGAGTAGGGGATGGACACACACACACACACACACACACAAACATACCCTTCACTTCATGATGGTCACCTCAAAGGAATGCGACCCATGCACGTTTTGCCATTTGCTTCGTCGTTGACAAAAGGACTATTTGCCTCTTGTGTGGCTCTTGTTTCTGGATTTGGACAACTCATTCAACAGTTTGTGGCCTGTTGCTCAAAGCTTTTGACTCCTCCTTTTTGCCTATTGTTGTCAAAATCACATTGCATAACAGGATCCAGACATAATCTGTCCATTTGGAAAATGAATCACATATTTTATTGATTAAGCAAATGGGTGTTGATGACTATTGTCATTTAGTCATTTGACTGAGGGATAAGTGACCTTCCCTCTTCCCTGGTATTTGTCCTGATTAGAGACACAGTGCGCTGTGGAAGCGGTTGAGTGTAACCCTAGAGAGCCACAGTGGTTCTGTAATAACTATTTGGGGACGTTCTGCCACATAAATTCAAAGTGGACTGACCAGGACCTTTCAATCTGTGTTCTGGCAGCTGGATGGCTTTTTGTTGCCGTGAATATACACAATAACACAATTTATGATACTGGTTGAGGAGAACATTTCTCAAGCATTGTGTTACAACATCTGTTACAGAAATTTAAAGGAAACCTTCCGTTCACATTAGCAGTTCAGCAAATACAACTAAAAGTTGCCATTTAGTCCTCCACCCGTATGGACTGTGTTTTGTGTACTTCTTCAGAATGAGAGGGGAGTCACTCAGGTCTCGCCACTTCCTGTTATGAAACTCTTAATCTCAGTGTCACGACCAAGGTCAGTTCCTCTGTTTATTTGTTGTTGGCAGGATCAGTTACGGAATGTCGAGTATCATGTGTGCAAAGAAATTACGCCTCTCATTTGGTGATGTGTCCGTCGGCGTTCAGACGCAGCCACTTGAAGAGAACAGAAAGGCCAACGTTTGTTTTCCACACTATTTTTAAGTCTCGCTACCGTGATAATAATTGGTATGCGGGACATTATGTTGTCAGTGGACCTCGTGTCAATATGAAAGCAGCTGATGAATGAAGCGTGAAGCACGTCCTCATTTAGAAGCTTGTCTGATAGCAGAGTTCCCTCAACAACACTAGTACAGCAGGAAAAAACAAGTGACAGGTGAGTCTGTTAATGTCCAGGCAATTACATGCAACCATCAGTCTAAACATGAGTCATTTTGTGGTTTTACATATTTAAACGTAAAACCACATATTTACATATTTAAACTTAAAATATATATATATATATATTTTAAGTTGTCTTTGGTGGACAACTTAAAATATATATATATATATATATATATATAAGTAGAAGCCAAGCCAACTTTATTTATGCAGTTTAAGAACACTCCTGACCAAAGTACTGAACAGATATTCTCTACTAGTATAAGCAATAAATCGCAAATGAAAGAAGACAGAAAAAGATACTATAAAGCAACTCTAACAAATAAAAATAGCTCAATTGTGGTGGGTCAAAGGTCTAAGAATAAAAATGGATTTTCAGAGGTGATCTAAAGAAAAACAGCAGATAGGCCTGTCTGACATTCACATGCAGATGAAGTTGCTCTTCTGAGCAGCTTAGTGAACAGGAGAGTTTAGTGAACAGTCATTGTAAAAGCTCAGAGAGGTGGGGCGGCGCAAGATTATTTAAAGATTGGAAAAACAAATAAAATAATCTGTAAAAAAAGGGTGGCAGGGTTGCAGGATATTGTGCAACCCTGCTTAATTTGTGTAGTGTCTAGAACCGGCTTCAGTCGAGGATTTGAAGTAAAGCATTGCGCCACTCATCATGCCTTATTACTAGCCTGTATTTTATTTCAAAAATCTCTAATGAATCTATCCTTGGTTTATAATTTGGTGGCTGGTTTGTGTCCTGACTGTGTGGTGGTACGATGTATAATTTAATCTCAATTTAGACATGGTGAGCATTATTGGAAGTGATCCGTCAGAGTTGGTGGACAAGACACATTTACAAACATCTGCAAAATGTTTAGCTGCTCCTTTAATCCCTTCATTCAGTTGGTGAGGTAGAAAACTGTGTTGACCTCAAGCTTGTTTCAAGGTTCATCAGAGATGTTAAATATACTTACCATGTTGAGGAGTATGCGTCTGTTGACAACACATCCGAGCTTGAACTTGCTCTGATAAATGACGCTGCCATGGAGTAATGATGCAATGACTTGACTTTACATATGTCTAGCATATGTAAGTGATCCAACGGTTATGAACAAAGTATAAGGCTGGTCGCAGGACGACCACAGACAATAATTGGGATTTCCGTATAGGGAATTTTGGGCTTTAGATCTTAAAATAACTCTTAATGACTGCAAGAGATGCAATAAGGGTAATATCCACCAAACTGTTGTAGCACAGCTTTCACATTGTTGTCCAATACCAGATGTATTGGACAACAATATTCAGACTCGTTGTATTTGACGTTTTGTTGAATAACAAATTTGATTCAGTGCTGTTAATTGTTCAAACTAG
The DNA here is from genome assembly GCF_904066995.2 of Poecilia reticulata. Lineage (NCBI taxonomy): Eukaryota > Metazoa > Chordata > Actinopteri > Cyprinodontiformes > Poeciliidae > Poecilia > Poecilia reticulata. The sequence goes on along the minus strand of NC_088841.1, from coordinate 15,316,603 downwards.
GACCACCCAGTACCTCATGAATGATTTATACAGCTAGGACTCAATTATATACTTGTGTGTGTGTGTGTGGTGGAGGGGTGCCGCTATTTGTTTTTCCTGCGACTCTTCCAGATAATTCAGTACAAGGCTTTTCTTTTCAGAGTTCCCTTTTGACTGTTTTCCACAGCTGGAAAATACTCTCAAAATAATTTTTATTCTCCCTTGGAATATGTATACTGGAGGAGCAGCACTCAATCTATTTCTTTGTCTGTTGGGCCTGTTTCTTGTTATTTTCTCTATTTGTTGTTATAAGGTCTTGTAATACCTTCTGAAAACAGACGGGCTAATTTTAGGTTGGTCTCTGCAGGAAGCTGAAGTAAAGCACTGCTTTTAGCCACTATATTTTTAGTATGGAAAAGTTAATTCCACTCTATCTGAATATAAATTAGGCCATAGAAATTGCATTAAGATTGGACATAAATTTAACATACTTTTTAAAGGTGTTAATTTAAATTATTTCTATTTTTTTAAGCTTTTTAGACCAGACTCCTCTCAAAGATATTCCAACATTAATTGGGACACTTGCCCTGTCTGGGAGTATTGTTAGTTTAATTTTGTTTGCAGCAGTCTTTTACTGCTCTCTTTGATCTGCCTTTAAACAGCCCCTTCACTCACCAACCATTATTCTTCTCAGACATTTTTCTGAAGCTCTTTTAAATCCAGCACACGAGACGGTGGCCAAAACTGCAGTTTAATTTCCTCTCCGCAGACTCGACAGACCTCTATAAACCACCATGAAATACTGCGGAAACTTACTCTAGGAAGCATTTTGTATTAGAAATGTTCTTGTTTATAGTAAAAGAAGTATACACTTAAAGTGTCTGTTTATTTGAATTTTGTTTTTTCGCTTCTTGGCAGGTTGAGAACTGGTTCAGGGAAAAGGTTTAAAATTTTAATGCAATATAAAAACACTACCCCAAAAACATAGGTCTAGGTAAAATGCCTTCCATTGAAGAAAATATCGCGACTCAAAACCTAATATCTTATTTGGCTTCTTGATCATGTTGGCTGTTTGGACTTGACCATAACTGCTGGTTCAGAAACAAATAAAAGCAAGCTGTTAAAGGGGAAAAAAAAAACATACCCTGCATTTTCGGAAACCACACAGACAAGCTGTGGTCTGTGCTGCTTAGCTGGGAAGCAGCTTGTATTTTCCTTAACCATCAGTTGTGCAGGCTCCTGGAGATGCGTTCAGGTTCCATATGAATAGCTGTTCCCTGCAGTCTGTGTTTGATCCCGGTGTGATTGGTCTGTGTCTGCCTCAAGCTTTTAGGAGGGCATCTGCTTTCAGGCTCCCTCCTGCAAAATGGCAGCTCTATAAAGAGTAGCTATGCTGTCACTTTATTTTGATTTAGACAACTTTTTGGAGGAATTAAAACTTTTCTATGATTTCTTCCATGTGACTAGAAAAAAACCCTGCTTGCTGAAACTCATGACCTGTTTTAGGGGAAGAGCTTTGACTACAACTTTTGGCATTTTTCTGTGCCACTGTCAAAATATGGTTGGGCGTTCATAGTAATGGAGTTTTTTAGAGCGAAGCACAATGTTTTGGAGAAACCTTTTGTGTTGTTCTCTTACTGTAGCAGAAAGCTGTTGTCGAATGTTTCACTTCAAACTGAACAGGATGGAGTTGGGATCCAGTTCTGCCTCTTGGCTCAAACTTTTCCATATCTTCTGGCTCAGGAGGCTAAACCAGCTGGCTTTTTTCTGGACCTGTCAATAAAGAGTGTTTAGTATTCAGTGGAGGGTTGGTACTTTGCTACGTGTTTTTGTTTGTGTCGTCATGGCAATTTGACTAAGAGGTCCTTTAAGGTTTTTCTGGCATCTTTCTAGCCGCCAGATTGATGTAGTAACAGACTGGGATCAAACCATGACAACAGTTTGTCTACCTCTGTTCATGTCCTTAATTGGGATGCTTGGCTTTGAGAAGATGAGCCTGTGCTATTTGAACAACCTGTCCCCCGCTGTGTGCTACTGTTCAACATAACTACAAACTGACTGCATGATACTTCAACATTACTGATACTGAGGCATGATTCAATTTCAAACAATAAAAGGGAAATTAAATGATGTCACTGTTATTATACAATTCCATTCAAAGAGTTACTGTAGGTGCTGATGGCTGGGAATGAAAGGATTCCCTGTAGTGGCCTGTCTTAGTGGTTCTAAAAGAGCCTCTGACTGAAGATGAAGAGGATTCTCAGGATTATGTATGATGTTCTTTATGTTATAAAGAATCCTCCTACAACATTCTCTTGCTTAAATACTGAAGGACTTAAGCTTCCCCCTAGAAGTAAAGTACAGCACTCATCTATATTTGAAACTTCCTACATGAGGACTTTAAGTATTTTGTGAATTAAGAGGAAGACTAATTTGAGACTCCAGTTAAATTCACATTGGTCCAAATTGCTCTTTCAGAAGAGCGGTGGCTCTGGCAGCGGCGGGTTATGTCAAAGAGTCATGTGACATTATGTCAGAAAACACCTTTTTTTGTTCACCTCAAATCATCCTAAAGAAACTGCAAAATAACCCATTTTTGAGCTGGAATTATAATGGCGTGACACCATGAAACTGTAATATTTTTAGCTTGTCATACAGTCATAATTTCATACTGGCTCATGCCTAATTATGATGTTGTGTTTCGTTTTAAGTGGCTTTAGATGAACTCGGAGCTATACTATCAGGCAGCATTGTGACATAGTGAGGTTCTGTGAGCCTTTCCTTGTTTGCGATGACACGGCCTTTAAGCTCAAGACTTCTCCATATAAGGTTCTCTGTCTTCACTCCGTCCTTCACAGATGTGACATGCAGCTGACTAGCCTTCCAGCTCCCACCACAAGATACTTCCCGTAGCATGACGTCTCAGATGTGAAGCAACAATCCTCCTCCTTACTCCATACTTTCACTGAAGGCAGGAAGTTGCATGCTGAGAAGCAAGGGAGGTGGTTAGTGTCTTCGTGGTGTTGAAGTGTGACGCTAAAAGCACTGGGCTAGCTAAGCTGTTCAGTAAAATATTGAAGGTGGATAGTGAATTTTCTTAGAAAGTTATAGAATTTTATTTTTATTACAGTGTTACAATGAAGCTCAGGTAGAACCAATGGAGTGCTGTTTTGTATTTTAGGCATATTTTCATTTAGGATTAGATTACAGTTTTTGGCATCTTACTTGTATGTTTTTTACTATTATTGTTTCCTTTTGGACAATGTTGGTAAGATTTGTCATAACGTCTCAGTTAGTGCTGTAGAACATGGCTTGTTTTACCAGCTCCTAGCTTACTGCATTTACAGAACCACAGTGAAAGAACCAGTCATTATTAGTGACTCCACAGCAGTAAATTCACCAGTGTGGAGAAGGAAACCACGAAACGGCAGCCTCACTACAATATGGCTGAAATCCCATTTGTGTAAACGCAGCTGGACAGATATCCTTATTCATTTAAAAAGCATAGCCATCAACCACTCTGGTAATTAAATTATATTTTTACACACCCATTACATGGCCTTTTCCATTTTATGTTGCAAAGACTTAAACCATTATATGTTCTGATGGTGGATGTGAAATTGTAGAATAAAACCAATAAGATTTGGTAAAACGCAGTGTTATTTCTCTCTTTGGAGAGCAGTGAATGTCACCGTTTATTGCTTATCTGCTTTCCGTCACGAGTCTCACTCAGACCTCTCTTGATTTATATTTATAGACTGCACATGCCAGAGATTCTTACTCAACATCTATTTGTTTTGTGTCCACATGAGTGATTGGGTGGGGGGGGGAATTTGGGATGTACGAAATACAGTTTGTTCACCACAAATTAAAGCATTAAATATTGTTGACAACGCATGTGTTTGTCTGTGCTTTATGTAAATGTTTAAGGAATTAAGAAATGGAGTCAAGAAGTATTTTTATCTGCTCTGTTCAAGCGTACAAATGTGAGTGTGATGATTGCGCAGGATTCCAATTACTTTTTTCTTGTACCGTGGGATTCAGAAGACTTTATAGACTTGAAAATCTGAGCTATGAATAAAAGAAGAGATTTTAAAAGTTGAGAAAATAAATTTTAAACACATTTTTAGAAAATCGAAACTAGAGTCTGAAAATCTATCGGTACTTTTGTTATGCATTAAAGGCCGAGGTAAAGTCATCTCTCTTTGGCAACTTTGTGCTGCTGTAAAGCCAGTGCTTAGTGAGTTTTGGAAACTCAACAAGGCATAACACATGTGAAAAACAAAAGTTATAGAAATGATTATTATACTGAGAATGTGGGTTGCTTGATTAAAAGTACCTATGTGTTTCACTAAATGCTGTGTGATGCTGTGCGTCACGCACGTAATGAGCGAGTGATTTGGTTAAAGCAGAGAGCCTGTCTGCACACTGGGCTTTTGTGAGTGGTATAACCGCACTATAGATGCCCTAGACGTCGGTATGCATACATCAGCCTCAGCTTTGGGTTCTGGACTTCCTGCTACCGATCAAGTAACAAGTGAGTGGAAGAAAGCACTTTTCAAGACTTAAAAAAAAAAAAAAATGTGGCAGTCTCTGGCACAGATGCTGTTACTTCCTCATTACTTCGTTCCCCTTCCCATTCTTTTCCTCTATTTTGTTAAGTTGAGAGTAAACACAATGGGACAATGGCTACATGTCAGAGTTGCTCAACCTGAATGCATTCTTTAGCAGTGAGGAAAGAGGATATCTTCTTTTTTTTTGGTTTTGTCGTTTCTCTGCCCTTATCAGTTTTGTTCATATAAATAGTTTCACTCAACTGTGTGGGCACAAGGATAACGGATTCAAGATGACAGATACTAGAACTTTTCAGAGTTATTTGTTGTTCACTTCAATATCTGAATCAGACTTCTGTGAACAGACACAATAACCAAAACCTCTGCTTTCCACTGAACTTTGAAGAGTTCACTTAGTTGTCTTGTCACATTGAGTTATATTCTACTGCCATGTTGAAGGATGACATGAAGTTATGGAGGTAATAAAGACAACATAAGATAATGAGTACAGAGTCCTTTTGGCAGCCAGCATAGGAGTGCAGGATTTGAGTGTGTTAAGAGAGTGCTGACTGACTGATGAGGTGCTTGTGTGTAATGACAGATCAGTCATCACACCTGAAAGGGTGTTGTCCAGTTGTAACGATTTTATGACGTTATTCCCATGTGTGAAATGCAAGTCTCAGCACGGGGGAAATTGATGGAAGATCTGGTGAAACTTCAGTCTTAACTCTCACTTCTGTGTGCAAGACTCCTTTTAAGGCCCTGTTGAAGCTTCCATAATGAAAACCGTCAGGTGATACTTTGTCCTCTTCTGGGTTTTTATGGAGCCCATAGTAAAAAGTTATGCTCTGCTCGCTTTTCATTTGCTTTGGCAAATCGTCGGGATGTCAGAAGTGTTTACAGATGGTGTCTGCACTTCTTTCAGCACATAGTTTTTAATACTGTAAAAATTATATTATTTTGATTTTAGTCTGTGAAAGGTGCTTTAGAACTTCCCTATGTACCTTTGCGTTTACCCTCAACCTGTTATCTGATTCAAGAACGGCTTTCTTAGTTGATCGTATTAAATTAAAATTTTTTACAGACTATTATGATTACAATTTTCAATGCCTTCATGCAAATAAAAATACCCCAAAAACATTTGTGTGCGATCACATAAAAACTTATCAATTTAGGAAGAGAGTTGAACTCGGAGAGATTCAACTTTCAGCACCCAAACTGCCAAAAATGGATTAATTAAAGGACAATGAGCTGGAACTGGCTTCGTTCCAGACTGAATATTCTTTACGTTATAGCCAAGAAGTTTCATAAATAAAAGCTGCAAGCTTTCATACCATGTGGCTTCAATAAGATTTCTTTTGTAATGCGTTTATGTGAAATTTTGTGCCGGGTGTTTTATGTACAGATTGTCATAGTGGAAATCCAGTCTTGTCTAACAAATGTTGTGTGGGAATAAGATTCTTATCTCATCGGATACGACAGGAACGGGAAAAGAGATTGTAATGATTAGTGGTCTCCAGACAAAAATAAGCAAACTGTGCTTACATAACTTTAATTCCTCAAAGGTGTTTCTAGGAATGAAAACGAAAGTACTTAGTTTGAAATGGTGCGTAGAATTGAAGAAACTACAACTTCTTGCTAAAGAGCTTTTGAGACCCACTGTGTTTTCCTAACCCTGGCCATAGATTTTTATGCTTTTTGTTTCTCTGCAGTTGACTGACGGGGGCAAGGCAGTCAAAGCCGGGATGAACATTGGAGATATCATCCTTTCCATTAATGGGATTTCCTCAGAAGGCATGAATCACCTTGAGGCTCAGAACAAGATTAAAGCCTGCACAGGCAACCTCAGTCTCACTCTACAAAGGTAACATTTGCACATAAAATATACTTTTTTTTTTATACAAGTTTGATTTTTAGACTGTTTTCCTTCTGTTTATTTTGCTTGTGTGCATTGTAACTGTAAAACCAATACATTACAGATTTAGATGAAATGGACAGGCTGTCAATGGAAGCTGCTGGAAGCATATCGAACGAGATAAGAGGCAGATCTAACATAGAAAATAACCATGGAGTATATCACAAGACATCGGTATTACAGTGATGTGACTAAAAGATGTCACATTGAAATAAAAAATAACTTCTGTATTTTATACAAAAACATAAATGAATTGGCTTGTCCGAAAGATATCTTTGAAGGAGTGGAGTAGTTATTTGATGCGGATCTGGTTTAAGCCGTCTGCTGACAGCACATCGCATTCTGCACCCTTCTAACTTAATCAGCTGACTGCTTCTCCAGCAGCTGGCTGTGCAGCTCCTGTATCATTGAGGGTTATCACCATCGCAATCGAAAATATAACGAAAAACAAATAAACTCTGCCTCACTGATTATGCAACCAAATTTACAGCAAACAAGGCAGTGCCAAAATGAGAGTAACCAATGTCAGTGTAAGAAAAATCTACAAAAATGCATGTATATGTGGAAAAGACTGTATTAGAAATCTAAATTTTTATTTAAAAAAATTCTTTACCTAGTCAAATAAGTTTTTTTTATTAGTATTTGAAAGCTACCCACCAAGAAATGCCACCTCAAAAGCTTCTGCAGTCCTTTCGTAAGGGTTCGGAGGAGTAAGCTTGTTGGTCATGTACATCGTTTGAGCATCATGTCATCTACTTGGTAATTACAGAAAATGTCTGCAAAGGCTTTAAACTGGATTTATGCTCGTGCGTGATTGGAAAGCTAAACGTCACCCGTGAGAGTGGGAAGAGTTCACGTTGCAGCATTATACTTAAATTGTAAAAAAAAAAGTAAAATAAAAAGCGTGTTTAATGTAAATTTACTTTGAGGTTCAGCTCCATTTTGGTCTTCAGAAGGTCATTTCCAAAGTGGGTGTTTGTGAAGCCGCAATGTTATGTATATGAATCTTACATGCTACACAGAGAGGGCATGAAGTACTTAATCTTAATTCTAGGTTATTACAGTCTGTAACTAATGGTCTCCACATGTTGTTCCATGCTTAGCATATTGCAAAGACATTCGACGCTGCTCCTCTGTTCTCTTGTTACCCAACAATATAATATTCAAAGACCGTAAGTCTTATTGCATGCAAACTTTAGGTCTTGAAGCTCATTAATGCTTCAGAGATTATTATACATGTTGTTATTCAGAGAAAGCAGCACATGAGGATTGATCGGTTTTCTTGTTGTTGTTTTTAAGGCAAGACTGTAAAAAGGTTTTTGCCACTTTGCAGATTTCTTTTGTTTTATGTTTTTATTTTCTTAAATTTGTGTATTTTTAAGGCAAAAAAAAAAGCAATATTTGGCTCCTAGGCTCTATACCGAAAAGCAATTATCCAAGCAACCGGGCTTCATTGCCACCAGAACCCAGAAACTTGAGTAGAAACTGTCTCACAACATGTTCAAGTTGGTTTGGAAAACGTTTTTTTCTTTAAAAAAAAAAAAAAAAAAAAAAAATCATCTTGAAGCTTGTTATTTTATTTAGTCAGGCTATGTTTGTTGGATGTAAATATTTTCTTGCTTTGAAGCGTCCAAGTTTGACGGCACAATAGAAAAGGTGAAAAAGCTCTAAGCTGGTCTGTTTAAATGCATTTAACAGAGAAGCAGCATAATGCTGCTGATGATGATAATGTGGACTGCTGTTATTCAAGTTTAAGTTAAGTAATCATTGAGGTGGCTATATTTGAAATGAGCGAAAAGTATCTCTTGTGTTAGACGGAGACAAATGGAGCCAAAGCACGCACATTCTCCTACCCGTAAAACATGTTGACAGCTAAACTCGGTCTGCTTTGCCCATCCTGCCATTCCATCACCACATCAAAGGAAAAAGGAGCCTCTTTGCTTTAGTCGTGGGAAAACCGTCTGAAAATAGTCCTGTCCCACAGCTGTGTATAATCTGCTGCGTGTTGCTGATGCACGATGAAACATCAAACAATTCTGGTCTCATGGAGCAAGTAAACTACTGCCAAATTACCCCCAAAACAACAAAGGTCTTGTTGTTACAAGCGGTGCGTAATTGTGGTCTGCGTTTTTGGTTACTTGCATTTTATTTAGCATTTAGAATAAATCAAGATGATTTGTAAAAATAGTTTCAAAATTGTATAACCTAAATACGCAAATGCTACTCTTGTCTTCTAAAACACCTCAGAAATCAGAGAGGTACATAACTGGTAAATAAAGAAATAAATATTTCCCTCTGATCAACAGTTGATCCTTTCTTCTCTCTGTGAGCAGTTTATGGTTTCGATGATCACTGATAAGGCTGCTGACAATTACGACTGCAGAGTGAGAGTGTTGGGAGATGATTAATGGGACAGTTTCGCCCAGTTATGTCACTTTGTCATAGTTTACATTCTCCAAGCACTTCCTTAAAAAGCCACTTTAGAATCCAAACCATCTGGAGGAGGAGTGCAAAACATCCGACTAGAGAGAAACACTCTTACATTAATATTTATTTAAAGGAGACTGCTGGGACTTGATGTTTAAATAACCTCACACTTTATATTTTTTGGATATGTATTAATTTCCCTAGTTAAAATTAATTTGTTAGCGTACGCATGCCATAGAAAGTCCTGTATTGCATACACTGTGGCTTTAAACATGCACAATACTGAACATTTTTGAGTTGTAACAATGTTATAGCCTACAGTAATTTTTTTTCGTTTGTTTCACTAACTTGCAAATAAACGTCCAACTAAAATGCATATGAAAATCTGAGAGATTCCAGAGCAGCTCGGTCAGTTTGACGAATGTTTCTGAGTCAAAGTAGGGGTAAACATGTTTTCATCAGAGAGGAAATGAACTGAGGAAGTCCACTGCTTGTCCTGCCGTAATACCATTATTCCATGAAGCGAGTAAATTATAGCAAATTACATGTTGAGTCTGAACAAGCAGAAGTGGTCGAAATCCCAACAAAATGTGCCGGAATGATAATATCTGCAGCTCTACGTACTTGCTGTAGTGTGAAATGACATTTGGCATTGCTGCTCTGTGTATGGAAATTATAACCAGGAAGGATAATGCAGTGTTTAATTTGGCTGTTTGACCACTGGAACAAGCCTGTTTGTTCAGAGAGAGGTCCAACCCACAGCATTACTACCAGTACCCTGAACAATTTGTTAGTACAAACTTATGACCTTTTAACAATATGATTATAAAAACCTCCTGCATTTAGCCTTTTTTACAGATACATCCACAAAAACTTAATAACCAAAGGGCACCTAATATCTGTGGGCACTGTGCATTAACAAATGCTATTTCATCATCTGTTCAGAAATGGAGACATCACAGGTAAAAACTTTGTTGTGAATTAGTAGAAAATTAAATTCTACTCACTTTATCCCAAAATGCCTGGAGTATTCAAAAGTGGAAATTAATAAATAACCCTGGCAGACCTGAAAGGGCAAAATGCATTGAAAATGAAAGTAAGTGCTTCCTGTTTAGACGCGTATTAGATGGGTTTTTTTTTTTACGTCATCATTACATGAGACAAAAGTGAGTCAGCAGGTTTGGCATGCAAAAACTGCACGGAATACAAAAATCTTTTTTTTTTTTTTTTACAAATGGAAACAATATAACTGAAACACTTTCAGAGATAAATACGGTATTTGAACTTCAGCTCACTGATTTAAAAAAAACAAAACATTTTGCTGTTTTTAAAAATAAAATTTCTGTAAAAACATACATCAGAACTTTTTTCCAAAACAACTTTAAAGAGCTTTTGGTGAACCTCTTGTACATGTTCTCCTAGTTTTTGTGTACACGTTGTGTTCATTTAGCAGAACTGACTGACTTCTTGAGGTTTCAAACGTCCATTTCATTCTGGTTGTTGCAATGAGCAGCAGTTTCCAGTTTATGGGCACGTTTTATTCTAATATCAAGGAAATCTTGTTGTTTAGCCACTAGTCAGTCACCACATGGCTGTGGGAAGCGGGGTTAGGAAAGTATGATAATTGTTTATTTATTGTCTTTGAAACACGCAGCAGAGTGCAGTGAAACACTGTCCGTCAGGCAGTGGCTGGTTTCTTCTTGATCCAAAACCTCAAAGATGATGGATTAGAAAGAGTGAGCCTCACGGTTGAACCGCATGCATTTATCTCCTGTACATATCATTTTCATTATTGTTTTTGAATGCTTCAGATTCTTCCAGCTAAAAATAAATCACAGATAGTCGGTGGAAACAACATAATTCAACAATTCTGTCTTCTTTTTTTTTTTTTCCTGACATTTTTAAACCTGTTTTACTTAATCTCAAACCTTCAGCTCCTGAAAAGTTCTGGATTTTATTTGCATGCATTCTCATATACATCACCACATCCAATAAGCTACAGTTTACAGGGTGAAGTAGAGGCCACTATTAAGAGCCCCAAAGACTCCAGACCGCCTTAGTCAGATGTATACTGGCAGCTGAAAGTAAAGCAAAGAGGAAAAATAAAAAATAAAAATGGGGGCTTCAGGCATTATTTGAACAAATATGAGACTCTGCAGCTAAAGACAAAAGTACATGACAGGAGTTATCGTGCTCTCATGCAAAATGAGGAACAAGGAAAAGGCAGACGGTGAACTACTACTGTCAGGATAGTGCCTAGGACTGCTGATGCGAAAGGTGCAGTGCTTCTGTTTGATATGTTTACACAATCGCTAAACATGCAGACAGGATGAAAACTGTGTTTGTGATGTATCCAGGCAACCGACAGCAACAGAAAGCAGCGCTGCTGCATACTGCTCAGTGTTTACTGTGATGTGGCCTGGCATGTTTCTATCATCGCTGGCATGCTGACAGTTGATTGGAGGTTTTTAGCACTACTTTAAAACATTTAGACAGTGAGCTCGACTGATGATGGCTCAAAATAGAATGTAAAAAAATTAACAAAACTGTTAAACATATGTTAAGCAAATTGCTAATTGCAATTATTTAAAATATTAGACAAGTTTTCGTCTTACCGATAAAAGTTATGCTGAATACTAAAAGTTAATTTATTTTGTCATGTTATTTAGTTCGATGGAAAATAAGTTTTGTGTACATTCCCTTCAATGTTTTAACTGATAAAATTAGAGTAAAATCTTCATTCAATTCTAGTTTTAACAGATTTACCTTAAGTACATTTTTGAAAAGGTTATTTTTTAAAGCCTAATTATACCTTGATGCTAGTTACCGTGCCATGCTTTATTTTTTTTACATTTTTTGTAGAGAGTTTTTCACTCTAACAAAGAATGTAGAAGAGACCTTGTGCATGAATTGGATGCAATAAATAAATGTATATTTATTGGAAAGCCAGATTTTGAGGCAAAGCAAGTTCATTTGTGAGGCATGTTTTATTAACAGGGTGCTGAAGTTGCCTTACATTATTTAGAAAGAACAAGCAAGCAACAAATTTCACATTTTCTCAAAAACAACATTGTAATGAAAACTAGAATTTGTGTTCCAGTTGTCTTTAATCAGAGACCTCTCTAAACAAATGGGGTTCAGACTTGTTTTAAAGGAACTGTGTTTCAGCTGTCTTGCAGTTTTCTGGAAGGTTGTTCCTGATTAGTGGACCACACAAACTGTGTGCTGCTTTTTTTTGTTTGGATCTGGTTGTGGGGATGCAGGGAAGACTTTTATCAGAAGACACAAGTCTTTTGGAAGGTTGATACAACTACAGCACATTTTTTAATGCATTTGGATGCAAAGCCATTGAGTGATTATAAACTAATATGCTTTTTTAAAGTTGATTCTCCGAGCTACAGGAAGCTAGTAAGGACTTTAGAACTGGGGTGATGTATTTTATTTTCCTAGTTTTCGTGATAACGTTAGCAGCAGCTGCTGACATTGTTGCAGTAATCAATGCGACTAGATATAAACACATGGGTGAGATCCTCTATAATACTGGGATATTAATTCTTTTAACTACTTTTTTTTTCATTTTTTTTTTTCAAAAGCAACATTCTTGGTCCACAGTGGTTTGGAATACATAACGATTGATTGGATTCTTCTGTCAGACATGTTTTCCTGCATATTTCATAACCCTGTCAAGCTCCAAGTCTCAATCTGCTCCAGTTTAAATATAGTAAACAAAACTGTAACCAGAGATCATGGCACAAGACGGAGACAGATGCCTGGAGTCACAGGATCATCGCGGGTCATTTAATTACGTTTATGGGGCTGTTTCACTCATGTTTGCTACTAAAATTCCTCAAAATTAAAGGAAAACGAGAGGCTCCTCGTATATGCGCATTTTTACTTTTGTAAAAAAAAAAGAAATGCAAGTTGTTGATCCACAAGCCTGTACTGAGAAAGTTGTCAATTAGACACTCCATCATTCAGTCGACTGCCATATGCCAGACTGTTTCTCTTGGCCCTCAAAGAGACACAGGCAGGATGGAAATGCGTCGTTGTGCTCTGCCCTCAGGCTTTACTGGTCTTGTTAACCTCCTTATTCTTGGAAGCTGCAGCTGTGCGTCAGGGTGTGTACTCAAAGAAACATGCATTGATGAACATCATGAGATGCATCATCTTTTTTTTTTTTCTCTCTCACATTTACCTATACCAGACAAATATTTATTAGCTTTTCCTGTAAAAGAATTTCGAAAATGCAAAGCATTCTTTCAGATTGAGACTTGTTCTCTGACTAAACAATTTCTACACCGGGGGCCAGGTTACTCAACTCATTAAACTTATTTTGAAATACCTTAGATGTTAACAGATGAAGGCAACCTTTTTCTTCGGGGAAGCGTGAAGCTAATCTTGATGAATGTAAGCCAAACAAAGCAACATGTTGGTTTTATATGACAGACCAACTCAAAATGGCACAAAATGTAATTGAAGGATAAGAATCCATCCATCCATCCATCCATTTTCTTCCGCTTATCCGGGGTCGGGTCGCGGGGGCAGCAGCTTCAGAAGGGAGGCCCAGACTTCCCTCTCCCCAGCCACTTCTTCCAGCTCCTCCGGGGGAATCCCAAGGCGTTCCCAGGCCAGCTGAGAGACATAATCCCTCCAGCGTGTCCTGGGTCTTCCCCGAGGCCTCCTCCCGGTGGGACGTGCCCAGAACACCTGACCAGGGAGGCGTCCAGGAGGCATCCTGACCAGATGCCCGAGCCACCTCAACTGGCTCCTCTCGACGTGGAGGAGCAGCGGCTCTACTCTGAGTCCCTCCCGGATGACCGAGCTTCTCACCCTATCTCTAAGGGAGAGCCCAGCCACCCTGCGGAGGAAACCCATTTCGGCCGCCTGTACCCGTGATCTCGTTCTTTCGGTCATGACCCAAAGCTCATGACCATAGATGAGGGTGGGAACGTAGATTGACTGGTAAATCGAGAGCTTCGCTTTTTGGCTCAGCTCTCTCTTCACCACGACGGACCGGTACAGCGCCCGCTTCACGGTGGACGCTGCCCCAATCCGCCTGTCAATCTCCCGCTCCCTTCTTCCCTCATTCGTGAACAAGATCCCCAGATACTTAAACTCCTCCACTTGAAGCAGGACGACCCCCCTTACCCAGAGAAGGCACTCTACCTTTTTTCGGCTCAAGACCATGGCCTCGGATTTGGAGGCACTGAGCCTCATCCCGGCCGCTTCACTCTCAGCTGCAAACCGCTCCAGTGAGAGCTGCAGATTACGTTCCGATGAAGCCAAAAGGACCACATCATCCGCAAAAAGCAGAGATGCGATCCTACGGCCACCAAAACGGATCCCCTCAACATCTCGGCTGCGCCTAGAAATTCTGTCCATAAAAGTAATGAACAGAATCAGTAATGAATCGGTGACAAAGGGCAGCCTTGGCGGAGTCCAACTCTCACCGGAAAGGAGCCCGACTTACTGCTGGCAATGCGGACCAGACTCTGACACCGGTCATTCACGGGTCGGATTCAGGAAGAGCAGTATGGTTTTCGTCCTGGTCGTGGAAGGAGAAGAATATAGGCTGTAATATATATTTATATATTAGTTCATTTGAGACCAAAATTGAACTTTTTACCCTAACTTGGCTAAACAGTGTGTGGCAGAATAACACTGCACATCAACCTGGAAACAATATGTCCTCTGTGATTTCTTAGAATGGCCCAGTCAAAGCCTTAGTCTAAGGGGAAATTTATCCCAAGACTTTAACACTGATGGTGACAGATGCTCACCGTCCAGTCTCTCACAGCTTGATCTGCACTGCATGAAATTACATTTTAGTCGCTTAATTCTCCAGTGATGGTAGAGACATTTACTCAAAGCTGCTAAAGTTTTATATTCAGTGAAAGTTGGTGCAAAAAACGTATGTACTCGGAGAGGATGCTTCGAAATGAGCAACTCCATTAGGTATTGTGAAGGATAATGTATTAACTGAAGTCTGAAAGCGAATTGCTGATCTACGTGGTTGCCGTTTAAAAATAAATGCTCGACTTGACATGCTCTTTAGATGTCTACTTTTAGACGCATTAACCAATATTTATGCTGCGTAAAGTCACATGAACACATGTTTGAGTGTCCTTAGTGTTGTCTTTCTGACAGCACTACAAGAGCAGGTTTGATTACACAAAGTGCAGGACTCCCACAGGTCTGAATTAAACAGATGTTCAGGGGACCACCCTGTCGAGTGTTTGTTCAGTTTGCTCTGGGAATAGACAGACTCTGAGAGAATCCGCCCAGCTGCCCCATTCTGGGACCCTGATAGCAGATACATAGTGCCTTATTATTATAGACTGGGTTCTGTTCAAAACAGTCTGTGCTGTTTGATCTTTAGACCTCTGACTGTTTTCCCTGGCGACTCAATGTGTTGCTCCATAAGCAATTACAATAATACATCGGTGCAGCTCATTGGAAAATAAGCAGGCTGGATATTAACCGTTAAGTGGAAAATTGCAAGTGGAAGCACGGCCGCAGATGACGTTTGATTCTGCAGGGTGGGGCTGTTTAACAACCTGGTACCAGGCTCTGTTAATGCGCACCAGCTCAGTCGGAAAGGAAATGTGTGAGTTTGTTGTCTGTTGTCCCAATAGACAGGAAGGGAGGCAGGAGACGTACCACAGTTCCTGGTCCAGGACCAGCCTCTCTACCTCATGTCTGTTTTTTCGCTTTTGTTCCCTTTTGTTTTTTTTGTTTTTTTTTCTTTACATAGGGGAAAATGGGCTACATTATCAGGAGTTCAGACCAAATATTGTAAAATGTTATTACAACCTGTCATCATTCAAAGTAACCAACTTTTTAAGTGTATTAAACCACTGATTCTGACTTATTTTTTAACATAAAACAGAATGTGTTGTACATTAACAGGAAAAAGTCCAAAACATTGATAGAATAGTAACACTGCACACTCATCAAAAATAAATCAAAAGTGGGTTGAAAGGTTTGTTGGATGTTTTTCAGTTTCCAGAACATCTCCAGAGTGAGATAAGAAGGAAGAAGAGACGAGCAGACCACCCTAAACCTCCTTCACGGTTTTAAAATGTAGCAGCTGCTTCAGCTGTTGTGCAAATCAAATGCGTACTGGACCTTTTAATGATCACAGGATCTAGTACAAGAAACAAAGTATAATGTTTTATGTATGTTTGCTTGAATTTGTGCCTATTTGACTGTTTTTGTTTTCTCTGCAAACCAGTCTTTAAAATAAGTCGGGCAAAGTAAAAAAAAAAGACAACCAAACTTTAATGCTTTTCCAAACACTTGAGATTTAACAAACTGTACGTGTTTCATGTGGAGTAACTAATATTTTCTTTTGTCTTTTCAGAGCCTCCGCTGTCTCGAAAGAGGAATCGCACAAGGTAAGGAAACATTCATTTAGCTCTGCATCAGAGTTGAATAACACATATTATGAAACCCTTCTGAGATTATGTGGCAAAAAATTAGATGGCTTTGCATGTATGCATTGCCTTGCAAAAGTATTCACACCCTTTGAAAAAATCTTTTTTGTCACTTTACAACTACAGATACCAATGTAAATAATTAGAATAGATGTGATTGACTAAGACAAATTATTCCATAATTGTAAAGTACAAAGACATTTATAAATGGTTTTCAAAATATTTACACCCAAAAAAACCTGAAAAGTGTGAAGATCATCCATCCATCCATCCATTTTCTTACACCTTTGTCCCTTAGTGGGGTCGGGAGGGGTGCTGGCGCCCCCTTTTCTTTTTACAAAATAACTCGAGCTCAGTCAGACTGGATGAAGAGCCTTTGTGGACATCAGTTTTCAAGTCTTACTATTAATTCTTAATTGGGTCCACCCTTGTGGTATTGCCCTGCTGTAGCTTTATTTGACTAGCTTCCTAGTCCCTGCTTAAGTAAAACACCCCCAGAGCATAATGATACCATCCATTACGATTTCTCATCAGGTGTGCGATTAAAGCGGGCTGAATGTATGCCACACTTTTCAGATTGGATGCAATTCACATCAGAGTTTTGTGAGACATTCCAATTAAAAAAAAACATCAATTTGTGGTTATAACGTGGCAAAACTTGTAAAAAGAGGTATGAATAATTTTGCAGGGTGACTTAGCTGGGTGACTTGACTTAGCTTGTATGGCAGAAATGTAACTTGATTCGTCCACCAGCGTGAGAACACAGTTCATTTTTATTATATTTGTGCTGTGAGTTCTGGCTTCAGTGCATGGGATTTTTGTGGATTTGCTTTTTGTGCATGTCTGTCTTCACCTTCATCCAGGAAGAGCCTCAGGAAATCATTAAGCCTGTGCCGATCACTCACCCCGCGCCGAGCACCACATACACCAAACCACCAAGCCAGCCCACTCCTTTGTACAACAAGACAGCTCGGCCTTTTGGGGGCAGCGGCAGTGGGGTTGCTGCGTCTTCCTCCCCGACTGCTCCGAAAGTTGCCTCTATTCCTTCCGAATCATCAGCTTTCACCCCAGCCGCTCCCTCTCAGCCTCCACAGCCTCCCTTTGCATTGAAGTCGAGCCTCCCCGCTTCAGATTCGGCCGTAGTAAACTCTGCCCCCAAAATCGGCCCCGGCCGTTCTGCCTTCACCTCCCCCTCTGCCTCATCCACTTCATCTAACTCATCTTCACCCAGAGTGACGGCCCCCCCTTCCCATCCTAATGTCCCACAGCCCTCTGTCTATAACACACCTATCAACCTGTACTCCAACGCCAATGCTTGTGAAGTTGCTGTTGGACAAAGGCGAGGCCTTTTGGAGAGCCAGGGTCTCTCAGAGCATGTAAATGGGTAGGTTCAAGGTTTTCATGTTCTATTTCTGTTTCACATCTTTCTTAAAAAAATACATAAATAAGTGATCAATTTCCAGCTACTGTTTGCATTAGTCAGCAGGCCTGGTCTTTTTGTAGCTCAAGACGTAATGTTATTGGACATTTTTGTGGTTTCTTCGACTGAAAAATTCATTAAAGCCAATATAACTCTTTCTGATCTCCAACATATGAAACTCTGTACTCCTTACACTTCACCTCAAAATATTTATCCAATTTAAAAAGTAAACAGTGAAACCACACATCATAATTTGTATGCACTTGATTACAAGAAAAAAAAAAAGTTTTTAAATAGACTTGGCATAGGTTTAAGTCACACTCTTTGTATCTGTTTTTAATCATCTCAATCCCAGCAAGAGACAGTGGCTTGTTTCAGTTCTACCGTTGTTGGAGGAAGTTTTCTGAGTGGATTGTGAACCGTTTGGTAGCATAGTTTCCATTATTATGTCACAGTCGGATGAAACGGGAAGATATGTCCTATTTGCTTTACTACTTCCTCTCATGCTTATGTAGATTCTCGGTCATCCAGGACATGAAAGTCATAGGTGCTAGATTTACCTTCTATTGAAGCACTTCATCCTATTTTCTCACAGTTTCCCACCCCTCTTTGTACAAGATTTAATGGAGCCAACAGTAGAAAGCAAAGGGTCAATGTTGTGATATTTAGCAAAATTAAGTTTTGGATGTAAACCACACAGCGACAGCATTACTATGGGCACACTTGAACCAAAAAAGGGAACTGGCAACAACATTGAGGGCATTTTCTATTGTGTTTGGAGCAAAGAATCTGATTGTGGTGTAATAAAACAGAAGATCTATTATTTACTTTCATATTTAATTGCCAACTGTTTTTTTTATTTTTATATTGTTAACCAGGCATTAGATATTTATGTTATAACATTGACTAAAATATTAAAGTTTCACTATATCAAGGCTTCAGTCATCTTAAACAGGAGTGTATGTGGTTTATTTGACTTTGCTCTTGAAGTTTCCACACCATGACTGTTTCTAATCTCTGAAAATATTTCTAAAGGCACAAATTTATCTTTGTCATATTTCAGCAACCAGACAGGCAGTGTCCTCAAAGTGATGGCAGAACTTCACAGTTGGATATCAAATCGATGCATAATGTCAACACCAACAGTTTAGCAAAGCTTAGGAGGACTGGACCTCATCTGGAACCTTTTGGCTCACTAACTTTCACTTCACTGCGCTAAAGCGATTTAAAATGTACAAATGTTAAAAATGAAAGACCAAACTAAAACAGTTTCAAACTCTGAGTCTAATAAAATCTAGTTTTACTTTTGCTTAAAACAGCTAGATGTAGAGTCTGGTTTTTGTGTTTGTCCTAACCTGCATGCTTTCTTTTTCTGATTTGTTTTTCTTGATGTACATTCTCTCAGAATGTTCCTCTTCCTTCTTGGCTTTAATTCTTTTCCATGCACTATTTTTTTTCCCCCCACAGGATGAGGATGAGACAAACACCAAGTTAGTGCTATGATTGATAATGTGGTTGTTGCAGTAGCTTGTGATTACAGCCTCCACATCTTTATGGGTTATGATTATATTAAAGCATGCTTACACTTCAAAAACCTCATCGGCTAACATGAGGACCTCGCTTTAAAGTAAAAACAACCCAGTAAATATTCCTCATCTAAAACCTCCCTGGACACCAATTGGTGGAACAGCCTTAGATCTTTATTTATGCACTTAAGAGCATCTGTGTTTGGCATCTGCTTCTGCACCTGATTGGCTTAGCTGTAACCACTATCAGTTTATTGAAGGCTGGTGTTGCATCTGTATGTTTGCATTAGAGTAAGGATAATGTAACATGTCTTTTTGATTGCATTCGTGTTTTGCTTAAACACAAGCAGAGGAAAATGGTGCACATGTTTGATTTTTTGATGTTCACAGTTCGAAAGGGCCTCTGGATAATATACAGTGCATGTAAACAAACATTCAAATAAAGAGCACAGCATTATTGTATAAAAGTAAAAGAACATATTTAAAATTGAAGGCCATTACTCCCACCTGGTGGTGCAGCACTGACTCACATTTACTGCTTGTTAGATTTTCCCTTTCAGTTTTCACTAGCTCTCGGCTTTGCTAAAGATTGTTGTTGTTTTTTTGGAGATTCACTTTCTGAAATTTTATCAAGATAACATTTAGTTTCTTTCTAATAATATCCCTAATTTCCAATTCTTTCTTCACTTTTTTCTGTCTGTAAATGTTGGATTCTATCTGTTTTTTTTCTCTCCTCAATCGTCTTTTCACTCTTCACCTGCAGAACTCCACCTGCAACCACACCTAGGAGGTAACTGGTCTGATTGCTGCCAGGCTATGTTGTTTCCATATATATAGTATAAATATAATTTGTCAAACGGAAACAATGAAGTGTTAGTAGTATTGAACTCAACAGAAAATAAAAGACATCTCTGCTTATGCATCAAACCATAAACTTACTGGTTTTTATTTCTTTTGGTATTGAAGTCTAAAAACTACCTAACGACGCATGCTGTATTTGATGAACAGGAAACAAAGTTGGATTCATCTGGGGACAGTTTAAATGGCACATATCTATTTATTTAAAAATTTAATTTGTATGCTTTTCTATTTATTTAATGAACAAACTGGTCTATTTTAGAGCATATTCAAAAACTACACAACTGTGACCCAAACCCAGTTAACACAAAACGCAATTAATACTATGCCACTCTCAGGACTTAAAGTAGAGAGCAATATTCTCTCTGAATCTGCTCCCAATGTTCTCTTGCAGCAGTTCACATTTCCTTGTATTTTTGTAATTTTTTTGTAGCAAAAATTGATCTGAAAAGTATAAATTCCAGTAATGCAGTATTTTTTTTTGCTTACAAACTGAGCAAGTAATTAGACACCAAGAATTAAGACTTTATACCTTCAGCCTGTTCCTTTTACAATGACCATGTTATTTATGTCCTGCATCTTTCTAATGTGTCCCAGGTCCAACAAAGCCGAATCAAAGGACTGAATTATCACCGCATACTCTCAAGTTTTATAGAGTCATGATAACAACTTGGTATTGTGATTTTTGAGATGCAGAGACGCATCTAAAAGATGCAGTATGCCAGCCCTCGAATCTGGAGTTTGGAACCTGTAATCTAGATGATAGCCTTTCAAATCAAAATTACAAGTTACTTATTTTATGTCCTGTTTTGCTGCACAGGAAAGCTGGTGTGGATCTTGAAAAGAGCGTGTCCCCTCTGAGTGACGCCAGCAAAAAGCGTCTTATTGAAGACACGGAGGACTGGCACCCACGGACTGGTACCTCCCAGTCTCGCTCCTTCCGGATCCTCGCACAAATGACTGGCACTGAGAACGGTGAGCACTGACCTCAGCTCAAAGAAGTAAAGAGACATTTTCAAATGGGTATTTGTAAGACAACCTTATTGCAAGACTGTGGGATAGTTTCAAAAAAATTCTGAAATAACTTCTAGCTCAGTGTTTCTCAACCTTTTTCGGACCAGCGCCCCCCTAGCCTTTCTCCAGGTCCCTCACTGCCCCCCACCAAAGAATTTGTAGATTACTTTGCACTGACAATTATTTTATTATTAATGTTACTATCATTATTGTAAATGTTTTGAATCGACCCACCGATTATGTTTTCCCGTACACTTCAGCCCCTTACGCTCCTTCACCTCGCGCACATAACTGGGTAAATGTAGCGAGTTTTGCCCTAAACGTATCGGCGTCTGGAAAAGGGGGGTTGGGGGGGAGACGAGCTATGTTTCTACGCTCCTTCGTGGGGGGGCGCCGATTTATGTTTTCGCATCCACCTGAATAATATGTAGTTGCGCCCCTGCCCATGGCACTTCAACAATATTATTTTACCTTTTATCTGGAAATAGTGTCTCTTTATTCTTGCCATACAGTGCTCTGTATTAATTATTGCTCGAAAAGTCTTGCCATACCAGTTTATTCCTCCGTATTTACTTTAGTTTCTTAGTTTATTCTTGCATTTTGTTCTTCATTCATTTCCATTTAGTTTCATTTGATTAGTATTATCCTCTCTCGGTTTATTGCTATGTCCACTTTAGTTTCTTTCCTGTTGCTACATTTATATGATCGTTTATTGACCATCAGTAATTTTCACTCATCACCTGCTGCGCCTCCTAATCGTCATGATGTGATTCACATCATGTGTTGATTTTTCACTGTTCAGCGTCGGGTTCTCTGTTTTTATGCCATAATTCACATCTAGTTTGTCGCTCCGTTTCAGAATTTGTTTCAGAATTTTGCGCAATGTGCGCAGCGGTTTTTTTTTTTAACTCCCTAAGGTGCAGGGTGGTCGGGAAACGTCTCGATGGGGAAAAGGCAGACTGACATAAACCTTTTAAAACAACGGAAACAATTTCAGTATTCTGATTATTGAAATTTAAAAGTGCTGTGGTACCGTTGTTCCATCACCCCCGTTTCATGTCGGACCACTTGCAGCACCGCTGTTAACGCTATAAAATGAACGCTCTCTATCAAGGTATCACCATGGACGGATTTCTTGATTTCTTTATTTAAATGGGTTCATTTTTCAGAGGGATACAAAGTGAGGGCATCATGATTTTAGTAATTACATGTTTATAAGAGCGATTTTCTGTTGTCCTTCAATGGAAGCGGGCAGCTTTCAAATGGAAATAAAACACTTTTTAATATAAATTGCTGCTTTGACATGATCACAGAACTGCCAAAACCAGACAAAGTGAATCACAGCGGCGTAATCAGCCGGTGTAACGCTGAACTGATGCGGAGCGGAGCTGCGCCATGAAGCTACAAACACTGAATAGAAGAAGAGCTGCCATCGATACAGTTGTAGCCAAGCATGATTTAATGTTACACAATACAGTTTTACCAAGTTGCTCAAAGTCTAAACTGGTATTGTTGTGGATTTAAGGTGTAAAGTTTACCTTCGACTAAACGCCCCCCTAAAGCATCCCAGTGCCCCCCTTTTGTAAAACTGTCCGCCAGCGCCCCCTGTCGTCCTCTGAATGCCCCCTGGGGGACGATACCGCCCACTGCTACTTTTTCTCTTAGGTTCATTATAACTCCACAGTAAATGCTGATTGCACTCAATGAAAGCTAAGGCGTATTTCTATATAAATGAAGCTATTTGTAGTTTAACTGCGAATGAAATGTGGTTTGTACCATACTGTTATTTTCAAAATGATAGATATCTAAAATCATTAAGTAGACTGGTCACTGTTTTTGGTTATGTGAATTAAAATTATTCTTTTTATTTTTGTTTTAATTCCCTAATGTTCAGCTTTTGGACATGTAAAGTTATGTTCTTGCCAGTAGAGCAGAGTAGAGATGAGGTGCCGATCAGGTTTTTTCTTGCCGATACCGATTCTGATCACCCATGAGGGCCGATCACCGATACCGATCACATAATTATTATTTATTTTTTATCATAAACACTACCGGTTAAATTATGTGGAAAAAGGAACCATAAATTCACCTTAATTTTGACAAAAACTTGTTTTTAATAACTTTTTCCAAGAAGAAAAGAAAAACAGACATTGTGCAAATTGTCATCAGTAATACTATCTTCAACAGACTGAAAACATATGAATGCTCTGAAGAGGCTAAATAATGCAGAGCCAAAATAAAACCTCTCAACATTTCCAAAGAAATTCAAGTATAAAATGTAACATTCAAAGGCAAATACAGGATCCATTACAATAAAGACCCGCCTTAAGCCACCTGAGTTACTGAATGAAACCTTCCTGATAGCATGGCGGCTAGCTGATTACTGCTAGTTCTGATTGGCTGTTTCTGACTGAGTGGAGTAATTATGCAGAGCAGGGAGGAGGCAGAGATTATCTATCTCATGTTAGGACAGCATAAGTTTTAATACGTATGTAAAATGTATTTTTTAGGTTAGATGCTGCAGCTTTAAGCAGAGGTTCGTGTGAGAGTCACTACCAGGTGGAGCAGAAACGGCTCCGTCTGCTCCACCTGGCTACAGGAACCGCTGCTACCTATAGCGTAGCAGCGGTTCAACAGCGAGAGCAGAACCAGCGTCTTACATCGCAGCTTGAAGACTTAAATAATTTTGCGGGCTATTTGTTTAGCTTTCCAACAGTCATGCTAATCCGGGTGAGTGTTTGTAGCTGTGCGCTGCTTTACCTGCTATCTGATCCTCCGTATGTCTTTTTTTTACTGCAGTGAGCCTCGATGTAGCCAAACTCCGTCAAGTATGGCATTGTTTTTATGCCATATTAGTTTTGTCTGTTGATGCATTTTGACCTGCTTCACCCCATATGCTTCAAATTTCCTCCGCAACACACAAACGTCCTTAATCACTCAGTGCGTTATAGTTCCACATCGCTTAGGATTTGTTGCTGCGCGTTTGCGCAGTGTGAAGGAAAGAGGAGACCAGCTGCACAGGCTGCGAAATGAGATGCAAGTGATCGGTTTGTGTGATCGGCAACAAAAGACCGTGATCGGCGATCACTGATCATACACTTTTTCACGGAAATCAGCCAATTATGATTGGTGGCCGATCGATCGGCACACCTCTACTGATGAGAATAAACAGCTTGCAATGGGAGTTTTAGAAACTTATAGCAGTTCTTTAAAATGGCAACAAATTCTCTGTAGTAGATCTTTATCAAAAACGATAAGATGTCTTTTTCAAAAGATCACTTGCAGCTCT
Source organism: Poecilia reticulata (assembly GCF_904066995.2). Taxonomy (NCBI): domain Eukaryota; kingdom Metazoa; phylum Chordata; class Actinopteri; order Cyprinodontiformes; family Poeciliidae; genus Poecilia; species Poecilia reticulata. Next base: position 15,292,186 of record NC_088841.1, on the reverse strand, counting down.
AAATGAGTTTTATTTAACTGGACTGAGGGCAAAAGAAAAGTCTCTTTAAGTTGAAAAGTTTGCAGACCCCTGGTCTAGACCAAAGAGTTTAATATTATGGTGTGGCTAACCCAATCCCAATCCCTAATCTAACAGAAACCTTGTGTGGAGACTTGAACCATAATGTTTGAGGTAAAACCAATTGTGGGTTGGACTGTTTACCGTGCATGAAGTTGGTTCACTACATGTAACACTAATGTAAAGCAGTTCTCTGCAGACCTCAGTGACGGCTCTGAGAGAAATGCAGACTGCATAATATTCTCTTTCTCTTGTCATTTCTTAAGTTAATGCGAGATTCCACAGGTTTTTTGGGACACAATATAATCGTTCCAAATACATTTTAATGATTGGCAATAAAAGCTGTTACAAGAACTTACAACTTTGCTCCATTTTTTTAGACATGTTATTTTTTATAGTCCAGTTATATGTACTGCTGTTCTCTTTGTTTATAGAACAAGTTTGAGTGTTTGTAAATGTGTCCAGGAAAAAAAATGTGATGTGCTCTTAGTCTTAGAAATATTAAATGTTTTGATATTGTAGATGCTTGCATAGATTAAAAAATCGATTGCAATACCAATTGCAATGTTTCAAAATGACCAACAAAGCTTAGGCTGTTTTTTTGTTGTTGTTTTTTTTGTTTATGTGCGTTTTTGTATGTACGTATCTTTCATGTAAGCTTGGCGCTAATTTTCCATGTTATGTTAAATTTATTGGTGTTTTTTTTCTTTCCTGTTGTAGAACAATTGCCAGAAAATGGAAAAAAGTAAGTAGTGCTTTTTCTTAAGTCTAATAAATGTGACTCTTACACTTTTACTACTTTTAGTGACAGATTAATGTCATGCAAAACAATGAGATCTATTTTGCAAGAACAATTGTTGAAATTTGATCTAGATTTGTTTCATTTATTATTTGGCTGGTAAATGCTCACAAAAGAAAATTTCCAAGATGTCCTGATCCAGGGTGGTGTTTTATTGTTTAAAAGACTTTTAAACAGAAAACTTTTCAATTAAAGAGTGCAAAGGAAGGTGGTGTTGACCATTTTTGTGGTTCCCATTGTTGTTCACAGTGTAAACGTTTATTAAATCAGGATCTAAGCTCTTCAAGCATTGCCAACCAGTCACTTGATTAGTTTCTTGTATTTCTCCATTAGAGACTATAAAAAGAGAACATTCTCTAAGCCTATTGTTTTTCCTCAATTTACTCCTCCTGTAAAATCTTTGACTTCTGCTCTGCCACCTTAACTGTCCAACTGTTTTTCTGTTTTTTTTTCTTCTTTCTTTATTCTATTCTTTTGTGCAAATCAGAGTGAGCAAGGTGGATCCAGAAGTTGTAGGACACAAGTACAACAAGCTGAGAGATTGGCACCACGGTGTTTCAGCACGAGTGCTAAATGTACAGTAGTACAGTGCTTGTTTTATCTATTGTTTAATTAGATTTTTTTTGTCCAGAACTGACTTCCATAGTCTCTTTTTGTACACAAGTACAAACTGGATGAAACAACAAACCATGATGCTCCCGTTGATGCAAGCTTAAAAAAAATGTCTACATTTAGATAAATAGCAGTAAATTATTTTTGCAGTGTGTATGTTTGCACATTCTGTAAATCTGTGCTTTCATTACTTTCTATTTTATATTTCTGGATGTCTGTCATTTTTTTTTCTTCTAAGCTTTTTCTTTTGCCATCTATTTTCTGAATAAACAACTTCTTTTCTGCTTTCTTCTCATCTCCTTGGCTTTTTTTCCTCCTACTTTAACCTTGTCCAGAGGAATCTATTTAAGTAGAAGCAAAGATCAGTTGATGTGCTTTTATGAAACGTCACTGAACCATATTATCGAGCAGTAATACAAAAAAAACATAATCAAAGTTGAAAGTTGTCAAATGTCATATCACGGAGTTACTCTTTATTTAAATGTATTTTCTACTTTACCTAACCACAATTAGAAATTTGTAAAACGAAAATGAAATGTTGACAAAGCAGGGAATATGCAGAGGGGGATTTGTATTCACAACATATATTAATCTGCATCTCCTTTTGTAAATGAACTTTGGTCATGTGCTTTAGCAGCATGACAACAACATGCCCCCAAAATTTGCATCAGTCTCAATCTGGTTACTATTTTGAGAACGTTATAGGGGATAAGCGTCAATGTATGTAAAAGTAATTTGAATTTTACGTTGAAGACCAGCACAACATAGTGCATAAATAGGAACAAGAAGATAAATTATGTAGTTTACAAAAGCAAATATGAAAGATGTGGTTTTATTTTGAATTCAACAATTTACACAGCCTCATTTTGTAGCATCTGCAGCTGTTTTGCAGATGTTTCTGCCGGCTTTTTTTCCCCTTTTTTTTCCGGCTCCTTCTTCTTGGTAAAGTAGTCAGATTATATGGAGAGTGTCATTCTTCATATTTTGACAAATATTGGATTGGCTTTACATCTGTGCTTTGACTGAGCTGTTGATGTACATGGATATTCTTTCATCTAAAATGATAAATTCCAGCTCCGCCTGTAAATTTGTGGTCATTGTGCATCCAGAAGGTGAACCTCTAGCTCAGTCTCGAGTCTTTTGGAGCCTCTAACAAAATTTTTTGCATTAGGTCTATTTATCTTAACCATAAACTCTGTCCCTGCTGAAGAAAAGTATTCCCACAGCATGATGCTGCCAATACACTGTTTCACAATGGTGATGAACAGCTGCATTTGTTGTCTAAGATTAAATTACACACAGATGGACTCGGTTTACTAATTTACAGAGTCTGTTGGTTGCATTGAGTTTTATTTAGAGGTAAATGGTCCGAGTGTAACTATATACCATACTTCAGATGTTTAAATGGTAAAAATGAGTTAAAATCATGTTTTGTGTACATCACAAAATGTGGAAAAACATTTGCAAGGCTCTGTATCCATGTGCAATATGATGAACATTTTTTTAAAGCATTTTTTCTACATTTGAAGAATCCAGCCAGGTCACAGTAACACGTCTCTATTAAAATGTATTCTTGTTGGCTAATATTGGTATTGCTGGTCTTTATTTTATGAGCAACTTGACCACAAACAGCCACACGTATCCGTTTGCAACTCTCTGTTGTACGCAGTTTTTCAGAAAAAAATACACAAGTATTGAAAATGTGTATGCAGTTGAGTGTTTTTGTGTTGTCAAACTGAGTGTGTCTTCATATAAAGTGTATATCTGTTTTGTAGAGAATCAGCTGACCAAACCGCTCCCAGTGTTCACACATCACCTGCTGCAAAAACATATTCCAATTCTGCAGCAGCACCCAGGAATGGCAGCGTAGTCCCTGGATCTACATTTAAGACTCCTGCTCAGAACAAAGCCTCCTTCCAACCTGGAGGTTCTGCAGGTACAGCAATACGCACACCGTCCTCACCACTCTACTTCTGTATTCACACACAGCAAGATGGATTTTGCTTCTTTCAGCCTGTAGAGGGCAGCCTCATTCTTTTATGCCGCCACTTCTATTTAGCTATAACATTTATAGTGGGTTTAATACCTGACACTAAGCCATTTAAGATTATGGGCTCTATAAAAACTGGAGGTATTCACTTAATGAGCTCAGATTATTGGCTTTTCCCAAGATTCCCTCAGTCAACTAGATTGTTAATGTGAGAATTATGGATTTTATTTTGTGTGAAAGTGGCTCATGAAATGCTGCGATCCCTGCCACGAGACCTGGAGCCAGCCAGTGCAAATATTTGCTCGGAGGCATCCATCATTATTAGTAATACTAATAACACGTGCACCCTCATACGTGAACAGATGTGCTGTGTTTCCCCACCACGTTTTCCTCAAGAAATGCCACACAGAAAGGGGGAGAGAGGCTGAGGACACAGTGATCTTCTGTTGGCTTTTATTTATCAGATTAGCACACAGGCATGAATCTCATTCGTTTAAGTGGATCGCTCACGACTTCAACTTGTTGAACTTCATTTACTCAACGTGAATGAAGTAATTTTCACAAGCTAGCCATCCGTGTCCATTTAAAAGTGTGACTTTGTTCCAAGTTTAAGAGTTGTGAGAAGAGATGTTTGGAGGCTAAAGACCACAGAGAGCAGAGTTTAAACTGAGTTTTTTTTTTTCCCAGCAGAACCTGAAGCCTTTTTAGACATGTTTTGCATTATCATTTATAATGCAGTCAATACAGAAGTAAAATTAATAAAAATGTTAGGTCCAGTTTTATCCCTTCATAAAATAATAGAAAAAAAACACTTTCAAATGACTGTGTTCAAATTCCTCACGTTCCAATACTTGTTTTATGTAAAAGTTGGAATTGATGTAATAAGTTCATGTTCTATGTTTTATATGTTCCAATTTGAGTTGGAAGAAAATCCCAAAAGGACATTTTATTTCCCTTTGGCTGTATGTTGAGCATTAATGGATGGAAATAGAAGCGAACATTATCTTATTTTATTGTCACCGTTTTTTCATAATCCCACTTTCCACCTTGATTAAATGTAAACTTTTTTTTACAGAGGATTAGGAAAGCTGTATATGCTGAACCCATGGCAAAGATGTGCAAAAAGTCACAAAATGTTAAATGCTTAGTTTATCACTGCGATATCTCACTTTAAACATTTTTGCTGCAGTTCTTACAATGAGCTCTACGGAGTTCGTCCTGCTTCCTAAACAGCCTCCTCTTTGTGCCTGATGGCAAGATATTTGAGTGTTAAACATTTTCAGTAATTCCTCTAAATTTAGATTTGGACAAGATTAGGAAAGTAGTTCATTTTTGGACTTTTGAAGTGTGGAAAAGAGTAATAGGCTTCTGTGTCGCATCATATTTACATTCCAGGAAAACAGGATGTCTAGATGGCAAATTGAACATTTCTTAACTAAAATATCCATTTGAGATGTTAAATTTATAGGTATTCTTGAGAGTACAGCAGATTTAGGTAATTTTGATTTTATTTTATTTATGAATACAGACCCTAAATGTCTTTTTTTTTTAAATATAAAGATTTTTAGGCATGTTTAAAATGAATAATGTGGCAATCATTATATTTTATTCATATGTAATTGGATAAAACCCAACAATCCTACAGAACTCTGTATTCATTTATTAAATTCATGTTCATCCTTCTCACATTAGTACAGTTTCTTTACAGTTTATTGTACTTTCTTTGTGAAAAACAAAATGAATAATTCATCTCACTTGACTATTTTTGTTCAGGCACAATAATAGTTGAACGTTTTATAGCTCTTTCACAGTCTTCCAATGTCAGCTGTGTTTCTTTTTCTCATCTTATCTGGAACCTCACCCTTTTTCTTCTCTGCTTCAGGCTTTTCTAAAGTGGGAGCAGGTCCCTCATTTGGGAAAATAGTCAGTCCCGCTCAGAAAGAACTGGACCGCCCCACTCCACAGCCACATCCTGAGGATCTGAACTCTTTGGTGCAGCGTGCTGAGCATATACCTGCTGGTACCCGGACCCCAATGTGCTGCAAGTGCAACAAAGTCATAAGGTACATAAAGGCAGCTGTATAATGCACATGTGATGTTTAAAGAGATTTTGAATAAATGTTTTAAGTCATTTACGTCTCAACTCTGCTCACATCAGAGGCCCGTTCCTCGTGGCCATGGGCATGTCCTGGCACCCCGAGGAATTCAACTGTGCTCACTGCCACTCCTCCCTGGCAGAACGGGGATTTGTTGAAGAGAAGAACCAGGTGTACTGTGTGCATTGCTACGAGCAGTTCTTTGCTCCCACTTGTGCCAGCTGCAACCAGAAGATCCTTGGGGTGGGTATAAAAAAAAAAAAAGTTTAGTACGCCAAAAATATATAAAAATGTAAACTGTTAATTCTATTGTAGTGCATATTTAGTTCTATTCCATTTGCTATAAACTGGGATATGTTTTTAGAAAATCTGAAAGGATAAAAAGTTACCATGATTCTTACTGTCATTTTTTTTTCATCATGGTAACATACTCGTAAAGATGTGTAAATTATGCACTATTGAAGTATTATAATCTCAACCTAAAATGTTCTAAAAATGCAATCTTTAACTCATGTATATAAATTCAGTGATGTGGGGATCCCACTCTACGAAATAGTTGTTTAATAAAACAGAATTTAACGGAACAAGGTCTTCACAGAGTTTGATCAGAGACAGACAATTCCTCCATGTACAGTTACTCTACGTCCTCCAGAGCCTGGGGTCTTCTGTTATGTTTAGATTTTTCTGGGAAGTTTTATACCCAGAACAATTTTATGCCATTTTTCCAGATTCACATTTCTGAGGTCAGAGACCAATTCAGTCAGTATCCATACATTCACAAAGGCTCTCTTGTTTTGCGGTCAGTATTCTGTACAGTGCATGCAGGTAAATTGGAAGTTCAAATTAGTGTTGACCTTAAAAGTTAAGTGTACATAATAACAAAACTTGCTTGTGCTTGTTGGAAGTACCATCAATCAGTTTTGAAAAAAAAAACAAAGACTATTTCATCCTTAAACCTTTTCCTCATTGAATAAATGTAGAAAAGAGTCACACATTCAAGTTGTATACATTTGGGCAAATTTCTAAATTATTTCCAGGAACTGAACAGCACTTTTGTTCTAGTGTGTTTTGAACATTGTTTATAAAATTTAGCAACTAGTAAATGTTCACATTGTTCTTAATAAAGATCTGAATATATTCACTTTAATGCAGTACTAACTTGGCTTCTCTTGCTTTTTCATTCCCCCTGCAGGAAGTCATGAATGCCCTGAAGCAGACCTGGCATGTGTCCTGTTTTGTCTGCGCTGCCTGCCACCAGCCAATCAGAGGCAACACATTTCACATGGAGGACGGACAGCCGTACTGTGAAAGAGGTACAGAAAACGCCTCCCAATGCAAAACCAGGAAAATCCTTATGTATTTCAAACAGACTAATATTGTGTTAATGCAATAATCAAACAGACTACTACACCATGTTTGGTACCAACTGCCACGGCTGCGACTTCCCCATCGAGGCCGGAGACAAGTTCCTGGAGGCGCTGGGTTTCACCTGGCATGACACCTGTTTTGTGTGTGTGGTAAGTCTGGGAAGACTCCTTTCAGCCAGTGACAAACTGGCAATTCTTAGTTGTTCTGTGTAAATAACACAACTGTGTAAATGTTTGATTGTCTTCGCAGGTTTGCTCCACCAGCCTGGAAGGCCAACCTTTCTTCTCCAAGAAGGACAAGCCTTTGTGCAAGAAACATGCTCACTCTGTCAACATCTGATCTTGTCCCATGGCTGCAGAATTTTACGAGATGCAGTTTTGGATTTTATGAGATTTTGCATTAATACCTGAACAAGAAACAATCTGCTCTACCAGTTTGTGGATTTTGGTAGCATAACAGTTGGTGAAACAAATCACTAAGTTTAGTTTTAAATCCTTTCTAGTATATTTTTTGGTTTGCTGTTCTTATTGCTTAAAACTCTTTAGCTAAATATTCCAACTTCATTTCAGTTCACTGTTAGCATTTGGGCGAGAGAGAGCTAGTTGTGGTCAATTTTTTTTTTACCCAGAACTCATGCAGTGACCTACTGAGCCCACTAGGGTGTCATTAAAATACACTTTTCTATGAAAGCTACATCTGGTAAAAAGTACAGCTATTGCAAGATTTGAAAGTGAAAGCTATTTAATGTTGAGTGAAAAACGTATTTATGTGCAAGTCAATGTGTTCTGGAGGTTTAACAGGAAGTGTCATGGTTGTATCATGGTATATATGTATTTCTTAAAGTTATTAATTACCCCTAGACAGTTTTTAGTATCATGCATATCAAATTCAGGAGTATATTTTTAAACCTTCATCAGCAGATCACTTGGATGATTGTAATGTTTTGTGTTCAAATAACTTTAGTTTTCAGCTAGTGCCTTTCATTAAACTGCAATTTTTCAAAATGTAATTTTATCAATAATTGTGCCATTTCAAGCAGAAATTTGATTTAGGGGATGGATTTTGCTTCATTAAAATAAAGTATTTTGTAACGGGTACCTCAGATGGTGGACTCGTTATTTAACATCCAATGTTTTTTCAGCACTTTTTGTAACTTAACCGATTCAAAATGGTAAGGAGGAAATGCATTGTTAGTGACGCTGCGTGGCAGAAATGTCAGAAACATGATTTTCACAGCATTCTGAAATTATTTTAAAGACTTGCACCCTACAAATCATCTTTTGAGCTAGATCCCCCTTTGCTAACCCACAGAGGAATTTAGTTTTTCAGAACTGGTTTGGGAGAGTATTGGGAAACAAAAGCTTCACAGGTAGAAAGTTGTCATTATTTAGAAGTAATTTCTTAATTTCTGATGCTAAAAGGGTTCCATGGGGAGAATATTTCATGCACACTGTAAATATTTTTTTTTCAACTTTGATTTTTAATTTAATGCACTATTTAACCTATTTAAATCGTGAATTCAATTTAAAACTATTTAAATGGCAGTACAGTAAGCTGAGCTATTTTTGTTAAAGTACCTTAAAAGTTTATATTTAAGAAAACACAGCAGATTGCATTGAGTCATTGTCTTGCAGCATTAGCTTCTAAGTAGCCACAGCAGAAAATCACTACTTATGTCATTTACTTTACAGCAATCCCTCATGTCGAGGATGCATGTAGCAATAGTAAGAGACGAATAACTACCTATTAGCAGGGGGAAAAAATCAGACCTGGCTCAATAAGCAGCCATTTGCCACAACCAATTGAGAAGTCTTGGAGAAGAGGGCAGACAGAAAAAACAAAACATAACAGATGAACTGATGTAGGATTATTTTTAATGCTCATCGAACGGTTGGTATCAGAAGAGGGAAAATGATTAGTCCCCCTCCAGAAATGTACCTTTGCCAAACGGAACAAAATAACAGAATACCATTTGCCTAAAACTCCACTAATATTTACCTAATGTATAATGAAGAACCTAATGAATATGTGCACATGCCTCAGGCTACAGCACAGTAATGGTCTGTAGTTATGATGGAAATTAAATGCTTGAAATACATGTTTTTAAATAAGGGCTATTTTAAACTAATATTTTAAATGAAATCATGTGTAACTGTCGAGCAAAACACATTGACATTCAGTCATTATTAATGTATTCATGATAAGCCAACTCTAAAAGCGTTGGTGGAAATTAAAAGTGGAAATATGATCATTTTGTCTTATTTTATTCAACTGTATGGATGATTTTAAAAAAAGCATGTAGTGATTGTCTTGATGGCATGGTTTCTCATTTTTTATCGTACTATAAAAATAAATTTACAACCAAATTTCAGTGAAATTATTAAATCAGTAAATTTGAATATAAAAGTTGATTTGAGTGGTTAATAAGAAAATTAGTATCACAAAACATATTTTTTGACAACCAGTAAATGTATGTTGTTAGAATCAAGACAGGTTGGTGTGTGAAAAAAAGAATTACTATAACATCTTCTTTTTTTCTTTTTTTTTAATGCACCAGAAGCTATATAAAAAAGGGACATTTGTAATACTGTTGGGTAAACTAGAAAGGGGAGCCCAGATTGAAAGCTGGTTAGGCCCTCAGACAACTTTGTGTCGTCTCTGTTAAACGACTTCAAATGTTTGCTAGCATTATGAACACGCGATGCTTTGTTTTAATATTTTTGCTATCCTGTTTTAAAAACCCACCGCTTCAAGAGGTGTAGCTGAATTACAGAGCCCTGCTCACGTGAGCCGAGTTTGCGAACGCGCACTACTTCAAGACGTGTGCGCGTGCGGACAGAGGGTAAAGACACGAGATTCTAACCCGTGCTATCCCACATTTGGAAAACTGTCGCGGGAAAGGAAAGCACGCGCAAATGAAAGGAAACCGAGGAGGACTTCTAGTCGAAGAGAAGCTGGGTCTGACTGAGCGGAACTTTAAGCAAAGGGGAGAAGGTAAGGAGCGCGGCTCTCTTTGTAGCTTTCTCCGGTGAAACCAGAAAGCTGGCCGGAGTTTGGTTTCGGTGCTGCTCATTAGGATTCAGCTGAGGAGCTGGCAGCAGCTGATAAGTGGGATTCCGCACGCTGTTATCAATCTGCGAGGAAGAAGAGGATGCTTATCACTGGTGTTCTCATCTTGTTGCGCAGAATTATGCCAAATCAGAGCGTTGGAGTCATAATTAAGATAACTTAAGTTTGGTACTAATTGGATCTTTCAACGTGTTCATGTTAAATCTAGAGTCTTTTTCTTTTATGCTATGACTGGAAACGCTATGGTCTTTCAAAAAAAAAATGTATTTAACTTAAATTTTGTCCATTTACAGTTTCAGCTCTATTGAGACACAGGACGAACTGTACCTGCAGATGAGTTCATTTGATCTAAAGCTGGTTTATTGCCTCTGAGATACGAATTTGACTGCATGACATCTGTGCTCTCGTGTCACTTTTGCTTCATTTCACCAAGTCAGTGAAAAACAATTCAGCAAAATTCAGGACATAAAATCTGTTTTCTGCAAGGCAGCAAACCAAACTCGATGCATGCTGTTTGACATCGGCTTCTCTGATCCCAGAAGAGGCAACATGTAACCTGCTCCCACCTCCAAGGTGTGAGGTGTTGACTGAATCCATCAGCAATAGTCAAACCTCAAAGCTTGGGGAAGCTTGTTGAATCACAGCTTAGTATTTTGGAAACTATATTAATAAAACACTGAGAAAGTGAGCACACCTCCGCCCAGCTCTTGGCTCGGTGCTCGTAATGCTTGGGGTAACACCCATGCTTTTGGCTTACACCATTAGGATGGCACGTCATGTGAGGGTGCCTGGCAAGGAAACTCTTTATGGTCTACCGCAGACTACTAACCTCAAATGCTTCAGTGTGCTTAGCTCTCCAGCACTGAACAGGTCCACTTGTAGACATGGTCCTCAGTTTCCTTCCCTAAAAACCGCCAGAAGCTGAAACACAACAGTTCTGCATCTCACGTTGAATAAGTTGTTCACAATTGGTCACATTACAACTGCAAACTTCATTATGTGTTTTTTATTTGGATTTTATGTATGGTAATAGACACTAAGTAGTTAAGTCTAATGATAGTTTGAATTTTTTATAGATATTGTGTAATGTATGCCTTTGTATTTAGCCTCCTTTCCTCCAATACTCCTCAATATATTCTGGTTCCACTGCAACATGGCATGTGTGACGGAAAACTTACGTTACATATCACCCTGGACACCATCCTGATGGTGAAACATGTTGGTGGCAGCATCATAGAGGGTGATCCTGGGAAAAAGCTGCTATTGGAGGCTTGAAAACCCTTGAGGCTAGGAATGAAATTCGCCTTCCAGCAGGACGAGCCATGAACATTATACAACTACTGCAGCTAAACTGATCGAATTATTCTGGTGTGATAAAATGGCCTAGTTAAAGTCCAGATTTGTGTCTACTTGAGAATCTGTGACCAGATGTAAAAAACAAAAAAAAAACTTAAAGAAAATTGTGTTAAATACTTATGTTTATTCTTTGTAACATTGTCTTGGTCTATCAAATGCGATCTGAATAAAATACGTTGGAGTTTGTGACTCTAGCCTAAAAAAATGCGATAAAGTTCAAGACACTGTTGGTTTTCAGTTAAACTGCACCTGTAGAAAAGTACCTGCTCCTCTTTGGGCATGCTATTCCTTAGGGCCTCTTACTCACATAAACACCCTCACAAAGACCCACTTCCTGATGTGCACAAATGCTTAAAAACAACTACTCTTTATCTTGGAAGATAACCCGCCTGTGTCTGGGCTTGTCCACAGGGCTAAACTTAGCATGCTCTGACCTCTCACCTCGGTTTCCTCCCCTATAATTGCAGGAAGCACCTTCAGCCAATCCAGGCGGAGATGATTTGCTGCATATTAACAAACTGGAAAGAAGTAGTTTTTAAGGTCTTTACAAGGGTTGATCACATGTGTAAAATGTATGCGTTTTAACTAAGAAGTGGGTTAAAACTCCACGAGGATTCCCTAAAAAGTTCCGTTTGTAAAATCATTCTCATGTAATGCGATCATGGTGATAATGGACAGAAACATTAGTGTGGCGAGACACAGACGGGCAAGAGTTCAGTACCAGACATATTACTTAATGTCTTTTCCAGCTGGCAGAACATTATAGCCTTTCATATACTGTACTTCCTTTGGTTTATCCTCTTCTATCAGCACACCCTGATAGATCATTTCATACTGAGGTATACTGAGAGTTCAGCACCTTAAAGGGCCTCTTGCCATGTGTCTGCCGCTTTGCATTCAGTCCTAATATCATTCATTGAGAAGCAGTGAGTAATTAGCCGAAATCGGCAGATTTTCAGCAGATGTTTTTCAAACCATAAGTGCTGTCAGAAAACGATAATAATGGCAGGGAAGCTGCTGTTTCCTTTTATTACTTGAATGTTTTTGTTTGTTTTCTTTTAGGGAAAATTGAAATTGGTGAAAGTTGAGAATTCTGTGTGGCAGTGATGTGTTTTTAAAGACAAGCATACAAAGAAATGGACATGAAGTTATCCCCAGTCTGATCCTATTCAAGAAGAAGAAGATTAATTTCAAGAACATAATGCTAAATAGTTTTTTTGTTGTAACAACCAAAATCCCACCGGGAAAGGCAGTGAAATACAGCTGATCTTGTTCCACTTACATTTAATCGTCTTACTTCTGTGCCTCTTTAATTCAACAAACACATGTAAGGAGAGAGACCCCACTCGCTGTTTCATCTGCCGATGAGAGACAAGTGCGGGCAGCGGGAATTGCTTAAAGCTGTGAGCTGCTCGGCTCTTTGCCATTGGGGTCAGCGACCGTTTGAGAGAAAGCAGGCATCCTGTTATTAAAGAAGGAGAGGAGCAGAGGAGTGGAGAGGAGAAAAGGATACAGGATGAGTTTTCTGGACTTTGATGGAAAATCGAAGTACAGAAAAGGGGAAAAAAATGGTACATTGCATGATTGCCTTAATATCCAAATGGAGGAAATAGACCTTAGTTTGAAATTTAGTCTCCATATTTCTCAGATATGGACAGCGGACACATAAGCCTCTTACTAATCAATTTCTTCGTTCTTTCTTTCTTTTGGAGAAAACACCAAAAAAACTTCAGATGCTGCTTTTTGGTGTTTTTTTCTTCCCTCACCCTCTGAGTGAAATCAATTTGTTTAAGTTCAATTGCGTAAAATGTATAAATACACAGATGCTTAGTGATGGCATGAACTGAAATGTATTGATAAAGGTTGTAATGCTGTGTACTTTCACTTGATTCTGCACACCAATAATATTGTGAAGAACGTGAAACCCAAAGCTAAAAGCTGTATCGATCAGCCCAGACTGTGTTGATTCTCCATCACTGGAGGTAGTATTAGGAAGCATGTGTGTTTTTGTGTTTATTCTGAGATTGTAATGCTGTAGTTGCATCAATTTGTCCCGTAAGTGGTGTACTAATTGACTTTGTGCCGAGTGCCTTGATAAGCTATGTAAAATAAACCACGACGACTTTAATAAAATCCTCTGGTGTTTCTGTCGAGACAGAGAGTCTGTCTGCTGACTGGAGCGCCAAAAATGAACAAGATTCTGACAGAGTGGGGTACATTTTATAAAGACTCAGAAGATTTAGTTACATGCGTGTAGCTCCAGAGATCTTCATTTTTGACAGGTTGACCATTTTATCTGACTAACAGAGTTCCTATGCATGCTTGAAGAGTCTGGTTATTGATTTCAGCATTTTCCAGGTCTGGATAAGAATGGAAAAGAAAAATAGTTTCCAGACTTTTTTTTCTCATTCCATTGTCTAATGATGTGTCCTTAGTTCTGCTCTTCTTTCTATCCTTCCTTGTGTAATTCCTTTTTTTCTCAATTATACCCAGCCTTCTTGAGTTTCCTTCCTTATTTCTACAGCCTTCTGTCTTTCCTCACCTGTGTCCTACCTCTGTTCCTTCCTCCTGCCTTTCTCTTCTTGTTTCTTTTCTTGTTGTATTTCCTCCTTTTTTATACTTTGACCTTTCTTCTTCTTTCATTTCCTTTATTTGTCATCATTTTGCCTCCTTGCGTTTCCTTCATTTGGATCTTCGGCCAGCTAAACTTGTTTCTATCCTTTCTTCTTTCTTTTCACTGTGCCACTTCCTTCCTGCTTTCTCTTTTCACAAGTAACTTGACCTAATAATTAACACAACTTTTAAAAATTTAAAAAAGCATATAAAAGTGTTCTGACATTTGTATGCTAAATCTTAAATTGAGGTCACTCCTCCACTTTATCCTGTCAGAAAATAGTTCCACAATAAAAACAGAGCCATAAGCACCTCATAATGGATCACTTTGTTCTTTCACTTCATACAAGTCAATACTTCTAAATCAAGGAGGCCAGTGGGATTCCAGAGGTGGACATGGAGTACCCGATTACCGCCCATCTCCACCCTTTATTTCAACAGGTACCTGCCGCACTTGCTTGTTTAATTAGAATTCCTTTTCCATTAGGCAATGAGCTTTGCTGCTACAGGAACCTCCATAAACATATAAATATGCTGACTCAGACTTGAGAAGAATGTTTTTTACCCGGTGCCCTCTCAGGGATCTGAACAAACGCAGAGCTTGAGCTTACAGAACTCCTGTACTTTTGACGGAAAACGATGCTTGCGAGAGGCTCACACAGACTCCTTCTGCGACAGCAACCTGCTGGCCGCAGAGCAAAGAAAGATGAAGCCAAGCATCAGTTTCTGTTGGAGAGTAACCCACACCCACCAGGAATGTTAAGAATCTGTGTGCTAAAAGTTTTCACTGTATCGGCATCTGCGCTCCTGGGAAATAAAAGGCAGCTGGGAAGTGTGTCTGTCCAAGTGAAAACGGAGATAAATGTAGAAATGCATTATTCCATCAAGTGTGGGTGAATCTGTATTGCAGTTGCGCGCTGTTTCTCCCTGATGCACACAAGGTTCAGGCAGAATGGCAGCTCATAATTATGTTCTTTGCTTAAAAAAAAAAGACTGGTCCGGGAGACCACCTGGAATTACAGAACAAATCAGCTGGTTTGGAAAAAAGGGAAAGTCCAGGATTCAACACTTTCCAACAATCTGGCCAAATTAGCATTCTTTAATTCTCTCAGTTAAGTTTAATAATGCTTCGTTATATTGAATTTTACAAATTCTCTATTTGGGTATGAACAAGAAGTTCTTTGTTTCATTTTAATCAAAAATATATAACAAACTCCATTTAACAGTTTATTTTTTCACATAGAAAAAGACCTTAAAAAAAGCTTTGTTCTGTAGTTTTCAGCGTGTCAGTTCTACTATAAATCATTAGTGGGCTGTGTCTGATCCCACAAGGGAACCTCACACTCGTCCAGTAAATAGCAAGTGACAACAAGTGCCACTCAGACCACGAGAAAAGAGAGGGAAACAGATGAAATCAATTTTTGTCCTCTTTTTCCTTTTTCTTTTTAATCCCTGCTTCTCAGCTCCATGATGTCAGACCATGAAATGGCTTTCACATGTTTCTTTCTTTTTCTTTTTAGGTACAACAGGGGGCATTTAGAGCCGTAGCTGTGACACATCCAGCTAATGTTGATGCTTTGCATTTTACACCCTGCAGACACAGGAAGTGATTGAAAGAGAATACAGTGAGTATCCCTTCTTGATCACTATTACAATGCCTTGTACAAAAAAAAAAATTCTTCTGTGTATTTTAGACTGATTTTAACTGGGCTAGAAAATAAATAATCAGAGAAGCACCTAAGACACTAATGCTAACTTTGGAAAAACTGCAGAGATTCCTAGCTCAGGTGGGCGTATCAGAACCACTACTAGTTTTAATCTCCAGTTTTCTGACCTTTTATAGAAGACTGATAAGAAGAAAACTATGTTGGAAAGTGAACCCTAACCCTGAAGTTTGTCGCAAGTCATGTAGGGGACGCAGAAAACACATGGAAGTAGGTGCTCTAGACAAATCAATTGGACCTTTAAAAACATTATATTTAACTTTTGGCCCACATTCAAACGCTGTGAGTAGCAGAAAAATAACAATGGGCTGCTAAAGACTTGAGACTGGGGTTAATGGCCCAGTCTAAGTCCAGACCAAAATCCAGTTAAGAATCTTTGACTTCAAAATTGATGTCTAGGGTTTTTCTTCCAACTATTAAGCTAAATTGGTCAAATTTTCTGTCTCTATAAATGCAATGTTTTTGCAGCCAAAGGTGATTCTACAAAAAGGTCAGAATACAGTTTCCATAGAAATGTGAAAAAACATTCATTGTTCTACCATTTCACAATTAGACATCTCTTTTTATTCATCTGTTACATGAAATTCCACTGAAATTCATGTAAAGTTTGAGGTTGTGATGCGAGAGAATGTGTAAGGGGGTTTGAATACTTTCCTGAAAAAAGTGTGTGCAATGTGCATGGACTATTTTAAACAATGTTATCTAAATTGTTTTTTCTTGCCAAGACTCAGTGAGATATTTCTGCATATTTGCCAGCTCTACAGTTGCTCTGCGGTGCTTTTGAGAATAATTACTCCATTGTGCGTCTGAGTAGCACACTGCTTTGTGCAGTAACAAGCTCTCGTACATTCTCTCTCGTACATGCACGCCGCACACACAAACTCTCAACACACACTGCAGTTCCTGAACAGGCTCTGGCATCAGTTGGAGGATTAAGGAGCCGGCCAAAAACAGGTGGCAGGTGACAAACTAATGTCAACACTCGACAAAAAAGAGGCTTCAACACAGAATTAACCCAGCCACCTGCAAACAAAAAGGTGAATCATGTTGGAGAAGCCGCCAACCTCTGTATGCTGTGTATATCGATCATATCCTTTGACAATTGCTGCTACGTGTTTTCCTGATTTACTAAACTTTCCAAACTGCGTCACAGAAGTAATTTCTCTTTGAGGTATTGCATGTAACTTTGAATCCTCTCATACGTCTAAACCTCTCACAGCTATACGACCCTCTGGCACGCAGCCTAATGTACGTCTGGGTAGCTCTTTAATGGTGATTAGGGTTCCTTGTTTTTCTTTGTAAGTGGCACAGATTAGTGGTGACGTCACTAAAAGGAAAGTTATACGCTTGCTTTAGTAAATTAGTTAGGGTTGGGTCTAGTCTCTACAAACCATGTGGGGAAAAAACTGCCATTTGCTTTTGTTGGCTTGCAGGACTATAGCATTGCATTGCTTGGTATACAAACTTACTGATAGCCGGATTTTAACATTATAAACCATACTCTTTTTAACAGACATAATTAACTTGAGATGACTAACCCCATACAGACATGTTGAGGGCTCTCAGCGCTTCAAATGAACTTTAAAGGGAAAAATGACTTGGCTAAACCAGCCGTTTGTCCTTCATCTTTAGTTACGGTTTTGTCCAGTCTAAGAAGTGAGCAGCTTCTCACTGTGTCTTTTCCACGCCTCTGCTGCGGCTCTGAGAATTCAGAGGAGAGGCTGGATCGGATTACAAGAAAGAAAGAGAGGAACTGCTTGCTAACCTGCTACACCCTGGATTGTTTTTGCAGGTGTTTGAGAGCAGTTGCAGCTGTTAACTTATTCTGCTCTGTGACACATGTGGAGCGGGAGTCACTCAGGAACGGCCAGCCCAAGCGCTTGTTTTCAAGCCAAAGATCACAGATGAACGTTTTAAAGATTAGAAGATGGCTTTTTAAGATAAAGAGATTTGGGGAGGGGAAATTCTGGCATTTGCTCATTTTTGTCATGTTCTGTGTTCCAGACAGTTACAATTGTTGTGTGTGTTTAATATGTACAACACGATTTAAGTAGATTACTGTGTCTGTTGTTTTATTTTCCTGTAGATTTTTGTCATTTGGGGATTTTGGGGCCAGAATTTATATGTAAAAGATTGAACTGACATTGAGAAGTGAGGTCACTTAAGTTTTATTTTCCTAGTGAAACATAAATTCAAATATTTGTAATGAGAAAAGGATCTAATCTATTAAAAATAACCCAAATGATGAGTCTCCTGGAGAAGAGTAGAGATCTAGTAGAGATCTAGTGGAGATCTAGGTATAAGGCTGTTTACAATTATTCGAGGAGTTCTCTCTCTTTCTTTCTCCTTCTCTTTCTCTCTCTCTCTATAAGCTGAAAGCTGGGATAAGGTGTTCCTTCTATTAGACTGCACTAGAAATGCACTTCAACTTTAATTTTGATGTCAGACATTTTAAACTAAGGAGGTGAAGGAAACGAAAAAGAAGCAGCATTTAGGGTTTATGATCTAATCACATGATTCTTTATTTTTATTACGCAATAAAAATAAAGTTATTGAAAAACCAATTTTGGACCTGAATCTTTATGTGATCAGCTCAGAGTGCCCATTAAAAAAAGCATGCAGACTGTTGGAGCATAAATAAATGTGTGGAAACCTCTTATTTTTGTAGTAAAGTTCAACAGATTGCTGGGATTACATGATACCCCTGGCTCCAGCATTTTCATATGATTGCAATACACTAGTTAATAGCATAGTTCTTATCCCTGCTACTTTTCTGGCAGTGTCGTATTTTCCTTGCTACCTGTAATGTGTTTTGGAAAACTTACTGCAATAAGGTTGTGGAGAAATAAAAGAAAAAAGGGCCCTCTCTTTTTTTAAATGCCTAAACTGATTCACTTCCCAGCTTGGTTTCACACAATAAAAATAACCTTGTTGCAAATTTTTTTTTGTGCCTGCTCAAAGGTAACCACGTTTCACCAAAAATTCTTCCAGTTTGAGAATATATGAGACATTTGCTTTGCAGATGGTGCATATCTGACTCAAAAACTGTTCTGGGTAGAGATCATCAGTCTTTACTAGAGCAAGATACAGTTTTCTGCATCATCCTGTGCAAAATGCAGTTAGAAAAATAATATGATGTAGCTAAACAGATGGAACAAACACACATCAATAGCACAATATAAATTACATTAATCTTTAAGAAAAAAAAATAAAGCATTGCAAACCTTTCACAGTTGAATCCGAAGTACTTGACCTTTTATTTTGGTTATAATGTGGACCTCGACTATATTTTATATGGTTAGGTATTTGAGTCTTTGGAGCAGTGGTGCTATATTTCTGGTGTTAACCTGTTCTTTGCATGCCTGCACTGTGGCTGTGAACAACATATTAGCAGTTCTCTTCTGTTTCTCCTAAAGCTCAGCTTTAATAAATACCTGTGCATATTTATTGCTGAGATCTTCCAGCAGCAATGACGGTGGAAAATAAATGCATTTGTCCAATGCCAATATTTTTTTTAGTTATATTTGTTAAACTGATTTAAAATGTGTTTTAAAAAAACACTAGCTGTAGACACATAGGTAAGCACAACTCTTTTCCTTCTTTGCATAACGTGGTAAAGTTGCTGGGTGTTCCCTACCTTTTCAAACATGTTTATTTTGCTTTTTGAATGGTCTGGAAATTAAACTAGGCAGCCTTGGGTAGACTGTTCTGTACACTGGAGTGCAAAAGTCTGAGAGAGGGAAAGGGGAGCAGGGAGGAAAACCTCAAATGTGAAAATGACTGGAACTCCCAGGGTTTTCAAAACAGAAAGCAGGATTTTATTACACATACCTGGACAACTGAGAGCATGGAAAAACCCTGCCCATGCTCTACTTGAACCCGGCTGTTGGGTTGGTCAGAGAAATCATAGGAATAATGTAAATCAAATAAAACAGATGACATCCCGGTACATGGAGCCAGCACGTGTCAATACCGAGCCATGTACACCGGTCACACGCAGTCACTTTAGTCATGAGGGAAATATAAACCTCTGTCTGTGTGGATTGACCAGTGGAGGTTGTTTCCCAGACCTGACTACAGCCTCTTGAGTCAGTTTAGATTGAGACTTATCCAAAGCACTCAAGTGGATGACAAATGATGAAGCCTCAATCAAAGCCAGAGTAAGGCTAATGCTCTTTATTTGTCAATAAAGTCTGTCGGTTGTGCTTACTCCATCCTGCTCTTTCATTAGGTTTCTGTAAAGGTGTAGAGTGCAGCTCATGAATACCATCAAATTGACTGTCTTATTTGAATGTTTGCTTTGTGGCTTGACAGTCTGCTTTACTGCCTGCAGCTATCTTTCCAGCAAAGCAAAACAAGAGCAAAGGGAGGTAGACAGTTCTGAGAGGCCAAGCTGCAATTTGGCCCCTAAAACAGAACCTTCCCCAGAGGTCAGGCAGAAGGATGAGAAGGGAGGGAGGATGTAGGGGCAGAAGAAGGGGGTCAGGCGATCTTCCAGCAAAGAGAAAACCCCCTGGGTTTCTACTGGGAAATCTGACTTTGCCTGTGCAAACAATGTCTAGAAAGGCACATGTGTTTGTTTTGGTGCTTTCATCAAGTTTATCATATGTGAAGCCCACCAAAAGTATGAGAATAACCGAGTAGACTAATTTCCAACATCAGAAAGCTGTTTATATTTGAATGATTTCCAACCTTTGGGAATACATCTCTCAAGGGAGCTTTGCAGTTGAATTTAATGTCATTTTTAATTTTTTTACCCTTCATGTTTTATTTTTTGACAGACTGAATACTTTCAGTCCCTTTAGTGTTCCTGCAATAGAAGCAAGCTGGGTTCAGGCCCAGATAACAACATGAGCTGTTTGCATGTCCATTTTATCCCAGGAAAGATACACAAGAGCAGTTCTAAAAGGGTTGAGCAAGAATTTCAAAATTAAAATTCAAAAATACTTTATTGATCCCAAAGAGAAATAAAATGTTGTTGTAACTCATATTAAAATTCTTATAGTTATTTTCGATGGTGTTGATTGTTGACAGGAAAGGCCACCCGTAGTGGTCTGTATTACAGCAAATTTGAAGAAGCCTCTTACTGAAAACACTCGGTCTCATGAAGAGGATGGTCATGATTGTCCATCATTTTCTTGATTTTATGAAAAATCCTTCTTTCCATTATCGTCTCCAGAGGTTCCACAGTAATTTCCAAAACAGAACCAGCCTTTTTTCATGAGGTGGTTGGGCCTTTTTAGGTTCCTGGCTCTGATGCTGCTGCCACCATAAATGATGGCAGAAGCGAAGATCTGCAGCATCTTAACCTTGAAGAATCTAAGAAGTACTGTCTACTCTGTCCCTTATGCTTCACTGTTGCATCTCCAATCCAGTCTTGTCCAAGTAAACGAGATATTTATATTCCTCAACCACCTCCATTTTGTCTCCCTTGATGAAAATATGATTCGATCTTACCCTGTGTTAAATGCACTGGAGAAATCAAAGAACATTATCCTCACAGTGCTGTTTGCTTTGTCCAGATGACGGTGTGTTTGTTGAAGCAGATGTATGATTCCGTCTTCAACTCCAACTCTACATGGCTTTATTACTGTGAGTCACATAGGAATACCAATGTTTAGCTAAACATCAAGAAGCTAAAGCTAGCCACAATTGGCTGAGCTCAGCTGAGCTACTGCAACACCTTACTGGAAAGGTCTGGTTTAACTTTTGTCTCAAGCTTTTAGTCTTTTTACTCATCTGAGTTTGTCTCTTGCTCACATCTTAACTTATTCTAACTTTATTGAACCTGTGAATATATTTCTTGGATCAAAGCATAAATTAATTTATAAAACAGTATAGCAACCTCATCCTGTCTTGAAACTATAAATTGGACTCCAAGGCCTTCATTTCTGGATGTCTTGTTTAATTTGATGTGCTTCTGCTGTAACTAAAGCAGGTCGTATTTCTACAGTGTTTTGACATGTCTGTGCTGTAAACCCTCTGTAAACCGTGTCCATCCTCATTCATATATCCACCGTCACTTTTGAGTTGAATTGATATCTTACTGCATCCAATCAGTTATTCACCCCCTCTCTGTCTAGATTAGACACAGAATGACAGAACATCAATTTTCTGCCTTAATTTTGTGCATTTATGCCAGCACATGTGCACCCTTGTAATGGACCTGACAAAGCAGATTAATGTCCTATTTCCGTAATATAGGATTCTGTGCTAAGTGAATATGGCAAACTTTTACACATGTACAGTGGTGTGAAAAAGTGGTTGCCCCTTTCATGATTTCCTTTTTTTCTGCATGTTTGTCATACTTAAGAATTCAGAACATTAAACTAAATTCAAAGTATGTTAGTCAAAGACAATGCAAGAAACACAAAATGTGGTTTTTAAATGAAGGTGTTTATTAAGGAAGAAAACAATCCAACACTTGATGTACACACTTTTTTTAAAATTAAAAGGTTAATGACACCGATCAAATGAAGTGCACTTTTCTTACAAAGAAGGTAGCACTTGAAGCCACAGGAAAAAGAGGGGAAAAGCTGATGAGTCTGCATAGGAGCGTATAACAAGAACAGACAGAATGTACCCTGTAGGCAATATCATAATCTCTTTTTCTGCAGACAGCCAAGGTGAACAGAACCAGAGTTCCTCTGTGCACATGTGGAAATGTAGGAAATCAACTTACATTATGAGCAGCGACTGATGACAAGCTTTTGTTTTTCTTTTTAACTCGCAGACCTACAAAAAAACAGGGTGAGGGTGAAAGTACTTTCTTCGCACCGTATGTCTCAAGACTCCCACATACATAATCAGAAGCCGAACTGTTGATGCGCAGTCATGTGGTTGTGGACCGTTCTTTGTCACACACACCTTTCACACAATGACCGCCTTGGGGAGACCCCTGCCTGTTTAGTGTACGTCACGCCCCTATCCGCAGAGGTTCCCACTCCCACCTTGGATCATGATCTCTTTTGGTTTTACTAAACAGTCGCACAGAAAGCAGCACACGTTTCTACAGGCAGCCTCCTTGCGGACAACCAAGTTCAAATTCAAAAACCGGATTGTGGAAGCAGACTATTTGAAGATAAATGTCAACATTGCTGTTCGAGTGCATTTATGCATAACGCACATTAACCAACTGACCAATCAGACCACTCTTTCACAGAACTCTGAAATATTTCAGCCTGGGCCTGGTGTAGTCTTTCAGTGGAACAAAATTATACAGTTTTTGTCACATATCCCTCCTGTTATGTTTGTTTCTGAGGCACAGCTTTAATGTTCCTGGGTCAATTTGATCCTTGAAGTGTTTAATCATGCAATAGTGTCAGAAACTAAAAAAATCCTCCAAAATATTTTTGTAACTGATTATTAACTCCAATACTAACAATTTCAATCAATATATGTGCAATGATATTTTTTTTTATTTCTCACAAATAAAGAATCAATGACAACAATTTACTCATTCACTCATTTGGACACAAATAATGTCCACTGAAAAAACCAGCAGACAAAAAAAACAATTATTATCATTGAAATTGATTTTTTGTATATTTTTTATATTACATTTTGAATTTTTTGAGACAACCTGAGTCACGTATTCTGTTCTGGGTCAAATTGACCTGCTGATTAAAATCAAGACAAATGAGTCATGCAGAGAGTATTTATGTTTCCCCCCCACTTCTGCTGAGTGTCCACTCAGTGTGGGTGGAGTTTGCCCACGGGAACAGAAACGTTCCTGTCAAAAGTTGCATGAACACCAGCTTTCTCGCAGTGTCCATGCACTGAAGTAAAGAGAATAGTGAGAAAGTGGGCTTGTGTGTGTGCACATGTGCATGTATGTACGTGTTGTGTGTGAGCGTGTGTTGAAATATGTCTCAGAGGTGCAAGGAAACATATAGAATTGGACTTATATATATATAATCTTTTTTACCCGTCAACTTGACTGCCAGGTCAAATTGACCCGAACAGTAGCTATGTAAAATGTAGAAGCAGAGGGAGTTGCAAATGGGTAAAATGAATAAATTTTCAATTTATATGTAGAATCTACCTAATAAGACAAATAGAAAAAGTTTCATGCAAAAAAAAATACCCTTTACCCTTAGAGTAATAAAATATTACAGAATTGAACCAAACAGACTGAATACATTTTAATTAGATTAACATAAATCAGTCAGATTTCAGTCAAAACATTCAAGCTTACAGAGCAGCATGTTGTCTTTTAGCACCTTCATTAATATAATTTAAAACAACAGAACTTAAAAATTAGATTTACATTACATTTTTTTCAAGCCTGGTGAAAACTTTTTGCATGACTTTCCTGAAGCACTGCACTTCATTTGGGAACCCCTTAATCCACCACAGCTGCTCAAATCCAAGTACAATTCAGCGCATTAACTGTGCAACCGTTGACATCGCGTTTGTACGTTTTCTTACTGGGTCCTGATGGTGTGTGCCCTCTGAAGCTGACATCATGGGTTTCAGGTTGCCCGCTGTGGCTTTGGTTCCCAGAGGGACTGAGGGCTGGAGTGTACACCAGAAGAACAGATCCATGCTGAGAATCGACATTTATTCTGCGCTCTCTCTCCTGCTCAGACACTCGCATGTGCAGCTGACTGAACTCTGTCCCACCCCACACGAGGTTGTTATTAGCTTGGTTAGAATTTGCTGACAGATGAAGCAGATGTGTGTTCCCTACTTGTAGATGGTCTGTTTGTTGTGTGTACAATGTTTAAAAATTGTTGGAGTTAACTGAATAATGACAGTAATTCTACTATTAGAATGGCTTTGTTTGGAACATTTGTCTTATCAATTAGGAAATGTTATTTTGTCTGTCCATTTCCTGAGTGTATTTGTCTTACTGGGGATGTGCATTCTGAAGGGTCTAGCAGCTATTTCATAAAGTCAGATGGCATGCAACTTTGATTGTTATGACTGAATTGTAATTTGGATTTTTGTGGGAAAAGTGGCACACTTGAAAGGTTTTTTTGTAAAAATATTAAGGAGCCATTTATCGCCTAAACTTTGGAGGTTTATGAAATAAAAATTATTCATTATAGATTCCCTGCTACCCTATATAAATTAAATATTAGCTTTTTCTGTTTTTTGTTATTAGGGGCTTTTGTGTCGTAGTAAAATAGTTTTAAGCATCCTTAAAAGCTTTGGCCATTACATAGGTTTGGGAATTTTAGGCACAATTGGTATGGTTTTCAGTTACAAGTACAAACCGGATTCCAAAAAAGTTGGGACACTAAAAAAATTGTGAATAAAAACTGAATGCAATGATGTGGAGGTGCCAACGTCTAATATTTTATTCACAATAGAACACAAACCACAGATCAAAAGTTTAAACTGAGAGAATGTATCATTTTAAGGGAAAAATATGTTGTTTCAAAATTTCATGATGTCAACAAATCCCAAAAAAGTTGGGACAAGGCCATTTTTACCACTGTGTGGCATCTGCCCTTCTTCTTACAACACTCAACAGACGTCTGGGGACAGAGGAGACCAGTTTCTCAAGTTTAGAAATAGGAATGCTCTCCCATTCATGTCTACTACAGGCCTCTAACTGTTCAATCGTCTTGGGCCTTCTTTGTCACACTTTTTCCTCTTTATGATGCGCCAAATGTTCTCTATAGGTGAAGGATCTGGACTGCAGACTGGCCATTTCAGTACCAGGATTCTTCTCCTATGTAGCCATGATGTTGTGATTGCTGCAGAATGTGGTCTGGCATTATCTTGTTGAAAAATGCAGGGTCTTCCCTGAAAGAGATGACAATGTCTAGATGGGAGCATATGTTGTTCTAGAACCTGAACATAGTTCTCTGCATTAATGGAGCCTTTCCAGACATGCAAGCTGCCCAGGCCACCAGCACTCATGCAACCACATACCATCAGTGATGCAGGCTTCTGAACGGAGCGTTGATAACAACTTGGTCTATCCTTGTCCTCTCTGGTCCGGATGACATGCCGTCCCACTGTTCCATAAAGAACTTCAAATCATGACTCATCTGACCACTGAACAGTCCTCCATTTTGTACTCACTCCATTTTAAATTACCCTTGGCCCAGTGCAAACGGCTGACCTTGTGGAGCTTAGAAAGGTTGCACTGTAGAGTTTCAGCTGGCAGCGGCGGATGGGACGGTGGATTGTGTTCACTGACGATGCTTTCTGGAAGTATTCCTGAGCTCATGCTGTGATTTCCTTGACGGTGGCCTTGAGGTGCAGTGACGTTTAAAGGCCAGGAGATCACGAGCATCTAGTAGAGTTTTACGGCCTTGACCCTTACGCACAGCGATTGTGCCAAAATCTCTGAATCTTTTGATGATGTTATGCACGGTTGATGATGATAACTTAAAAGTCTATGCTATTTTTACGCTGGGTAACACTATTCTGGTATTGCTGCACTATCTTTCTGCGGAACAATGCTTGGCTTCAGAGAGACACTGACACTAAGAAGCTTTTTTTATACCCAATCATGTTGTCAATTGACCTAATTAGTGTTAATTGGTCTTCCAGCTGTTTGTTAAATGTTCAATTTCCTTTTTCCTGCCACTTATTGCTACTTGTCCCTACTTTTTTGGGATTTGTAGACACTGAAATTTTGAATCAACATATTTTTCCTTTAAAATGCTACATTTACTCAGATTAAACTTTTGATCTGCCATCTATATTCTATTACGAATAAAATATTGACATTTGCCATCTCCACATCATTGCATTCAGTTTTTATTCACAATTTGTTTAGTGTCCCAACATTTTTGGAATCCGGTTAGTAGATGGTGACGAGCTTTGCTGCTTTTGCAAAATTATATGCAAACATTCTTATGTCAGCCAAAGTGCTGAATAATCTATAAAATTCCTCTCGATCTTGGGCTGCCAGGGAGGAAGCAATGCTCAGGTGTGCTGCCAAAGGCAGCTATCAGCACCTCATTCACAGAGTGTCAAAAGGCATTGAAGGATCTGTGAATGAGAATTTGGCTGAGTGAAGGTGAAGTCTTTGGTTGTAAAGTCTCAGACACCAGTGCTGTGCAAACTTTGTGAAATGAAATGAAAGGAATTGAGCTGCAGTTCACATCAGATCAACAATAAAAACAGACATGTCGCTTAGCACAAATATGTTTCTATAAAGGCAGGCTCTTATTGCACAGATCATAAATAAATTTTCTTCCCCTAAATAAAAATGATTGCCCTTTTTCTTTCTTTTGTTTTAATTGCACAACTTACAAAAACATTCATGGAAAAAAATCTATATATAGACTTTACCAAAAAAATGTTTTGACATCATGAGAAAGTTCGATTCTTTGTCATTTCATTCAGCAATGAAACACATAATATATATTTATTGCACATGCAGTGAAATACGTCAGCAATTTATTTCTTATATTTTTGATGATTTAACTGCACTTATGTTTTTCACCATTTTCTTTATGCCATTTTTCTTTTAGCAAAATATAAATACAAATCTTTTGATAAATGTTTCTCTCTGTAGAGAAAAATTCTTGGTTGAATGAAAATCAAATCTAAATCGCCAGGGAAATTTACAACTGTACACTTATGATGATGGGTCATTGATCACAAAACTAAATATGGGGCCAGAAACATGTAGCCTTGCGATGTCTGATGACAGATCAGTATTCCCTGTGTGTGTCTGTGTCTCAAAGGAAAGAAAGTTGCATTGAGAGCTAGATGGACAATAGCTGGAGTGTGACTGAACTTGAGAGTCCAAACGTGTGCTTGCATTCCCGCTTTGTTCCATCAAATCACAGTTGTGGCAGATGCAGGATAGAGCCAGAGCAGCTGTTTTTCCCCCTGCTCCAGTTACAGCAGTGGGCACTGCCGCGCGCTCTGGGGCTGGGCAAAGGGGGCAAGTTGTTGAGTCTTACTAGCGTTTGTTCTCTGAGGGTGGGCACAAAAGGTCCACAAACGAGCTCTCCAACTGTAATTTTGGCTCTGGAAAAGAGGGATGTCACCGAAGGTGTCAAGCAGACTGGGACTGGTGACAAGACAAAGCACACAGCTGGTTCCACTCTCACAGGACCCGTGGCGCCATTAATTACCCCCAACAGTGGTGGCTGAAGGAACCTCAAAATATTATTTGGAATATTTTATCATTTCTGTAAGGCAAAGTTAGATCAGATATGAGCTGAGTATAAATAGTTCATCAACTATTTAGAAATCTGTCATTATTAAATGAAGAAATACACTTTTGAGACTCCACTCATGTTCTGTGGTAAGTGGAAAATGTTTTGCAACATGTCTGTTTTATTGTTTATGAAGACTTGGCAACAGTTCAGTGTTCTCATTCAGCAGCCTGAGCTAAAGTAGGAGTACAGCAGAAGTATGAACTATTCGCTATGGTAAAACACACATTAATTTATTAATGTAATATGTTATTCTTTCAGCACTTTTTTAAAATCTTCAAATGAATCATTTAAAGATATGTCATTCCTTATTTTAAAGGATGAAGCAATGCATTAAAAGGTTTGCATCACTTATTTAGAAATGGAATCCCAAATGTGATTCTTCCCTGACAGAGTCAGAAGCTGGTTGTAAATATTTAGGGCCTAGTTCTTGTCAAGGGCAGGAGCTCTCATGATAAAATATTTACAATTACAAAGTTCTATAATCTGAAGACTATTTCCAGGATTAAATGACTCGTGTTCGTTTATCTTTAGTTGCATTATTACTTCAACAGCGTCTTCACAGATTTTCCTAAAAAAATAAGACAGCTGCAGCTGATCCACAACGCTGCTCTTGATGTTCTCACTTAAACCAGGAAGATGATTCTGAAGTCATTATACTGACTCAGTGTAACTAAAACCCAATTTGTTAAGAGTTGCCTTTGATTAATATAGTAACTGGAGCATATTAAATCTATTCTGAATTACAATGTTTTAATTACTTCTCCTTATTTTTGCCAATGTAACATTTCTTTTTAAATGTTTTTACCATGTAAAGCACTCTGATATATCTTATTGCTGTAAAGTACTATATGTAAATAGACTTACCTTGATTTTCTTCTCCTTAGTCACTTTTACGCCTTTTGTTTTCATGATTCAAGAGACGACAGCTACCATCTAATGCCAAATGGGTACAAATTGCTTGTATCTTCTGGACGTAACATTTTCATGACCTTTGTGCAAAGTGGGTCCTGAATCTTGTACAGAAATTTAGCAGAGTGCATGCAAAGCACACAAAAATGGAGCAAATTTTATGGCTTCTTGAGTGACTTCCAAAGCATGTCCCAGCATGACCAGACCTACGTGTGATCAATTGCGGACATCTATATAAATGTTTAAAGCAAAAGTGATTGGCATAACCACCTATGGTACAACTATTTACATAATCCTGTGATGCATTACTTAAATCTGTTAGCAAAGCCTGAATAGAATCTGTTAGTAAATGTCAACACAATGCCTCTCGCAGATTAAATGCTCTTAAACAGGATGATGTTGTCAAAGCGTGCTCTTCAGACTTCAGAGTGGGACAATCTGAAAAAATGGACCCTGATTATTGTCTTACTTATAGATCTTGTTATTTTCACTTCTACAAGAACAAAAGTAAAAATACTTTTTATTTATATTTAATGTTTTTGATGCTTTCAGATAACTCAGCGACTGCAATGGTTGTGTATTTTACTATGATTAAACAATTTTCTGTGATTATGTCTGTAATGACAGGGTATCATACAGTAATCAATTATTACACAACATAAAAGAACATGCCTTATTTCTGAAACCTAAAATTATACCTGAGCTCCTTGTAGCAGTGCTTTTAATACGTTTGTCTGTTGTAGCCGCAGCACAATTGGAGTTAACATTTTCCTCCCCCTCCTGGGCTTTTATTTTAAAACCTGCAGGACTTGGTTGCTTCAAAATCTTCAGATTTAGATTTTTGAACCACTTTTGACTTGATTTATCAGTTGGTAAAGAGTGGGGCTGCAAAATCCTCTGAATCCATGGATGTGTAGTTATTGTGACAAGTGTGATTATTGATTCAAACATTTAAAAAAAAAACCTAATCTTAACAAGTTACTTCAAAATTATGGCTCAGCTACTAAAACACACCACTTTTTTTTATTATACCAGAAGTTGTTAGTTGATCAATCATCCAGCAGCAGTAAGAATAAGGAAGACAAAATGTCAGAATTGCAATTTGTCTCCATGATCCATGTTCCAACTTAAAGACAAATCCAGCACAGCATAGTTGTAGTCTAGTTTGCCTATAGCTTGGTTCCCCATTGAAAATGTTTCTCCAATTTTCTAAAATTTGATTTTTTAGACTTTCAATACATATAAACGTATAAATTGCAGTCCATTGACTGCAATTTAACTGAATCCAAAGAAAAATATTAAGATCCTTTGTGTTTATTGGACTGTTGTTGTGATAACCATTCTAAATAGCTTAATGCATTAGTCACACAAAGAACATAGAAAGGGAAAATAGGCATAGAGTTGTCGGATGACAGAAGAAATTGATCTTGATTTTACTCCATAGGATCTGCTTTTTGAAGGAAATCCTTTATTCCTGGAAATGATGTGGAACACCAGCTCAAATTTGATAAGCCATAGCTCAGTTCAGTCGCTCTTTATGTCGTCTGCAATTTCAGCAGTGAAAACCTCGTCTGTGGCTGCAGCCGGTGATGCTCAGTCACAGCATGATCTGGCTGGTGTTGTCTTCCTCCCTGTCAGCAGTGCGGGGATGCTGCCCTCGCTGATGTGCACTTACAGTAAGTGAAGGAGTGATGTTTCAGAGATGGGTAGCATTTCCAGTACTTATCGACTGCTGCGAGGCGGCACTGGATGACACTGCATTCAGACACATTAGCGGCAGAAGGAGACTTGACAGGACGGAAACAGACGGTTGAGAAAGTGAAGAGGGCAAGATGTTAAGACTTCACCTAGCTCACAGTTGGACACGGACGCATCGATCGCAGCCCCAGCGCTCTCCCAGCTGCTTCCTGTGTTTTCATTGCGCTATCATTGGAAGAGAGCAAACAACAACGTCAGGGGAAAGGCTGCTGATAGCTCCGTATCTAATGCGCTCAGATCTCCAGGGAAAGAGAGTTACATGGGCTGTAATCCTGAATAAATATCTTTATATCTGAAAAGAGGATAGAAAACAGACATTTTAATGATAAGATATCTGGCTGCAAGTACACCAACTGTACTTTTATTTTTATCTCGTTAAAAATAAAACATTTTATTCCTGTAGATTTACAGGTAGTTTTTAAAGACTCCAGCAGGCTTGTCTGTGTGAATTCCACCAGTTTGTGAATTTAATAATCATGTTTTTCACACCAAAACACATTAATTATCCTAATAGTGCTATAATTTCATGTGAGCCTCTGTGGCTTCGCATCTCTCACAGGCAGTTTAATCTTTTGAGGTTCTTTTTCTATCATTTACTTTAACATATTTTAATATTCTCTGAGGGAAGCTTTGATACTAATGCTATATATGTTTTTCATAATTTCTAAATTAAGGGATTCTGGTGCTTAGAACAAACCTTTTCTTCCATCCATCCATCCATCCATTTTCTTTCACCCTTGTCCCTCAGTGGGGCCGGGAGGGTTGCTGGTGCCTATCTCCAGCTAGCGTACCGGGCAAGAGGCGGGGTCAAACCTTTTCTTGTAAAACAAAATATGTTGATCTGCAGAAAGGTCCTTTTGAATTATGTGATCAAGCGTAAAATGTTTCAGATCACTGAAAATCAAATTTTCAGTGAATAATTTGTCAAAGCCACAAACTAGGTGTTCATTTTTCCTGCATGTTTTGTTATGCAGATAATGGACACACTCAGTTCTCTTTCTCGCTAAAGTAAAGGTTTCCTTTAAAGAACATCTTCTAATCAAAGGAAAATGTGCCAAAACTGACAAATAGGTCACGGGTCAGCCTGCCAACCTGAAAAAAAGGATTTCCTTGCCCCTGTATTTCTCATCAGCCATGTTGGCAGATGGTTTAACACTCACTTTAACCTCTCACAGGGTAAACGGGTATGTGCGATCTGTTTGTGTAAAAGATGAGGGACTAAAGGGAGGAGGGAGAGTTCAGCCCTGTGAATACTTCAAATGGAGGCAAACATTACTGTACAACAGGAACCAGTCAACGCTTGTTGTTTTGGAAAGGAGCTACATTTTATTATGCAGACAAAAGGTTTGCTCCTGACTCCTGACCTATTAAAAGGTCTGCAAAAATCAATGAGCGTGCATGTGAAGACATACTCCAGAGCCATCACAGGGCATTTAGGGGTTGTTGTTCCATTAGATATGTTCTGCTCATCTGCATGTCATCCATCAGTTATTCAGGTCTGGATGTCTATTGTGGTTGGTAATTAACTGTGGATAGCAATTCGCTGCTGTTAGAGTTTTGATTTAAAGTTCAACTTGCAATGGAAAAGAGTGAACAGTGGAATGAGTCAATAGGAGATGGGTATTACTAATCACCTTGTGTTATAAAATAAATTTCTTTGATTTTATCAGGATCAATGTAACCTTTTCCTCATTTATCTTTTTCTTAGTTTCAAGAAAGAAAAAAACATTTGGAGCAATGCCTAGCTGTACTTTGTTTAAATCCACCTCACCTAATGTGGTAGAACAGATGATTATGTGTCTGCAGGTATTATTTTCAAACACCTCAGTAATCTGAAGAGCACAGTAACACGGTATTGCTGACAAAATGTCATGACTGCCAGAATGATTTGAAATTTAAAGGTTTACTTCATTCTTGGCAAAGCTGGAGTGGATTGGTGAGACACGGTGAATCTGGCAGATTAATATAACTGGCAGACTCAACCACACAGGAACACTTTTCATTAATGAAATCAGCTCCCGAATAAGTTTCTTGAGAAGTTGACTGTTGGTATATGAAATTTATTAATTATTCCAATGATATAAAAAATTTCATTTTGAGTCATTTTAATTTGCTAAAGCAAGTGGTGTACGTCTGATTAGCATGTCAACCTTTCACCACTTTGAGGATTTATTTACTTTTCAACAAGACGCATTTCTTCTACATATAATGCAACTATTACCAATAACTTCTCAGAATCTCACTTTGGAAAAATCCATGTTAACGACACATGGTACACATGTAGACTAGTAATGAGAGGTAAATGACTCGAATATGGATGGGACATGTGAATATCACATCAGCCTGATATTTGGAACTAATGGGTAAATGAGGGAACTCAAATATTACCATCTAACCATAATACGACCATCTGGCAGCTGCTATAGAAATTATTAACAAAAGGGTAGAGAAACCCTTTTCTTTCTCTACCCTTTTGTCAAAGATTGATCTTTGACAAAGATCAATCTTTTTCTTTGAATGTTTTATTTTGAAGGCCTGAAGCGTTTGAAGCCTCTGACACAGAGGGAGACCAGTAGAGAAGATCCCCGCTGTACAGTTGCATAACAGTCTTATACATTTCAGTCAAAACCACATCCTGTCTTGACACACACATGCAGATATATTGGAAAAGTAAGCACAAGGGGGAAAACTTTAGTCTGTAATAGAAAGTAAAAAAAAAAAAAAAAACTTGATGCATAGACGCCTACTTTGAACCTTTCTTGCACTCTGTGGTTATCACTTACGTTATCTGACCTTTCAAATGTACCTGCTCTTTGCACTGAGTGCTTTGAAAACTGCTTACATGCATACTTACTAAGGAAATAAAACAGACATGTCTAAGAAAATAAAAATGCAGACGTATGTATTAATTTTTCCACTTCACAGCGTTCAAACCCAAAAACATGACCGTGCTAAACTCTGTCGCAAATGCAATGTTGTAATGTATCTACAAGGCTTCCTTTGTGCTCGGTGACCCTCACTTACTATTTTAAGTGGCTGTCAGACGCTCTGACTGGTGCTTGATAGCACTATCGCTCCACTCATGATTCCACCACTAATACCCCAGGGGCTCGTTGTAGACACGCCAGTTTTTACAAAATGGTGAAATTGATATAATAACTTCTCCTCGTGTGTGTGTGTGTGAAATAATTTCTCCTCCGTGCTCCACTTTTTTTTTTTTTCCTCGATGAGTTTTTTAAGTTCATCTCTCAGAAGCGCAAAGGGGATTTTCTGTTGTGATGCAACATTTACATAAAAAAGAGTGCTGTGTCCTGAAACTGCAAATTAGTTTAAAAATATTACATTACATTTGCAAAATTCCAATGAAAACGGCTATTAAGGTAAGCTCAGAATTATTACTTAGATGTTATTGGTAACTGCTCAGTCTGTGGTCTGTGCCTCGACTTCACACTACACACAGACATACAAAAGAGCTTTCAGCAGCACCAGCTAAAGGAGAGGCGTGGGTACACATGGAAAATATGCACAGAAGACTCCCTCCCTCTCTCCCGACCAACTCCTCTCTCTGCATTCCCTCTCAATCAAACAGAGCAGGTACTACAACAAGAGGCAGTGCACCAGCCCCTTCTATTCATTTCTTGTTATATAATAAAGCAGTAAAACTGAAATCTGACCAAACACCATTAATCACAAAGGTTTTGAGCGTTGATCTTAATGGACCGATTCATTCTGGGCATCTATGAGTTGTTAATTTGCCACTTAAATCCCACCTGTCTGTGTCAACCGGTCCATAGAGCTGAGCATAAATACAGTCGGTAGCTGTTCCAAGGGTTGGGCTGAATCCATCTCTTCATGCATCACTACAGCCAGAAGAGGGGAGTGTATGAGAATGGCTACACTGTGCAGATGCCATTATAAATAACATGTTTTTTCATAGATATGTCAAATGTGCTGGCATTACAGCAGATTGCCCTGCTTGTGTACTTGTGAAGTCTTTATTGTGTGGTTGTTTATGTGACATTACTTTTGATTTATATGGTTCTCCACAGGATTGAAAGTATTATTATAGCTGAGAGGTGCTAAAAAATTTTCCATTGACTACATTATTCTGCTGGCAAGCTGTAAAAGCTCGCCAGCCGAACTTTTGCAGAGTGGTTTTATTTTCCAGAAAATGTTTCAACATGAGCTGCATGATGGAGCAGCTGATGGCATTGTTGCTGGTCCTGGGTTCAAATCCTTCCTGCATGGAGTTTGCATGTTCCTCCCATGCACTGGTGCTGCAGTCCAAAAACATGAGTATCAGGTTAATTGGTTACTCTAAATTGCAAAAATTTGAATGTTTGTGTGCGTGATTTTTTGTCTCTATGCTGTCCGGTGATTGAGCCGACCTGTCCATGGTGCAACCTGCCACCTGCCCAGTAACTGTTTGAGATAGACACCAGCAACCCATCCCTATGTGTGAAATGTGGCAGTTTGACTTTAAAAATTTTTTTCCCAATCATCACAGCCGTTCATAAATGTCGGAGCATTTGTGTGATTGGATACGAAGACTGTATTTCTAAACAGTCTGCTTGATGTTTGTCTAATTTTTGTGTCCATCTCTCATTCTCCTCACACAAGTTAACATGTTTGCACATTCCACACTTTTTTAAGGCTTTGTTTCATTCCTTTGATCCTGTTTTAGTCCATCCCTGCTGGTTTAGCACTTCAGTGACTAGCATGACTAATTAGAGTAAGAAACAGGTGGAGTCACTCTGTAACAATCAGTCTTGTTTGTGGTGCAGGGGCATATAGCTCACATAAGGCAAACTCTTTGTTTTTGCAGGTTGAGCACCGGAAAGGGGGCTTGAACTTTTGACACGCACAAATGGAGCCTCTCTGCAACTTGCCAGACTCTGCGTAATGTTCTCCACATTGGCTTATGCGCGAGTTTAGTAAGTCAAACCTCTCCATCTACTTAAAGTAATTCAGAAAAGAAAAAAAAACAATATGTTCTGTCTTAAAGGTTAGTCATTTGGTTGTTACAGTGCTTTTTTATGCTTGTTCACACACAAAAATGCATTTTTTTTATTGCACACCAGTAAGCATGAACACTTCTTATAGAGGGTTGTGGTGCAACCTCCCAGTATGAATGTCATAGTCGCTGTGTTACAATGGGATACCACAAGGCAAGTTTGAGGATTACATCCACTTTATGATCAAACATCTTCAGTTCTCACTGCTTAATAAGATTTCTGTGTTGAGAGTGCAGGCAATCCATTTAATAAATAGACCTGGATTACTTGGTTACACTAGTCTCACTTCAAGACTTACTGTCAGAAACATATTTTTTAGGATCTAAAGCAGCACATTTTTATTATTTTTATTTTTTTACCAATTTACTGAAAACAATCAAATATATCAGATTTTTTGAGCTGGAATATTTTATGAAAAAAATCTTCGAATACACAAAATTTCCTCAAACACTAAACCGGGAGTACGTGGGGGTCTACTATTTTATTTAAATGCATTATAGGTGAGATTTGGACAGTTTTAATCCCATTTACGTAGTTTACAAAAAAAGTAACAAGAGTGAGATTAATAAGTACATCGTCACAAATTTGCTTCCTTTCAAAACAGAAGGTCTAGATATAATGGTAATATTTGAAACAAAAAAAAGGAAGTACGGATCTTTTCCCAGGTAAAGATGTGAATTTACCTGGGACTATTGCAAGGTCTGTTTTACTGACAGGCCTGGTATCCTCTTCTGCTTTTTTCAGAACTGCAAGTAAGTTAAAGGCAGAGCCTCTGTCCCAAGCAAAACTCTTTATTTT
Organism: Poecilia reticulata; assembly: GCF_904066995.2. Classification (NCBI taxonomy): domain Eukaryota; kingdom Metazoa; phylum Chordata; class Actinopteri; order Cyprinodontiformes; family Poeciliidae; genus Poecilia; species Poecilia reticulata. The sequence continues at coordinate 15,255,882 of NC_088841.1, read as the reverse complement.
TCTGGTACATGTGACAATGTTGAAGCAGCCAAGTTTGTCTTTTTCTAGAAAGGGGAAAAGTTTAGTTTATAAGGTGTGAAGGACACAAGGGCACTCTGCACACCACACAAGAAGAGAAAAAAAACAAACGCTTTCTGCCATTTCATTAAAGCAATTTCAAAAGTGTGATGGAGTGATGCAACTGTAATGTTTCTTTCATTGATTAAAACCACGATACAGCTTGTAACTGATGGTTACAAGCTATAATAGCTTAGACTCCTCTCTACTTGTTGTTGTTATTTCAACGAGATTTTACAAGCTGTTAGTCTGTCTGTGCAAAATCAAAACAGACTCAAATACTTGATGCCGTATTAGTGTAGTAAAGTGGGCAGAAAATAAACGTTAACAGAGCTTTGAGTAAATCAGCTGAGGCAAAACTCATAGATATTCATCTCCACCAATGAAAACAAGAGGGTTTATTTAGTAGAAGCTCAGTGAGGCATGGACCAGTAACTCTCAATGACAGAGCCGTTCAGAAGCAAGAAAAAGAGGGTGAAATAACATTGGCTGGTTTTGCCTGGAGCGAGGAAAGCCACTTTATTAATGAGAATTTCTGAAGCGCTGACATGGAGGTCGTTGTGTGAGTGTTTCGTAGTCGTCGTGCCCATTGTTTAGGTCTGAGCTGCAAGTCTGTGTCGAGTTACGGCTGTTTTAATGAAATGGTCTCATGTATTGCTACTGTCGTGATCATGAGATTAGCAATTTTGACTGTTAGCAGAGTAGATAATAAAGGGTTCTCCTAATAAATTGATTACATTAGTGCTTAAGCTAATTCTCATGACAAAGCTATATTTTTTGACATAATAAACATGTTTTTAATTGCTACTTTTATCAATCACGATCAAGAAGAGATGTGGGAAAAACTCACAAATTATTCACTTTTAAATAAAATAAAATGTGATTATAATGCAGATAACCCTAACGAAAAAATCTCACAGAAATCTTTTGGAAAATGACGGGAATTTGTTTTAATTGAAGTTAGTCACACACGACGTATCTGAATGCATTCAGTATTTAATACTGAATACAGTATTAAGCAAAAATCAAGAAAATTAATAAAGATTTTTTTGCTGTTGTTTTACTTTGTCAGCAGTAAACAAAACGTTTTTAAACTCCTCCACTTGGTTTTAGTTTAATATTTTCTAAAAACTTAAAAAAAGAAAGTATCAAACTGACTTGAGATTAAGGGGGAATCATTTTCAATGAATAAGGAAGCTTAAGCATAATCATAAGCTCGCTTTCTGTTAGAGTTTAGTTTACTCAACTTGTTGGAGGCTGTATGAATTGACGTTTTTATGTGAATCACATTCTCCGACATTTACAACTTGGCATACATAATTTATTTCTGTGTGTGCCACATATGTAATTACTGGGTGCACCTTGTCTATCATCGTGCAAATCAGAGCGCTATAAATTCAAGTTTGTACATGGTGCTATTATCCTGTCTGCAACACAAAGTTTAAAATATTGCTGCTTTTCCTTAGACGGGTCAGATCTTGTCTCAAATCCTTTCGATCTGAAACACTTGTCAACCAGGTTCTAAATTGTATATGTAGGGTTTAGACAAAGTCCTGGATCACTCCTCAAGTTGTATCTTTAAACATTGATATTGGCAGAGAAAATAATCCAATAGCAGTGATTTCTTGTTTTGTCTCTTTGGATATGACGTCTTGACTTTGTGCAGAAAGAGTCAGTGAGTCAGACTGAGGGCGAAACTTAGACAGGGTGAGGGAGGAGGGGGAAGCTTGCTGTGACGGCCTTTTCACTCTTCATGAATGGTGATCTTCGTCCCACTCAGCTTTCTTGGCGACTTCAAAGCATCAATCTCAGCTGAGTGATTTGCCCTGCTTTGTGGGAATTTTGAATATTCAACAGGACCTCTGTCTTCTCATGTGAGCAAGTGGATTGTTGTTCTGTAGATTTCCCTGCTGGTGTCTTTGGCTTCGGAGCTACGGCTCTATGAACTACAGTTTTCCTCAGCACTCCTGCTTTAATTTTTTATATTTTTATATTCATTCAGCTGAATTCCAAGTAAACACAGAGAATTAATAAAGGTGCTACACTTTGGTGCTACATTCTTCTTCATTCCTACAGGAATTTTATGTTTTGATATTGTGCTTGCATAAATTCATTCAATTAAAAATAAAGTTTTAGTCCTGCTTACAACATCAACTTGTAGTTTAGTCAAAACCACAGGAAATGTTAATAGATCGTAATCCAGCACACTGTTTCCCCTTTATTGGTTTAGTCCATCCAGACCGCTCATATTATCAAGAACATGTTTACTCTCTCTTGCCAGACTTGCATCTAAAAAAAGGAGAAGCAGTTTAGTTTAAATGTGCAGCATAGCTGGAAAGGAAAGCTGGGTGTGTTTTCAACTATATATGGAAAAATCCCCCAGAAATGTCCCAAACATCACAGTACTGGTGAAACAAAATGTAATTTGAACTTTTGTATTCATTATTTAAAGCATTAGGTTTTCATCATTTTAATCAATACAGTTCAGTTTATTTTTTTTAAAAACTCAATTAATAAAGGTTCTCCTCGAGCATTTTCTGTGACAGGTTCTGTTCATTATATACATTCAAGTCTAAATTAATTCAGTCTAATTCAATTCAATGCAACACAGAAAGAGCAGTACTTCACAGCAATGGTCCCCAACTCTGGTCCCCAAGGCCCACTGTCCGTCTCGCATGTTTGAGATGTTTCCCCACTCCAACACAGCTGACTCAAATGATTGCATTACCTATTTTTTTTGCATGCCTGCAATTGTTACAAAAGCTTGTTAATGACCCATTCATTTAAACTAGGTGTTCAGCAGCCAGGGAAACACCTAAAACATGCAGGACAGCGTGCACTGAGGACCAGGGCTGCTGACCTCTGGTTTACAGTGCAGTGCAATACGCTACAGAACATTACAGCTAATTTTTTTCTGTCCTGTAGTAACACAGTACAGCCTCAACAGACCTTTATCTATGAAGAAAACCAGCTGATTGCACCATGTCTTCATTTTAAAGGCCTCCATCCTGAGCAATGACTGAGGTTTAGAATCCTATCAATGCCTCTAAGCCTTTTTGTAATCTGTCAAAAACAAGTGATCTCAATGTGCCAGAATCTGTCCATTTACGACGACAAGTTTAATGCTCCTTATTTTGTGATTTTTTTTTTTTCTGACGTTTAAGACCTAAAGTCTGATCTTTATCCTGTTGGATGATGAAGATCACATTGAACCATTCGATCTAGACAGCTGTGATGCCATGCTAATAATCTACTCTTCAGGAGTCAATGACAGCAGATTTAACTGTGAGCTGCTGAAAATCCTCTAGATTTCACAGAGCATAGGATCACTTTAGCTCCATCTGAAACTTTGTTCATGATACGCATTCCATCTCTGCACAAGGTAATTCCATCATCTGTGTCCCGCCACGGCTTTTTGTTTAACAGGTTAGCGCTGACTTTTCTCAGTCATCCATCTCATTTTTCTTGCTGTGTGATGGAACATGTGTTTGCCCTTTTAAAGTCCTTTCTGAAATTAAGAACTTAACAAATTTCCATGGTGCATTTCAATACCGGCGCAAGTGTTCATGTAGCATCTCCGTTTCAGAAGCAAATATTTTTCTTATGCAATGGAGATAGACTTCTTTAAGCAGTTAAGGGTTATTATTTGAACTTTTACTGTGACAGGCTAGAATTTGTAGTGCACATAATCGACAGAACAAACTGAAAATGACCTCCCTGTTTCTCTCAAAGCGAAGGAGCCAAAGTAATACATCAACAACTGCTCTGATAGCTCAAAGCCAGGCACTGAGGGCCATGAAAATGCATTTTACACATTTTTCTTGTCTACAGCAGACATAGTTCACCTCAATGTGCGTCGCAGCTGCAGCACAGTATTTCTGTTTGGCTTTTGCAATAATAAATTGGCCTGAAAATTATCTCTGGGGCAAGAAAAAAGTTACAAATTGAGTAACCCTACTTCAGTGTTTTTTAAACTCTTTATTAATGAATCAGCTTTAGAATAATAATTATACATTTGCTAAGCCCTCACAGATAAGAGACGGTGTATGGAGGTGGAAAGCCTCCCATGTCTTTCCTGTTTATTTGAATTTTTGTATTTTTATTTGATGCTGAAAGAAAGTTTTTGTTGTTTGATGTATTATTTGTTTCAATGTGTTTTTTTTGTTGTTGTGTTCCTTTATTGTTTTGTAAAACACCCCAAATTGCAGGTGCTAAATGTGTTCTTTGTTGCGCCTGATCTGCAATCTAGATACTCTCAAGGCTTTTTTACAAAATAATTGAAAGCTTGTGTTTTATCTCTAAGAAGAAATTAAAGCACAACTAATCATCTTGAAAAGCACCTTCATAAATTAACCAGTTTGAAGACTTTTTAACTAATCTTGGGACAACAGATGTGCTTTGCTGTTTAAATTCTAACCATTAACTAGAGGCAAAGAAAATAGGCAGGGGAGCGGTAATTTGCCTAAAAATAGGCCTCACAAATGCCGTGTCCCACTTGCAACCCCCCTCTGTGTGGTGGCGTGACCCCCACCTGCAGAGCCGGCCACTCCACTGAACTTTCCCGTTCCCGGCCTCTGGGCCGAGTGGGCTGTCGCTCCGGAGTAGCTCCACGCTGGGCATTTGATGGAGCGCAGAAGAGTGTGTGAAGTGCACTGACCCGTTCACATCGCTCCCCATGCACCGAGACCCCAGAATAGGCTGACTTATCATATGTAGCACACGGCTATGCACAAATCAGACGTGACAGTTACAGGACTGGTGGAGCTCCAGAAGGAAGAGGTATCTCCTGGGGGCTGCAGTTCCCACCCAGTCAGTGTGTAAGAGGGGGCAGGTGGTGGGTGGAGACGCCCATATTGTGGTTGTTGGTTTATTCTCATATCAACACGTTTTTCAGTTTTGTTTTCCTCTTAAAGTTTGATTCAGAATGCTGCAAGGGAGAAAACATGTTTATGGTTTGTGTGGTTGTTGTTGGGAGCTTGATCCAATCTGTCAACTTGGTCATTGTTGTAATTTGTAGCATGCATAAATTGTTCTCCGCTGGAATTTGTGCCTGCGGTTCTACTGTTTCTACCAGAGTTTGGTTGAGTTTTACTTGCTGGTGCTGGATTAGTGTGACTTTGCCAAAGCCGAGGCTGTGCCTGGGGGTGTTGGCTCTAATCGCCTCTAATCACCTGACGTGTGACGGCCTGATCCCTGTTGCATTTTCACCCCTCACTGGCCTGTATGAAGAACTTAACACGATTCAGCCCACATATGAACTATAAAATCGCACACTCGGGTGCAGATTAATACACGGCATTTGGGGTTCAAAAGACATCTGTGGGTGGCTTTAGTTCAATAGTCACACTAAGATGAGCGAGGGTCAATGAGAGCTTGAAATCCCTTTGTTTCATTCATTGCATAAGATTGGAATTTCAGACTAAAGTTATAATTTTCTGACTTTTATTTAGGAGAAAGTTACAACTGCAGTGTACCTAATCTCATTTAGCTGATTTCTGTAGATACAGAATTGCCTTGTTGCTGAAAGTGTGCTATATAAATAAAATTACCTGACCTTAATATAGCACAGAAATTAAGAAACCCGCCTGTCTATTTATTGGCAACAGATGACTTACCTAGTTATACTGTTTAAGTGAAATAAAAGTTACTGTATGCTTGTTGTCTAAAATACACCCACTGAAAATAAAACCAGCTGTTTCCCCAGAGGGAGAGGTCTAAATTGGACATAATGTTTTATACATGAAGACAGGGGATGGGAATGTAAACAAATTAAATTGCAAATAGACCAGAAAACAAAAAGTGCACAATTATCTTTCAGGCAGTTGTTACAAATTTAGGTGAACAAATGTGTGGTCTTGAAATCCACTTCAAAAATTTGAATTACAAATAATTATAATGATAAATGCCAGAAATGCCACAAAAAACAAAAGTGTTCATACAAATAAAATGTATCCTTGTCATAATGGTGTTGTACCCCTATTTAATGAACTTAGGTAATAGGTAATTCTTGTGTAACCAAGTGACCATCTGGGCCCCCTCTCTCTTCCACTGTTATATTACGAAGTGGAAGCAGAAGAGTTTTGGAGAACCTGCTCTAAACTGGATTTTGTCTTAGCTGCCTCTTTCTTCTTGGCATCAGTCAGACTCTCTGTGCCTCACAGGACTAATACCAGTGGATTAAACCCGATCCTCTGCACATTTTCTTTGAAGTCCTTAGTTCCACATAAAGTTTTCATGTCCTTTCAGGAAGGTTTTATATTTGTAACTGAGTTTCACGCTTCATTCATTTTGTAGTCAACTTCACGGCGATGGCTCAGTTCCTTTTTGCTACGTCTGCTTCTTTTCATTTTATCTGCCTTTTTAGTTTGCAATGTATTTGTGTGTGTATGAAATAACAGAGAGGACATGTGTGGATCTACTCAGCTGTTGCCTCTGCTGTGAAGCTGCCACAGAGCTGGACGAATAACACAGTGAGAGAGCAGCGAAGTAACACCCTCTTCTCCCCCCTCCTTCCCTTTTGTCCCAATCTTCTTTCTCCATGTCTGTCTCTCCCAGGCTGTCAGTGTGGAGGATTGCTGCAGGCTGCGAGGCAACTGTGAGAAGTTCCTGTGAGTGCTGAGAAGTAGAGTGGGAGTCACACGCAGAGAAGGAGAGGACCCGAACCTTTTCACATAAAGGATTAAAAAAAAAAAAATAGCAGACCTTCTTGAGCAGGAGGCAGCACCTCTGGGTTTGGGAGGAAGCCGGAGCTGGCAGGATGGTTGTGGTGGTGTGGCTGTCTGCAGAGCGGGCCTGGCAAGCTGTTGTTCTGGTGGCTGGACTTGCATCTCTGAGCTGTGGTTCTGATGGTAAGCGTCACGCAGAAAAACATCTTGTAATTCCTCTGTATTTATGCTTGCACCATTACTGTTATGAATGAGGTAGCTCTCTTTTTGAGCTTTGATATCCATTCTTTTGTGAGACTCATCATGCTGATCATGTTTTCTCTTGTTTTGCTTGACATCACAATGAGCCGACAGGTTGATTGTTACTTCTGGGAGGTTATCTATCAATTTCTCCCTTCTGGTATTGATGAGGGATAAACTCCATTGAGAGAAATGATCGGAACCCCTCTAATTATTTAAGGATGGACACTCGGTATACATTGAATGCCAATATGTCATTGTGCTCTAGAGGCTTATGACACCTTAAAAATGATTCTTTGCCCTTGAAAAGAGAAAATTATCATGTTTTCAAAATGACTAAATTGGGCTCTGGAATTTTGTATTCTATAGCCACATATCCATCCGAACATAAATCATGTGTACTTGACATTCAATAAAACTCAAATTTTCAATAGAATTAATTTCTCCTGCATATAAATCAATACCTTTTTTTTATTGTTCATTAGAGAAACTTTGTTTTGAACTACAAAGTACAGACATTTTGTAGATTCATTAATTAGTCAAAAAAAAAAGAAAAAAAAAGAGTGAATCCCCCGAGTGAAGAAGATTATTGTTTGCAGTGATGCTCACACAGTTCCATGCCAGGTCGTAAAATTATCATTTGGGCTCCACATGTTCCAACAAACGCAAAATGTTTATAGACGTTCCCATAAAAAGATGAACTAGAACATTTGGGCCTGTGACTCTCTGCTTTCTCGTTCAGTTCTTTGTGTAAGTTGATTAAAATCCACAAAACATTTTAAAAAATCTTGTTTTTATGCTTTTTATCTCATTCTTTTCTGTTTACTTAATTTCATTTCTATTATGTTTCATACTTAATGAGCTGTATCTTATTTTATTCTTCTGATATTCTTTAATGATCCAAGTTCCAACGTTTTCTTCACGTGTCAATTAGCTTCTTTGTGTTGACTCTTCCAGATATAGAAGCTCAGCAGGGTTCAGATAAAGTTGGTGAAAAATGTTGGAAATAGTGATATTGACCTGCATGTTACAATAAGCATAAATTCACGGCTTGCACAAAGGCTCTCTGTGCTGAAATTGTGTCAAAACTAAAGACCAGCTGTAAAATCCCGGACTGACGGTGTGGCTCTGAGCTAAATGTAACTTTCACAGTTGGTCAAGAAATACCTCAGCTGCTGATGAATGCTCCTTCACAGAATCTCCCAATCTCTTCTGGATGGACCGGAGTAAGAGCTGAAACTCTCAGTTAGGTCTGAAACTCAACAGCCACCCAAATATATCAAGAGTGTGGAAAAAATAGCTCAAAAGAAACATTGATTTCCACTTTCCCAGCAACAGCTATGGGAACCAGTGGAGGATGAGGCTTATATTTTTGCCTTTGCTGACTAACAAATAATACCATGGGCTGAGGATCTTAGATTTCTTTGCAAAGTTGGATTCCACCATGTTTCTTTGTGATCCGATCTTCAAAAGGTCACCCTAATGAGCTAAACATGTGGGAGGTTGCCATAAATCTGGGCAGCAAGGTCAGTTTGCCACCTGTTTCTGTAACCTGGTGAGGTTCACTGAAAATAGATGAATGCCAGCCCAGTCATTCAGAGGTGGTGCAGCACAAAACTAAAACATTTGCTACCCCAACCTGGTATCATCTTTAGTTTTTTAAAATTATGTTATTCAAATCCATTTCTCTCATTCAGAATGTCAGGCTATGAGATAATCTGTGTGGATTTTGTAAAGGGGAAACCAGCTGGTTATGAACCCTTACAAGTGTTGATGCTTTGACCTGCCAATTTTATCTGATTGTGATTTCTTTTTAAGCACTCCAATGAAAAGAAAAACATAAAATTGCATTTTGAAAGCCTTCCCCCTGTGAGTGGTTTTAAAAACCTCTGTCAGGAGAAGACTACGTGTCACACTGCATGTGTGTGAGAGTAGTTGCAGTTTAACAGGATTTCACTGTTTTAAAACTTTGCCAAAATGTTTGGAATTGACATTTTAAACTCTCTGTTGCAGCTTATATAAGCAATTAGCATGGTTAGCTAAAAATCACTAAAACAACAGTTTCGGTTTGTTTTCCTTGTGAATGTAGATCCTTTCCTCTGGTATTCCCAAAAGGCCACATCCCTTCCAAATCCAGCATGTTTATAACAGATGGAGGTTGTAAAAGCTCATGAGGATAAAAGAGAGAAACTTTGCAATTCAGCCGCCTTATTATTTGCTGTATCTTCTTACCCGCTTCTCCTCAGTCTGAATCAACTGACATGCTCCAATTTTTTTTTTTTTTCTTGAAAGCAGCTTTCCACACCTTTTTGTTTTTAAATGTTTAAGTTTGGGACCGCCCAGTTACTGGTCAGACCCAATCAAGCTGAAAATGTAATTGTTACAGTCTCCAGGTGATTTCTTAGTAGCTACTTGACTAAATCCAGCAGCAACTGCAAATGTCAAAAAAAGATCAGGTTTCTTTATCTCCTCCACTGTCCTGCATTGATCCTTGACATCACATGTATGAGCAAAACTCACAGACCTCCTGTTTACAAAAGTGAAGTGTTTTTTTTCTCCACACAGTTTTAAAACGTCTTTTGCTATCTAGAGGCACATTGAATATATCTTTATCTGTAGGAGCGTGTTGTGTGTGTTTGTATGTATGCGGTGGATTCCACTGGCTGGAAATACACAAGGGAAGAGAAAGGGATAACTATGATCAGTGTGTTATTTGCAAATAAAACAGCAGTCTTGTTTTTTTTTTTTTTTCACATTAAAGACCACAATATGAGGAGGAAACGTTTCTAGTTCTGGATATATCTTGAATTCAAATTGCAGGTGGGCTCAGATTTAGATGGCTGTAGATGACTACCATCAGAGGTTCCAACTGAATCTCTTGAATCCAAAGCAAATATTCAAACTTTTCCATACCAGTTGTTGGGATTCTCTTAAATTACTATGTGACTTTGACACTTCCTTTCAAAGATGCGTGTGGAAGTTAGTGTTATGCAGCAAGGTCAGAGTGCAGCGTGCCGTAGAGGTCCAGCATTGCAACGCGGCAGCAGTTGGTCTTCAGCAGCACTGGGCTCCTTCAGCCTTCTGTGAGCTGCTTCCTGTCAGGATGTGAATATGGTTCCCCTCGCACAGAATCTGATCCTAGTGCAGATGTGCTTTTCCAGCAGTCAGTCTAGCCTTGAAGGAAAAGCTTTGCATGGTTGTTCTGTACTTGCTCATGTTTGCAACATTCCTAAATCTGCATTGTGAACCTCCAGGTTGGATTAATTCTTGTGCCCCATTTAGATTTAGCTTTTTGTGTCAAACATAAATGTGTAACCATACAAATAATCCGATTAAATAGGACAAGCAATCATTCAAGTATTTAATGTATTGGGGGGTGGGAAAGCATTCCAAATCAACCAGGCCTAATGCAAAATGTAATCTCCGTACTTGGTAAACAGTGAATTAACAATAAATAACCACTTTTTTGGTTGCATTTTACCAGTTACACAACTTCTCTGATAACTGGCTTGTAAAATCAGGATATCACTAAGATAAAACCTGTTTAGCATCTTAAAGTAGCCATAAAGATCTCAAAAGCAACACAGAAGTCAGACATTATTCATACTAACAAAGAATTTCTCAAACGTTTTCCAGCTGAGGACCACTTAACCAATTTAACAGACACTCACAGACCACCTAACTTGAAATGTCCCCACAGTAACATAAAATCTTAATATATACAACCTGAAATGAAAATATTAGTCTCTTTATGTACTTATTGTTGTTTTCTTTGTTCATCCATGCTGTTTGGTAAATGAGAATGGCCACCAAAGCCATGAGTCCACTCAGGGCATTTTGAGTTATTTACAAATACTGAAAGTGTGGATCATGTCAAACACATGGAAATAAAAAAAAACCTAAATGTATTAATAACATTTAGGGGTTTTTATAATCTATTAGCACAACAAAAGAAAAATAGAGTTGGTTTGCCAGAAACAGAAATCCTCTTCTGCACCATTAAATATAAAATTACCCACCAATTTCTGTCATTTGTATTTATCTATTGTATTTAACTAATTAAATTAATTACATTTTCAATTTAATTTAATTACCTTTTCAATTAACTTGATTAATTATTTTTAATGAGGTAAACATAACAATAGCCGTTTACGTGTGAGCAGCAAGTAAAGCCGTAAAGAACAGTTCCCACCAACTGAGACTCACTCCTGGCATAGAGCCGTCAAAAGAACTGAATTGCTTATGAATGACATCAGCAGCAGGTATGACTTCCTCTGATTACGTTTATTCCTGACCTTGGGTCTTGAGTTTTTCTTGACCTGGTTTTAAGCCACTTATCCATAACTAATTTTAAAGACAATTCTTTGGTAAACTAGCTGTCTGAGTAGCACTTTGAGCTCACATCACGCCAAATAAACAGTTGTTTACATGCAGTATCTTGCGGACCACTAGGGGGTTAGGGTTAAATCTTCAAAATAACAGTGGAAACATGTAAAATGATGGTCAGGAGTTATAAGAGAGACTTGATTGATGTTGCAATCCCAGACTCGATTGGGAATAATGTTTTTAACGTACAATTTTTCATTCAAATATAAATATTTATTTCAAAACTGATCCTCCTTTTACATTGTTCTACTGTCTTTCGAGAGGTGGTCATCTCTCCTGCCAGAAACAAACTTCTTGGTAAACTGAAAATCATTTTAAAACTCAATCTGAAGGTATTAATAATTTTGGCTTAGTTATGAGCAGTAAGAATGATTTTCTTGGAGCTGGGGTTTAATATTTTCCCACAAATTTAAGTGGTTTGCACTTTCAAAATCTCAGCTCTTATTTTCAGTCTTCCCAGTAAACTGAAGTTCATCTGATGGAAATTTTTGTGCATAAAGATAGAAGCATATACCCATTTTTTTTTTACATTTTTTTTATGAGAGGCATTGTTGTTGGCTAGAGTAACATACTGTGGTGAGACTATGGTTGCAGTCTTTCACTACATCTGTAATGAACCCCAGCATATTGTGGCTTTTTTCCAGTAAGTTCAGACCACACAGACAGATAGAGGAGCAGGGAGGTGCAATGATGGGAATTGTGGGGAAATGATGTTTAAAAAAAAATTATCCGAGAAAATGGGATCAAGGTTGCGTGTTGAATACCACACAACAAAGTGCAGAAAAACACAGCATCTTTGCTTTTTGTGATCATAATTGTGTCTGAATGAGGGTATTTTGTCAAATAATGATGCAATTGAAACTTTTTTTTCAATAATTCAATCTTAGATTAGATTTAATTTACATACAAGATTATATATTTGTGTTATCGTTTTTGCATGTATTGCCATTATTTAAGATTGTTATGGCTTAAAGCTAATGAAACCAAAATTCAGTTACTATATAAATTACTGAATACCAGTACGTGCATGTACTCTGCAGATGCATCTCACTTACTGTCTGCTGGACAACTTAGTCAGTAGTCTTTATCATAATTGTCAGGCTCATAATAATATAAAAATATATCTGGTCTTGTAACATTTCAGTTATCTGAGGATCTAAACATTGGGATTTAAGTGGCTCTGTCATAAACACTAAGATTACCAAAAAAACCTGTTAAGAATAAATAACCTTTTCCTTGATATTCCAATTTGAGATGCAACTGTGTGTGTAATCCATTTTTACTCATTGCTTATTAGTTTGCAGGCCTCATTTTGCTTTGAATATGCCGTCTGTGTTTAAGTAAACATTTGTTGATGTAGCAGTATTCACATCTATGCGCCACATTTTCTCCATGAAAACTGTGTCAATTCCTGAAAGACTCTGACTTTGGCACAAGAATGCAATGTGGTGCAGGGTCAGCGACACAAAGATCCCTTTGTGGGTGGTTGTAGCCTTCTGGCGAGGCAGGCCGGTCTCACCAGGTAGACGGGGGGGAACAGGTTGAAGGAAACGGCATGATGGAAATGGATGACCCAGAATGGCAGCGAGACGGCGTGGAATGCGCTTTCTTGTATGATGTTTGCACATGTGTAGGTGTCTCATGTGGCAGAGGTTCTTTGAGGCCTGTAGGGGGGTGGTTAGGAGGAATGGTGCGATGTTAGGGTGGGAGAGGATGCATGGCCCTCCTGCAGGCTGGGTGTGACCCCAGTGGAGTCGGGCTGAACTCTGGAGGCTCCGGGGAAGATGCCTCCTTTGAGGAGGTTATTTATTATGGCCACCTGGAGCAACTTATCTCTCCTTCCCTCTCATGTTTGCCTCGGTACCTTCGGTGTTCAGCAATCGGTCTGTCTTAAAGCTCACAGATTAAGCAGCTGCTGCTCGAGTGAAACAGTGCTGTTAATGGGAGTACTTTATAGAGCTTATTTTATTGACCTAAAATCCTCCTGCCGGCATTTCGTTCTAATCTCTGGAAACATTAGTCATGACATCGATCTCTAATTGTTAATTTTATTGACTGCTATTGTCTGTGTCTGAACTGAAGCTCTCTGGAACATGCCAACAAATCCTGATCGTAATGTCATTGAAGGTAAAATAGCCCCCATCAGTTTAGCTAAGGTAAAATATTTTTCCTTCTGTGATTGTGCAAAAAAAACGACAACCTCCAAACAAAGAAGAAATGTTGATCATATGGTCGAACCACCTGAACTGATATTTGAAAAAACAATGGGCTTGTTTATGAATCAGAGCTGTTTTTTTTTTTGCTTAGTATGCTTACACATGGCAAACTAGTTTGGGAGCAGTAATACCATTGTTGTTCTTTATCTGTACATTTTTCCTTTCCAAAATTACCATGTTATGTGTCCCAATCACACATAGCTTTCTCTGAAATATAAAAGGAAAAAAATTCTGACCTTTCCACTAAATAAACTGAGTAAAATGGATCCTACGGTATTGACAGGCGTTGGGGATCACAGCCACCACCCACCCTGAAGCCCGAGAGTTGAGAGAGCATCTCAAATCCAGAAATGCTTGAGACGCAAACTATACTGTAGTTCGAACACAAAATATATCTTAATATGCAGTAACACAAACTGCTTTTGCACTACCACTAACCCACTTTGATCTTGGGGTTGCAGCCAATCGGTACCAAGAAAAATAAATGCCGCTCCTGGATTGGCTTCTCTCCAAACGGCAGCCAGTAGCATGTCAAGTAGCATTGCACCCAGGTTTTCTAGTTTCTTTTGATGTTGACATGCTCTCTTGAATAAATCTGTGAATTTTCCACAAATAATTTGGAGTCGCATTCTACAGAAAAATCTGCAAATAGGTGAATCCACAAATACTGAACTTCAAGAAAGGGGTTCAATGTCTTTTCTTTTTAAAAATGGTGTGATATTGTGTTCAGTCTAATTTGAGCCAATCAATTTATCAACCTGTGTACACGGCTTCGACCCACATGTCTAAATGTTACACCACAGGGCAATCCTTCAGACCCTCTTGTCTTTGAAACATGAGATATGCTCACTGGACTCACACAAGAAACTCTTTGTCACGCATTCATCAATTTACTAATTATCAAATTATCTTCACTCAGGAACTGTTGGTTGCATTATTGACTCTCAGTTCATATTGAAGGTTCTTTTCCCATAGAGAGGACAGACGAGATCATTAACCAAACTGTATTTGGAGATACAGAGACGAGAGCCAAGGTAACAGCAGCACATAAACTGTGAAATGTTTACAGACCCGCTGACGATGACGCTGAGCTACAGTTCCAGTTCCTGCAGCAAGAATAATTTACCTATCTTCTACACTTCAAATTTCCCAGAGTTTGACCATGTTTGTGTGCTACATCATGTTGGCTTTGAGGAGCCGCTTGTGGAATGTGTGGGGGACACAGATCTGGTTTCAGGATGACCTTGAGTGTGCCACGCCGCAGACATAGCAAATTTAAAGCTGTGTGAATGTTTAGGACACGAGTGAAGGAAGGGAAAAAGAAAATAGTGTGCACTTTTTCAGTTGCTCTAAGACTATATTTACTATTTTATTTCAATTTTATAGATACTCAGATACATTCACAGGCACCTCAGGTAAAGATTTGTGCATTCCCTTAAAATAAATGCATATTTTACTGTAAAAGCATAATGTATAATTAACTAAAATTTCAAATTCAAGTATGTAATTTGAGTAAGTGAGGAGAAAGTTCTGGTTAAAAGTTTTCTTTAATTTTTTTTTTACGTCTCCTACTTTACCTGAATCTTAGATCAAGGTACAGACAGTTCTGATCAGACCATGTGTCTTTGCGTTTTGACCTGTCAAAAAAATGTTTGTCCTTTTTTATTTCATAAAATCTACAAAATCAAATAACATAATGTATCTGCTTTGTTAAATATGTCTTTCTTTTATTAACCTCAAGACGGCATGCATGAAACATGCATCTTTACTAAAGTGGGAATTTTCAGCTTGAACCCTTTAACAGCGAAGGAATCAGATTTTTCAGTGAATGACCTGCTTACTACAAGTCAGAAGTGTTCATAACCTGCTCTTGTCATCTTTGAATGCTTGCCTCTGACATAAAAGGAAAAATAAAAGTAAAAGCAGCATTTTTTTCCCCCCATAAAATCTGAATAGGAGAGGTAGAGAAACCAAGGTTGATATGAGGGAGGATCTGAGCTGCTTCAAACTTCCCCTCTGACTGAAACAGCAACACAGATTTACACTGAATGGATACAGAGTTGCGTTTAAAGAACGTTCAGTCTGTTTATACCACTCTTTGATTACATAGTTCTCTGGAGATTTACTTACCGCTCGTATTCAGTAGCTGCTGCTCTGCTGTCAGGCTGCTTAGATCTGCTTACACTCGAAATAAAGAAACCTGTCAAGGAAAGCTTTTCTTACAAATGACTGACGGAGTCAAAGTGAACATCCTTAATGTGTTGTGCAGGTCTTTTCTAAACAAAACTCCAGATTTTGAACTTGTATTTGTAACAGTGCTTCTGTCTTGCTTTCCGGCTCTGTGTAAAAGACCCCGGCAGACTAAAGAGAGTGAGGGAGTGAAAGTTAGACTTCCAGTGTGAGGAAGGCATCCATCTAGTGTGGCACAGAACTGTTCAGCTTCCTGACCACAATCGTCCTTAGGGATGAGCTGCTGTCAGAACTCGTTTTACTCTGCATAGAGGAACTACATGCACCTTCTGTTGATAAAAAGAACAACTGTGATTTTTAACTGTGATTTTTAAATAACAATTTCACGGTTTATTTATTGCAAGATAACCGATTTCTGATTATTTTCTTAGTTTTAGTGTACAGTTGGTCTTCTATGCTGCTATTGTTAGTTTGGCAGGCGTTGAACCAGATATGAGTAAAACATTTGTTAGATTTAATCTGGAGAATCAGCTTTCATGTTGTTTGAAGTTTTCATCACACTGTCCCCTTGCATATCTTCTCTGTGGACTTGTTAATGGTCAGAACTGTACATTTGGAGATTAACTTGGAGACTAACTTTTCTGTCATTTTGTGTGATGCTGTGGACATCAGTGAAATTTCCATGACTATCCTTGGCTTTTAGGTACATGAATTAATGCATTTAGATTAGAACATGTTAAAACACTTAATCCGCTCTTTGAGTCATTTTTTTCCCCATGTTTCAGCTTTTGGCTTACAACTTGACAGTGTAAAAGATTTTGTTTTTAATGTCGTATCTATTTGTGACATGATGTAAATTAATAATTTGGATAAAAAAATAAAACCCTGGGGAGAATCTCATAAGTGTCTGTAATAGGATTGCCATTTAAATAATTGATTCTGAGTGTAGACCAAACACAGATAAGTTGCATAAGTCTGAGGTCAGAAAAATATTTGTTTTATTTAAAGTAACCCACCGCCTTTTGTTTTATTTAAATGATTGGTATCCTAATGAAATGACAAATGTTTGAGGTAGCTGTTTTTCCTTAAAAGCCATTTTTTACTGTTACATTGAAGTATCACTTGGATGAAGAGGAAACTTGGATACAGATGCATTACAATAAATTACTAAGTAAAACTAACCTACTCCAATAAATCAAATTGAAAGGGAAGACTCTTACATTAAGGTGTAGTAAACAAATACTGTATAATGTGTAAAGCAGCAGGACAATAAAAATCCTGATATTATTGATCTGATGTTATATCCTTTTTTTCACTTTTTTTTTAACTGGGACAATTATCAATATTAATGTAAATAGACTCTTGAAACATATCCCACTCTGCCATAAATGTACATATAAATTTTACTTTTTTAAAGAAAATGATTGAAGTAAATTAGCTTTTGTAAGAAAAGGAGGCTCTGTTCGAAGGGTTAGGGTTAGGGTTAGGGTTAGGGTTAAATAATAATGGGTTAAATAGGGTTAAATAATAATAAATAATAATAAATAATAATGCCTAAATAATCTGGTCTTTATCAGATTCTAAGATAAAATAAAATCTTTGAAGGGTACATAACAGAGATTAGACCGTACTATTAGTTTATAAAATACTGACGACACTTCAAAACCCTTAAATATGTACAAGATACACAATACTATATAATATTAAAAGGTAAAGCATACCTCTGTTGATCTGTCTTCTTCTGCCTCTCTCTGTTATAGTTTTTAGTATTTTTAAAGTAAATTTTTTTTCCCTTAAACAGCCAACCTTTTGGACACCATGCTGCTGAGGAGTGGATGGAGGGAGGGATCGGACCGGCCCTCGGCGGAGAGCAGCAGCACCGCCACAGTTTCAGCCGAGAACACACTGCGGTGCCACTGCTACCCTCAGTGCCCCGATGGATCCGTCAACAACACCTGCATGTACGCTGGAGACCACACACAGAAAAATGACATTACTCTATAATGAGTCTAATTACATGTAAAAAGTAGCTGTCCACCATTATTAGAAAGATGAAAATCGATGTTCAATCTTTGTGTGTAATAAATAGACGAAATAACCATTTTCTTTTCAATCTTGTAAAATCTTTCTCACATTAAAGAAGTTAGGAAACATCCAACAGACTGTAAAGTTTCCATAAAAATTGTTCTAGTAATATTAACTTCAATTAGATTTTCAATTAGCCTTATTTTAAGGAGGTGTGCATGAGACTGACATGAGTCTGTCATAAACATAACACGTCATGAACATTAATGACTCTTCATGAATATTTACGACTGTTGTCATGAAGTGTCATTTGGTATATAAGGACATTTTTAATGGAAAGGTGCACTAAAAGTTGCATTAAAAGTTCATCAAAAGTGTCAACTTTGCATTATTTTGTAAGTGATGACACTTTTAATACAAAGTTTCTTTAAAGCTTGTATTAAAAGTCCATTAAAATTGTCATTATTTACCAAATGATACTTCATGATAACAGTCATAAGCATTCACGAGAACTAGTTTTATGTCAGGTGTTATGTCATACATGACAGTCTCATGCACATCCCTTCAAATAAAGTGTTGCCAAAATATCTAATTGAAGTTGATATTACTAGAACAATTTTTAAGGAAACTTTACAGTCATAGTTAATGTAAGATTACTTTTTTGCCTTTATATGTTATTTATGAACTTTTACAACAATCGAAAGTTCAGTTTATTAAATCATAATATGCATCAATCAAACTTTTATACATGTAATATATGATACACCTGTAATTGCTGATTGTTCAGGTAATTATTTGTGTGCATTGATTTCAGGACCAATGGTTTCTGCTTCACCATGGTTACGGAAGAGGAGGGGGGTCATGCTGTGTTCAGCGCAGGTTGTTTGGCGCTGGGTGGCTCTGAATTTCAGTGCAGAGTACGTTTTTATGCATGCATGTTTCAGAATATTTACCATGCATTCTTCATCTTCAGACACTGTTAGGTAATTTACTAATGCTGACCAGGGCAACTGCCCATGTGACCTACATTATCCACCTACATCCAGTTGAAAAAGTGGCACGATTTACAAGTTTCTGGTCAAATCTTGTATAAACTATATATCCAAATGTGACAAAGTAAAGTTTTTACAAGGCACCGTATCTTTCAGCTCCGAGATTTTTAAAAAATACATTTTTATCAAAAATATTTCTAATATTCATTGCCAGTTGCTATCATGTTAAAATATATTTTTTGAATGTTTTTAAAGGATACCTGGGGTGCACGCTCCTGGAGAGTTCTCGAGTGTTGCACGGATCATGACTACTGCAACGTAAACCTGCGTCCAACGCTTCCGCCGCTCGTCACATCAGGTAGTTTATCTCACACAGTGAAACCTGCCGCACTCTAAGGTTTTTAGAGTGGCTTCAATTGGGCCGACACAGGGTCGGTGATGGACACTGCCAGTTTAAACTGTTACTAACCACAGTGTGTTGCTGGAGGGGAAATGGCTCCTGCTGCTCTGGAGGAGCAGAGGAGAGAGTGGCAGGTGGAGCAGAGAGTGCAGACTTGGCTTGTTTTCTCACTCTGTAATGAAAAGGACAGGCTCTCCCCAGGGCCTGCTTGAGTTTCTTGCCTCAGGACGGATGTGAGGTATATGTCCATCTGTCACTCCATGGCAAGCCAAGACACACACACGCACACACAAACACCAGCATTCGTTCTCTTTCTGCCTTTGTCAGAAACACTCAACGTTTTGCTTTTACAAATACATCCAAGACTCTACTTTCTGTACAATGCAAACATTGGCCATCTGATTTCTCAGCTCAGCTGTAGATAAATAGAGCATTATGCTTTTGTTTGGGTGCTGACAAGGCCGATCATGCACTGTTCTGCAAAAGTGTTCATAACCCGCAAACTCTTTTTTATGCCTTTAAAACAACAAATTATTTTGTTGAGACTTTATGTGATGAATCAGAATAATAAGCCTAGCACATAATCATAAAGTAGGAAGTGATTTAGTTAGATTTTTTTTTTTCAGTAAATTTGGAAAGACAAGAAACAAGCCAGCATCATTTCTAATGGAAAAAGATATTAAAAATCACATTGTGTGAGATTTTTTAACATTGGTGTTATAAAAAAAGTGTTAAATTTGCACTTTTTGTGCTGCACAAGATTTGTCAATCTTTTTTCAATGAAATAAATAACGTCAGTCAAACGAAGTATATCCTGTTTTTAGTCCTTTAGCTGTTGTTTTCCATGAAGCATCTGCAGCCTCTTCAGTGTGTGTGTCTGTGATTGACAGCACCGAGACAGAAGGGCCAGAGCTCCGGAGCCGCTTCGGGCCCCTGGGGTTTTCTGCAGCGATGTCACTGCGACACGCGATCCATGGGATTCAGGAACGGGATGTGATCGATAACGGGCTGTGAAAGCACGGTGCGGGAGGTGGTGGTGGTGGTGGTGGGGCAGGGGGGTTGCACATGAGTAAGACCGAGGGGGATTGAAGGGGAGTAGTTTGACGCTGCCACTCACAATTAGAAAGATTCTCAAGTTGATAAGAGAGAGTGTCATCCTCCATTAATCAGTAACATTTTACCAACCCTCCTCTATACTCATTTAAATCGAGGACAGAAATAATTTATTTATTTATTTTTTTTTTTTACTCTTGTTTCATGTTTTTTCTTTCAGAATACGTGGACAGCAGCATCCAGTACATAGCTGTGTTCATTTCGGTGACAGTTTGCAGCATCTTTTGTGTTGTTCTCGTCCTCTGCTATTTCAGGTACAAAATGCCTTTATGAACATTATAAACCAATACATTTATACTTGCTAAACCAATCCTTCTTTCCCTCTCCATGGCAGATATAAGCGACAGACATCACAGCCGCCCTACAGTATCGACCTGGAGCAGGATGAGACATACATTCCTCCCGGAGAGACTCTGAAGGATCTGATAGAGCACTCCCGCAGCGCAGGCTCCGGGTCTGGATCAGGACTCCCTCTGCTGGTAGCAAATAAAAACAGCATCCTAAAATGTCTTGGCATGTTTAAGCGTAGGTTAAATTTGCTCATCTAGAAAGACAAGGGATATTTTCAGTGAGTGGTATATTTAGATCCTCAGTGCTGTTGCAAGAAGAGGTGATGTAACCCAGTTGTAAAGAAGTCTTGTTTTGCATGATTTGCAAACCATTTCATCATAAACTGTTCATAAAATATTAATTGTAAGAGCCTCCAACTGTAACACAACTAATAGGAATCACCAAAAACATGCTTCACATCTTCAAAATCTTTTACAAATGAAAGTCTGAAAAGTGTCCCACACATTTAGGTTTAGCCGAATTTACTCTGTGTGAATGTGTTAGATTTATACAAAGTAAATCTTTCACTTGCACCCAAGTGCAAGTGAAAGATAAGTTAAATTTTTTTTAAATTGTGCTCTTGCCTTCCCCAGTCTAATTCCACAATGTGAAACTGCCCATATAACTCGTATCAGAAACTGCCATTGGTATACATGCAACCAGATCCACATGCAGAATGATCTAGTCAAAGCCCAGACCTAAAATGCAAGTGAGAATCCAAAGGCAGACATAAAAACCCATGTTTGCAGATTCTCTCAAGGACTTTCTAGATGTGATAATTTTCTTGAGATAACTCTAAACAACTTGTAGCTGTAATTGCAAGAGAGCGTTGACTCGGGGGAGCTTTAGATTTAAAAATATTCTACCTTTTGTTTGTTTATTACAAAAAAAAATTAAAAATACCCACAACATACATAGAAGTTTGTAGTTATAACTCAACAAAATATGAAAACCGTTTGGAAGAAGTTGAAGAAACTGCTTGTGTTCCGTCAAAAGGTTCAGCGGACCATCGCCAAGCAGATTCAGATGGTTAAGCAGATCGGAAAAGGCCGATATGGAGAAGTGTGGATGGGCAGGTGGAGAGGTGAGAGAGTGGCTGTCAAAGTCTTCTTCACAACCGAGGAGGACAGCTGGTTCAGAGAAACGGAAATTTATCAGACCTTCCTGATGAGGCATGACAACATACTGGGTAGGTCGACAGAACCCAGAGGTTTTGCTGCTGGCGCTTACTCCTCCTGCCCTAATCCAACCCGTCTCGTCTGCAGGATTCATCGCAGCTGACATTAAAGGAACCGGCTCGTGGACTCAGCTGTACCTGATTACAGACTACCACGAGAACGGATCCCTGTACGACTACCTCAAGTCCAACACCTTAGATGTCAGCGCTCTGCTGAAACTGGCTTATTCCTCCATCTCAGGCCTTTGCCACCTGCACACAGAGATCTACGGCACACAGGGCAAACCTGCTATAGCGCACCGAGACCTAAAGAGCAAAAACATCCTGGTGAAAAAGAACGGCTTCTGCTGTATCGCCGACCTGGGGCTTGCTGTCAAGTTTAACAGGTAGAAGAGTTGTTTTGATGCAGATTATTGGAAGGCAGAATAAATGCATCCTGAAGCATAATTGTGTTCTCATTGTGCCTTTCAGTGACACCAATGAGGTAGACATCCCTCCTAACCTACGAGTTGGGACCAAGCGCTACATGCCGCCTGAAGTGCTGGACGAGACCCTGAACACGTCCACTTTCCAGTCCTTCATCATGGCTGACATGTACAGTTTTGGTCTCATTCTTTGGGAAGTGGCGCGGCGATGCACCTCTGGAGGTCAGAAAATAACGTACTTTAGTCATCAGAACTCATTCCAGTGTTTTTTGTTTTTTTTTTGCTAATGATGACAGAGGACATTGACTTTCTTACAGGTGTTGTTGAAGAACATCAGCTGCCCTATCACGACCTCGTGCCCACTGACCCTTCGTATGAAGACATGAGGGAGGTGGTCTGCATTAAGAAGCAAAGACCTTCAATGGCAAATCACTGGAGCAGCGATGAGGCAACTATTTATGTTTTTCATTGCTTTCAGCCGCCAGCCTCCAATTTAGTAATGCAAATGTACATTCTGCTTCGGGAGGATTTTATGTTGGAAGTTAAGAGTAAGAAATTGCTTCACTTAAATAGCTTTACCTAACCTCTAATTTTATTAAGGCACCAGTTGAACTTCAGCTCAAATAAAACCTTTTTACAGCAATAGCAACATGTAAAACTTTTATTCCTCCATCTGTGCTTCTAAACTCTTTATTTTTCCCACTCCTACAAAGGTCTGCAGACAAACTGCAAACTGTTAGTACCTCAGTTTTAAGACGCTGATTACATTCCAAGAAAATATTTAGAATTGCATTTTGTTTTAGATTTCATGTGCGTTTATAATCTTAACAAGTATATTTTTTAAGGTGCAGGATTTCACTTTGATATAAAGCATTTTTATTAAATGTTATTATTTTTATTTTTAACTGGAGAATAACAAAATCACCACATTTTCTTTCAGAGGGAGTTTTTTTTTGTTCTTTCAATTTATGCGAACATTAAATATTTGCCGTTAGAAGGTCATATAGAGCTATATCACCATTGTCATCCCTTGTAAAGATGTGAATAAAGGCTATAAAATAAATTAATCTTTTAGTGCTCTAGCATAATCTCTCACTTGAAAGAATACTGCTGTTCTCTAACATCTTTTATTACTGCAGTGCATTAACAGTGAGCTTCTGAGATTTGTATTTTTTTTTTTTGCTTCTTTTATCATCCTGTCCTTGCTTGCCAGATAACCCTGGGACTTTGTCCAGCCTTATGTTGCCATACTGTTAAGTTTTTGTTCTAATTTTAGTAATAAGATGAGTAGATAATTTCCTGTTGCCATTTTCTGTCTTTTACTGCCATAAAAGAAATGCTTCTTTTAAGGCCTTTAAGACATGACTAAGAAAAGGTGCTGGATTCATTTGTAGCCTGATGAGAATTACATTTGTTTGTTTTTCTGTTCTGGTATTTCTAACGTGAACTTGATGTGTCTTCAGTGTCTACGGCAGATGGGGAAACTGATGTCAGAGTGCTGGGCTCACAACCCGGCTTGTCGCCTCACGGCCCTCCGGGTGAAGAAGACCCTCGCAAAGATGTTAGAGTCCCAAGACATCAAACTGTGACGGAGAATCAGAGAGATGCTTTCTTCTCACCTACAGACTTGTCACTGCCACTGGCACAGACCTCTTCAAACGACCAATCGGAGAAAGGGAAAATAAGAGACTGTGAATGATCGGACAAAAAAAAGACACTGGCACGCAGGATAGTCGATAATGAAGCCAGGAAGAATGTCAAGAAAAAGATTTAGCAGACGTTTGTCCTCAGACTAGGAGATCAGATTGTGCTTTCTGTGAAAGCGGAGTGTTGGCCCGGCCAAAGACCGTCCGTGTGGGGAAAGGCCCTGCAGGTTCCAGTGAGGATGCCGCTGCAGCCCCCTTCCTGAAGCCATACAGCAGTATTCTGAGCAGTCTTTTGTGCTGTCACAACTGCCCTTTATGTGTTTGAGTGATTTTTATTTCCATGAGCTTTGTGAGACTCATTGCATGGAGAGTTCACGTTCAACATGATGGTAGCTTCAGCCTAATAATTCTAAGACAAGTGACCTCATAATCAAAAGAAATTATTGAATATATATATTTTTTTATTTTGTAATTTTGTTCCTCATAATGTATTTTTAAGTTTATTTTGTTTCAAAATTAAACTAAGATCTTCTGAGCTTTCCAAGCCAAGTCTGTCATCTTTGTATCATTTTTAAATTACGTTCAATTTTTACAAAGTTCATCAGAGCTTGTTCATTGAGAAATCCCACTCTGAAACCATGGGCAGAATGACGTAACGAACCCCATGTGTCCCCAAGACATAGAGGTTTCTTTCCAGAACTTTGAGATTACTTTCAAAACGTTGGTCCCAAAACGTTTTGTGGAACGCATTAGTTATTTTTCAATGTTTTCCAAGTATCTTACAAATGCAATGGGATTTGCTGGTTCATCTCCTGGAATTACTTTCAGAAATCATACTTAGCCTCATGGTGAACAGTGTTTTGTTGCCTCTTAGCTGCCCTCAGGATGTCTGTACCTCAGCCTGATTGGTCGCTGTGAAACTCACTGACCACTCAGAAGAGATTATGATTTATTGTTTTTTTGGGGGTTTTTTACCTTGCCTCTGCTTCTTTTAGACAATGCCTTGGTGTGCTTCCTATGGTTGAAAAGCTGTTAGTGTAAAAAAAAAACCCAAAAAAACCCAAACTTGCCAACAAGCTGAGCTGTTTGTTTCACTCTCGTCACAATTTCTGTGCCTCAAGATGATTATTCAACACCAAATGGTCAGTGCCAAACAAACTGGCCAATCATAAGGCGAACTGATTTGTTGCTGCTCCGCTCTCCTCTAGATGTCACCTTCTTAGCGCAATTTCATTACCACAAGCTGATTGCTCAATGAAAAATCCAACTGAAAGATTGTTTTCTTGCATCCCTGATCTAGTCTGGATTTATTTCAATGGCGCTTTAGGTGTCATGCTTTTGAGACGGTCACTCCACTTTAAGCAGTTTGGGTTCGTTCTACCATCAGAAAAGAAATTATTCTGTTGCATCTGTGTTCATCAATGTGATTAGGCAAATATATATATATATATATATATAACCGGCCAATCAGAAAAGAGATGGACCTGCTGCGTAGCATTTACCCACTAGCTGACCCTCTATTAGCCTAATTTCTGTGCCCCAAGCTAGCTATGTTAGCAAACTGGCTAATCAGAAGCAATAATTTTCTGTCACTTTTCAACTCTAGATTGGCCAGTTGGGTTTGCCACTGTCCACTCAGTTTGAGACATAAAAATCATGAAATCATGAGGGAAATTTGCACTTGGATCTCAAGAAGCAGATCCAAGCAGTGGAGTTAGACATTTTTATTTCTGCTTTGCCTGTAATCATATGGTAAGCTACACAAAACTGGATCAACACAAAAAAAAAACAAAAAAAAAAACTTTTCTACAGATACACAAACCTGACTTTCTCAGGAATTTTATTTCATAATGTTACAAAGTTGGATTTACAAGTACAAAAATGTTTGGCCAAAATTTGTGCCCACAGGATAACAATCTCCTCTGAAACATTGCTCCGCAGTTTCAGAAATTCAAACAAGAATGCTTCATTTATATTGTTGAATATAAATATAATTTATTATCAGTCTTAAAAATTCTTTATTACACTTTGTACAGTAACTCGACAGATGAAACGCAAGCGAGGAACATCATGAGTGCCAGAAACAAACAGGCTACATTCTCGCTATGCACAACATTAATCATGAAGCTGAAGGACAATCGGGTAATGCAAAGGCTAGCCCACTGATAAATGAATAGATTGTTTCGAAAGGATGCAGAGTTTGCATAGACAGCTTTACAAAAACTTGGACAAATACATTTTGGGAAAAAAGAAAAAAATAAAGAACACCGGAAAAGTCGCAAGTTCTCGCTTTCATTAAAGGAATGTCGCATTTATAGCTATCAATAATTAATATGCACATGACCAGCATCATCATGACACTGATGGCTTCTGTCGTTTAATGTACAAACTTTTAAATCAGTTAAAATCTCAGCCTTTGTCTCAAAGTGCTGAATAATGTGATTCGACTCCAAACACGAAGCAAGACAAGACTTAACTGATTAACTTTCAGGCTAAACTGACCCTCACATCTTACGTCTCCATTTTTTTTGGTAGAAAGCAGCTGTTTCCAGCCACATTGGTCCTACAAAAATAAAGTTGTTTGATCACGGGATCGAGTTGTGGAAATGATTCTATCTGATCATAAAAGTCATTAGTGTCATTGTTATTTTGTTATTCTGCATGGGATATTATGTAGGCTTCCATACCAAATCTAATTTCTAAAAAAAAAAAAAAAAAAAAAATAAAGGGTAGCAAGGGGAGGAACTTAGAAAATTAATAAAAAAAATAAAATAAAATAAGATTAGAAATAACCAAAATGTGAAAAAAAAGTTGCATACATAATAAAAACTCAATAATAATATATAACACTAAATAAAAGCAATTATTACAACAGATGTGAAAATGCTCTTTTTCCCTTTGTTTTTCTGACTTACTTTCGTGCGTGTCCACCAGGTGGTGCTGTGACACAAAGAAAGAAAATGCAACTAAATTAAAGGATTCTGCAACATACTAACAGGCAGAATGAAATAATAAAAAAAACAAGCACAAATATGTATAATGTTAAATACTGTGTTATCAAGGATTGCAGAATATTGACTTTGATGGCTGAGTGATGCTCTCTCTGAACCCCGTCCTCCTCCTTTGATCCACTGACCTCTCGTCGATTGTTACTTGTATGCTGTGAGGGAATCGGCAGCAAAATTCATCCAAACAACCGGACAGCTGTTTCCAAGGAAACTAGAGCCAAAAATATCAAACTGTTGCACCAGAGAGAGGAAGGATCAGCCAGAAAAGTGACTGGCAAGGGTTCATGTTTGCTCTCCAGGTTTTTACACCCTTTTGTTGCCAATGTTTAACTGGGTCATGCCTGAGC
Organism: Poecilia reticulata; assembly: GCF_904066995.2. NCBI lineage: Eukaryota > Metazoa > Chordata > Actinopteri > Cyprinodontiformes > Poeciliidae > Poecilia > Poecilia reticulata. Next base: position 15,228,665 of record NC_088841.1, on the reverse strand, counting down.
AGACCTGGCTGTTTCGATACTTCCACCTCCATCAGCGTGCTCTCAGGTAGCTTTTAGAAGCGCGAAAGAGCATTTTCCACTGAGATTCCAAAATCAAAGTCTTGCCTTTAACTCCTCTCTTCTTTCACTCCTGTTTTTTAATCTTCTTCCTCGTCAGATGCAAGCGGACGTCAGTGCTCGGTCGCAGCAGGAACGAGGCTGTCGTGGCGACCCATCTCTTCCAGAACCTGGGCCAGGCGGCTGAGGTTGCCATCGGGGAAATGCTGCGCCTCCCACAAGTCCAGGATAACTCCTGTAGGACTGGATTTAGTGGCGAAGTAGTTCAGATACCTAAATGAAAGATAAACAAGGAGTGTGTTAGGAAACATGCTGAGAGGTGAATCTAAAGGAATATTAGCTGCTTCTTTGTTGAGGTATTCACATGTTTCCAGAAAACTTCCATATATACAAATGTGCTGCTTTTTGATTGATCTGTATACAATTTAGATACTTTTTTTTTAAAAATCTCTCAAAAGAAAATATAGCTGAGGCAAAAACTCAAATGATCAAGTTCTCTCTAATTAAACCCATCGAGCAATTGAGCCACACACATTTGATTTTTAAACTATGTTTTTCCCTAAAAAATATTTTTGTTATATACTAGTTTGCCAGTTTTACAACTTTAGAAAACACAAGTCCGTCCAAAGAATTATTTAGATTTTTGTTTAAAAGCTGAAGATGAAAGAAGTTTTTTCTGATTTGGAAAACATTCAAATTCTCAGAGTTTTTAATTTGCCGTTTAATTATTTAACAGTCAAATCATCAAAAGTCAATTGAAGGCTAAATTAATTGCCAGTCAGGAACTTGGCTAGCTAATCGTTCTGTGATCTTCACTAATTAAAACATCAACAACACTTTTTCCTCACCGAAAGACTAAAAGTATTCTGCAGCTGCTCAAGAAGAGACTTTAGCAACTTCTGCCAGAACAAAGCAGGAACAACACGAACAGTTGTGTAGATTTTAAAATTTGATACTCCCCACAATTATTAGCAGCATGCCTGGTGAAAGACAAACAGAAACCTCAAAATGAATTGCTCTTGTTGAGGCCTGATGACGTGGATGCATGATTCTCAAGCCAAGATGTTTTGAGGCTGTTTTTTTGTGACCCTCCTTACCGTCCTCCTCACTGTTTGCAGCAGAAAGATTAAAAACTAGCCTTTAACACTGCTCTGGTTTCGCTTCTCCTTTTAAAGTTGATGTGAATGGAAGGATGGGTATGTTTAAACAAGTATCTATCTTCTTGATGATTTACTAAATTGTAGATCGACATGCATCTGTGAATGCCATGTTCTCTGGTCTTTCCCATTTTGAAGAGCAAGCAAGAAATTATCCCTTGAAAGCCATATTTACAGTGTCTTGAATTACAACTTAAAGTTGCCACATAGTTTAAAAAACTTAGAAAAGTAGAACGTTGAGTACAATTATTCCTTCGTCAGGAGGCTTTCCCCATTTGATTAAAATGAGATATTATGGTGATAAGATATTTTATTTTTTTACATTGATGAAGAGGGCCTTGTATGTCTGAATACATTAGGTGCTAGTAGCAGATTCTTATTTTCCTCCTGAATATTTTTGGCTCATGTAAATAAAAGGTGAGATAAGTAACCATGACTACGACGGATCAATTCGCTTTTGCTTTCTGATGCTTATTGCCAGTGAAAACTGAAATCGTACAGGGATTTAATCAAAATCACTTTGAGAAATAAAGTTTAACTTGGCACAATATTTTAGATTTTACGTTTATGTTTTTGCAAACCTGAAAACAACCAAAGCTCTATCCAGCAATTAAAATTCAAAATATCAGAAGTAATCTACAAAATTGCAGGACACCTGTATTCATTCCACTATAAAATATCTTTTTCACCAATTCTGAAGAACCGCTTCCTGAGCTTCCAAATTTCCCTGCGTTCAACAACAACTTCCCCCTCAATAAGACAAACACATAAACCACAGGAAAATACTGTTCAGATGTCTGACTGCGGCCCATAAGAGCCTAATATGCTCATGGTTCCCGTCTCATCTGTCACCTCTGATAAATGAATTTGGTAAAACTTTTACAATTTTCTATTTTTTTTTATTTTCGTCTGAGAAGGAAAGTTTATTTAAGCAAACAAATCTAGACAAAACATAAAAATCACTACTAAGACGCATCACTGGTGTGAGCTGTGCGTGAGGAGTTGGTTGAAGTCTCTCGCTAGCGTTCCTCTGCCTTCGTGCTGAACTCGGTAAGAGGTCTCGTCAATCTGCAGCTGCTGCCTGTGATAAGGCTGTCCTGCTGAGCTGGGATCTTATAAATGGATTCACACTGCATCTCCATCTCGCTTTCTCTCCCTCTCTCACACACACGCGCTCACACACGCGCTCACACGCATGCACGGGACTATCAAAGACACACGCGGGTGACGTTTTGCACTGAAGAGCGTCTCTCTCCATCTTCGTCTCTCTCCGTCTTTGTCGGAGTTCGCTCCAAGTCAATTAATCTCAATTCAGCTGATGTTTATCACAATGAGTCACATCCCAGCAGAACAATCACAATCAAATTAAAAATAGATTAGTTATCTACAATTTGTCTCCATGCAAAGTAGGTCTCTGCTTCTTCTGAAAAGGGTAATATGGCAGATAAAAGTTTAACACGAGCGGCTTTTTGAGTTTTATTGGCCGCTGGCAACAGCCTGTCGGGGAGCAACCACAGTCCTGACGTTACGCAAGCGTCTCGCTCGTCTTCCCACCTGTCAAGATTAAGTTTGTGGGCCAACATCCTCCAGTCGTTGCCTCTGGTCTGCGGCGCGTCTAGGCTGCCGCACAGCTTCTGTCGAATGGAGAGCGGGATGCGAAACGCGTTCGGGCCGACCAGTGTGGTGATGTTGCTGGCGGGGTCGAGCAGAGACGTGTCGATGCTCTGGGAGTCCTGAACAGATAGAAGAGACGCACCGAAGGAGCTCCAGTCAGAGAAAACGTATGCTCGCTCCTTGGACTTGTTCACATTTTTGAACAAGATGTTGTGTGACTGAACAAATCAAGCGTATAACTGGGAAGTGGAAGGAAAATGTTAATTTTCAAGAATGGCCACAGTTTCTCAATTGCCTTTGAATCTGGACTTTGACTGGGCCATTCTTAGAAATACATATGTTTTGATCTAAATCACAGCATTGTAATGTGTAGTGTCGCCCAACAGGAAGGCGAACCTCTGTTCTGCATTTGACTCCATCCAGAGTGGGGGTATTATGCCGCCAAGTGTTACTGCAGACAGATTTCATCTACCACATTTCTGTTTTGAAATCTTGTATGTTTAACCTTCAGATATAAAGCCGCACCTCTGAGAGTGTAGTATCCAGCTGAAAAATCTGTCCTTCTCCTTCAACTTGCCGCACACATATCTTACAGCTCAGGTCCCCCGTGCTGACTGAGAAGCGCTCCAGAGTAAAGCAGCAGTGGAGGTTCCTCTGTGAACCGGTCCACACTTGCTGGAAGGACAGCTCCTGCAAGAGACACAGAGGAGTAAGTAGGACCGTTCTCAACAGCATCGGTCCCGTTATGAAAATATTTTGAAAATAAAAATTTCAGCTTGATCTGCTGGACAGAAACTAAGGCAAAATAATAATAATACATTTTAAAAAAAGGATAATGTATTTTTTCTTTTTTTTTTCTCCCGATCTGTAAGTGCTACTACAAGTTCATGCTGAAAACAAAAAATCTTCAGTTTGACTAAATTTGTCAAACTGAAGCACCGAGAGACTAAATGATGCTTGAAGGGAAACTATTTTCCATGAGATGTTGACACAGGTCTGCCATTCATTTAGACTGCAAAGGAGTAAGAGAGGAGACAAAGGGAAGCTGACAGAAAGGACAGAATTTATATTCTTTCTAACTTTCAAACTTTGTCCGACATGGACAATGATAGATTTGGTGTTTAAGCAGACTTTTGAAAATCTCTGATTAGAAGTTAGGATCAGCATGCTTGAAGAAAACTACACGATGTCTGCCATTTTAGAAATACCAGACATGATAACTGTGCTGTTTGCTGAAGCTAAGCTTCAAAATGTAAGTAAACCTCTTAAAGGAACTGATATCTCATGGACATGGAGGGGTGTGACTGACCACTAGGAGATCTTCTTAGAGTGTGTTCTTAAAGAGAAATCAGACTTGGTTTATTTGACTATATGCAATTGAACGTTTGCAGTTTTGTAAGAATACAGTTTGCTAGTCTCAGTCCTACCTGATACTTTGCTAGGAGTTTGCTCTTCCATAACGGCTGGGGAACATCATGGATGGAAAGTCTCAGGTTGTGGGTGCTGTCTTTAAAGTTTAGAGTCTTTGGTTCATCCAGCAATTTTCCACCCATTTGCTTCTCCATCTGCAGAACCTCCTGCAAATGCAAACACGCACTTTATTTGCAACGAGACCATCCACAACTTGCAGTGCATCCTGTTTTCAAGGACAGCTTGTAGACGTGTCAGTCTTAAAGAAAAAAAAAGAAAAAAAACAGCCTTGGTCTGTGTTCTTGCAGCTGGATAACTATCACCTCTCATTACCCGTCCCCAAATTTAATAACTGCGTTCAATATCCCCCTCAGCAGAGTAATTTCTCCTTATCTTTCCTCCACGTAGGTGCATCCAGGTATTAAACAGAATTGATGTGATGAGAGAGCAGCAGAGAAGGGGGGATAAATGTGGCTTATTGCATTGATGCAGAGGCTACATCTTTCAGGGAGCCGCACCGTTTCTCAAGCGCCGTGACAGGACCGCGCAAGGCTTTCTCGTCTGCTGGCTGTTCCCTCACACAAACAGCTCAGTCAAAATGAAAAACCAAAAATGTGTCATTAATGCTCAAAAACAATCCAATTCTGCCGATACGACCTTCAGCAGACGCGACGAGATTAAATCACCCGCGAGCGCAGCCGTGTACGTACCTTGAGTGCATCCTGAGTGTCGTCCAGACAGTAAACTCGGATGTGGTACTCCATGGCGGGGCAGGTGACGGGGCCAAAGATGGCTAGCTTGAGGCGCTTGATGGTGGCAGCGCTGAGAGACTGGCCCACGAGGCAGTATGTTCCTAGCGTCTCCGTCAGGATGTGGCAAGCCTCTTCATCCATCTGGATATAGCACGGCGTGGTGAAGTTTTCCTCTCCTACTACCACCACATCCTGCAGCACAGACAGGTAGATAAAAACAGCAATGAGTGTACATGCTGATATGCCAGCATAACCGTACTTTCATCAAAAGGCAGGAATAAAAGCATAAATCGACAAATGTAGCAACAGGAGAGAGACCATCTGGGATTAAAGACACGAAATCAGATTGTCAGGACTGCTGACACGTCCTCCACCAACACTGACGCTTTGTTTCGCCTTTTGGAACAAAAGCGAACACGATCTGCTCTTTAAGTCAGTTCAGACTCACACAGACTTTGTCAGCAGTAATAATGGCCTTTGATGACAGGAGTCATCTCACGATACCTGAAAAAAAAAGCCACTATTGAAGAGCGTGCAGAGTCAGGACGTAGCGGAGAACATGAGACACCATGAATCTGAAAATGTGTAGCGACATGCAAAAGAATGCAAAGACCATCTGTTGCTCTGCTGTGTCCAACATCCAAACGTACAGATTAGCTGGAAGATTGTTGTCTTGGAAATTAGTCCTAAAAAATGCACGTGGTCAAAGGAGATTTAATTATGTCATTAGTGCATTGGTGTTGTGTTGCTGTCTTACAACTCTAAGTGTAGGATCCCCGATTTTGACTGAGGATCACAGAAAATTAGAAAAACTGTATTTGATGTGCATTTGTACTGTTTTTATTGGCCATGAGCCAAAGTAGGAGAGTTTCCCAGAACACATTTTGTCTTACACTCACCAAATCCCTACTGATTTGATGTGTGTATGTGTAATTTGTTCTTTTCCTGGGTGGGAGGTGACTGAACATCTAGTTCATCTAGAGGAGACCAAGTCCCGTCTTTTACTGCCCTCCATTTCCCAACACACCAGAAGCACACCAGGCTGAATCCTCTCATCAGTAGAGCCCTGGTATATAACCAGCCATTAACTTGATTAATAGCGTACTTAAAGAACTTTAAACTATGGCACTAGTTACATATTTAACATACCTGCCAGTCGGCAGGAAGCAACCATCTAACTTTGCAGCGTTTTGGATTTATTTTTTGTTTACCGCCACGTTTTGTCACTGCTCGGTAAATTTAGATGAATTTTAATGCGAAAGGTACAATTAAGGCTCTGACCTTTAAAAAAACAAGCTCCGTCCTTTTGCAATATTAATGTGTGTTTTCGTGTGTGACTCCCTCCGACACTCACTCATTATGTACGCCGGATAATGGAACATGTAGAATTCAGGCCATCTGAAGCTGACCCCTTTAATGGCACTACCGCCTGGACATATTTCTCTTTCATTAGGACCGTCCTGTCTGAGGCGACTCATGCCTCCCTCCGTCTTCCCATCCTGTCTTCTCTCTCTCTCTCTCTCCCTGCCGGCTCTCCCGATCTTGATCTTTGAGTCACTCGCTCTCTTTCTCAGTGTAACAAACACTCCTGCCAGCAGCACACTGGTATTAATTCAACCCATTATGGGAGACAGAAGAGGAATTACAGCATTTTATTGGGAGCTGTGCCATTTAACAGCAGTATTATGGCTGATCATTAGACTCTTTAACTGCCCCTATGGGATGGCACCGGGGGCTTTCCTACTGGGGGATAATGAGAACACGCAGTAGACGAAGTGAGCTTGTACTTTGTTTATACAGTATGTGCACAAACAAACGCAATCGAGTGAGCGAGCGCAGCTTTAATTTATTCACACCGCGCATCTTTTGGATAGGATTTTTTTTCCCCAGGATTTTTTTAAAAGAAATTTATGAAGCAGAAAGTCACGAAATATTCCTCACTATACGTTCTGTGATCATCAACATGCCTCTGGAGGGACGGCGTGTGTATTTGTGAGTTCCAGATAGATTTGGTAATTACCTATTCAGCGATGCTCATCTCCTGTGTTCCTAAAGACGGATCCAAAAGTATGTTTTCACAGTCGCCCACGTAGCACGAACTTTCGGGAGTAAGTGAGCTGAGATTTATCAGCTGGTCAAACTGTTCAAACACTTGATCATTGTTTTGTTTTTGTTTTTTCAAAATTATTAGTTGTGCTGTTTTCTGTTGGCCACAAAACTCCTCACTGCACATGAAGGGAATACTGAAGTCATTATATACTGAAGTCATTATTTAGCAACCCGCTGAAAGAGCATCATATTAGATACAGAAGATGAATTTGAAACTGCCTCTTTGCCCATTTTGATTCTTATATCAATTTAGACAAACAGCTGAAATCTGCATGAGTTCAGCATGATTAACCTTATTCATGTTTTGCAGTTTGCTGGCTCCACTGGATTTTTTTTGTCCAAAACTTTTCTCTCGACTAGAAAACAAATAAAAAAGTAAACGATTGTAATGTTGTCTAAATGATGAATTTATAGTTTAAACTACTAAACTATTTTGAATTTGTCTAGACCTTTCAGTGATGAGGACGGAAGTACAGTTTATACTAATGACCGTTTATGAGTGATTAAATGATTTTAATGCAGGCATAAGAAGAATGAGTGTATAGTAATTTCAAGGACTGTATTAAGTTTATAAAGTCATATTCAGAAAATTAGAATATGGGTTCTGATGATGCTCATTTGTCAGATTAAAATAAAGTGGAGCCCTGGTATTCACAGCGGATAGGAACTTAGGGGTTACCAAGCTCACATTGCTATATGACATATGTTTTTACATTGGAATGATTTATTATTCCAATCTTAAATTTCACGTTTTTATTAGCTGTAAGCAAAAAAAAAAAAATCATCATAATTAACCGAAACACTTACAACGAAAAACTTTATGTAATTAATAAATATGGGTTTCACTTAGTGATTTGGGTTTAAATCAAATTAAATTAACTTTTCAGTAATATTCTAACACAAAATGGGAATCGAGCTGTGTTGGAAGATTACACGGCAAGATTTTAGATGCTGCTGCAGGTTGCATGTGAAGAACTACAAATGTTTAACTTTGGAAATAGGAATACGAATTTAAATACTGGTGATGGTTCAGTCAGATCAGCACAAGCATGAGGAGTTTTAAACAATCAGCGCGGTTGATGTCATGACCTGAGCGTAGGCGTGAGGATTTTGTAGTTCAAACGGATTTATTTATGCAGAATGATGAGAGGCTCGTGTCTTCTGAAGCATGCCATAGTGGACTAATGCCAGACCCTGGAACCCTATTTCATGGCACTCCTATGCTATAACAACATGGCTCTTGGAGTACAGGGTGTTTCACATTCGTTCAGCTTGAAGAACTCCTTAATACGCCTGAGAAAGTGTGCAAGCATTTGGCGTTCTGCAGCCAGAGGAACTGACTGGAGTCTGAGGGCTGTAAGACGAAGCAGAACTACTTCTAAAATGTGACGGGTAAATATTTATAATTGGGAAGAGGAATGATGAGACCAAGCACAGTGTTTTCAATTTCTCTTTTTTTGTGAAACTGTAACTTCACAGCTTCACAAAAGCTGTAAAGTTAGATGTGTTGTTTTTTTTTCTTTTATTTGTCCATAAACAAGGTGGTAATATTGAAATGAAAACTGTTTTCAGGTAACAAATTTTGAATTTCAAAAGCCAGTTATGGATTATTTCATTAATCCCATGTAAAATGTAGCCAATAAGGATTTCTGCACATTAATCTAGCCCACCTTTGATTAAAGAATCACAATAGAGGGAAACAAAACCCAGATGCATAGAAGGGACAAAATATCTATCCTTAAGCATCTATTGTGATCTGACTTGATAATTTGGGCTCTAAGCAAAAGGTTTCGAATAACTCAGTGCACAAAAACACATGTATCGAAGAAAGCCATATAATAAAGGAACGGGTAAAGACCAGTTTTACTCTCAGAGATCAGAGGTTTACTCTTTCAGCACTTGATTAGAACCAAGGTTGAAACTAAACTTTTATCTGCCGTTCAAAGGAATATCATCTTTCTCCTTTGTTCTTTACTCAACGCGCAGCTAAGCTTTCAGCAAACCACATGCATCTTGAAAAAAAAAGAAAAAAACGCCTTGAGTGAATTCAATTTTAAATCTGACGTTTAACTTGAAAGGAAGCCATCCTAATGCCTTACACGAATGTACATTTTCAGAACCGACTGTCGTGGTTTCCGCCGCGGCACACGGAGGATTCTCTGGGTTTTTCTGCGAGTCTGAAATCTCACCTCCCACTGGTTCTGCGGGGACTGGCTCTTGAGCTGGATCAGCCAGTCCTGCTGGCCGTCACACACGGCACAGTGGTGCATGGTGATGATGACGGGCCGTGTCAGCAGGGCCCCAGGAGGCCCACAGCTCACTATGGGGCTCAGCACTGTTTGACCATCTTCCACAGAAGGCCTGAAGGTTTTATTTAGAGAGAGGAAAAAAAAAAGAAAGAAAAAAGGAACATACACATGCTTGTTCAGTGACAGTGTTGACAGCAGTCTGTGTGAGAGTGCCATAGGGCACAGTGGACGGGGGTAAACACAGCTCTCGGGGTGTTGAGCAGAGATCCGTACCTCAGGTTGTCCTTCCTCTGAACGGTCACGTACATCTCGTAGACTCTGCCTTGAGGGATGGCCCCCGCTGGTATGAGCAGACTCACGCCTGACGAACAAATAAGACAGGAAACAAACCAAAACTTTGACTTGTGCGGCACACCAGTGTAGTATGCACGTTATATTTATGGTGCTTTTTATGACTGTCCTGCTTAATTTGAAATGGAAATCTCACATGTGCATGCATCAAAAGGGTTCAAGATAAAAAAAAATAAATAAAAAAAATTGTTTTTGGAAACGATCACATCTTTCTTCTGGACTCTGTGCCATGGTGATAATATGTATTCTCACATAAAACTCACATTTTATTGCCTTTCCCGTGATATCGGAAATGATGCCGGATTTCATTTCCACAATCAATGATCTCTCTTCTCCTTATAGCGTTCCTATATAGCTACAGCTATCATGATTTGCATTTTTCCATCTGAGATTGATTTGAAATGATGTTTTGTCTCATGGGTGTTTTTTTTTTTGTTTGTTTTTTTAGGAACAAATCCATCAGATTTCCTCATGCATACGCACAATCTAGGCTTTTCTCTCTCAGGAGGGGGAGGTATTAAGTTTGGTCACTGATTTCCATTGTAATTGAAGTAAACTTCTCAAAAAGGTGACAGACAGGTTTCCCCTTCGATCACGGATCTGCCTCACAGGAAAGCCGCGATGCATTTTAAAATGCAGGAACAGCCACACAGGAAGTGTCACCAAATATTTCATTACTCTGACACACAAACATATCGAATATCAAATGCCCTTTCTGCTCCATACCGCCCGTGTAACATAATAAGGTGAAAATATTTTTTCAGGCATCATAAAGAAAACGAAAAAAAAAGAGGAAAAAAAAACTTGAGAAATGTGAGAAGTCTGTTGCATCCTTTAAAGTCAGAGCTAGTTTGTCTATGCTTGTCAACACGCATCTGTGGTGTGATCCGTACAGCCTGCACATGTTTGAAGTGAAGACAGCATGGCTAATGTAAGCTGCCTCAAACTAGAACACCTCGACTTTGGCGCTTCTGGTGGAGGCACCTCAGGTATCCATCAACTCCTGTCATACTGCGCGCAGTCAGCTGCCTGATAAGTTGCATATGGCTAAGCGTATCACTTCAAAGTCACATCTGTTTGTATGTTTTATGTAGCGGTGGTAAAGTATAACAGGCAACTAGGGTCTGCAAGTGGAACAACACGCCTACTGTACCCAGAGTCTGCTGTACACAGAAAACTGAAAATGTGTGTTTGTGTTGAAAACTGCACGAGGATTACGGATGATTTGGTTTTAGCAGTCGAAAAAAAAGGTTTGTATTTCATTCGATCATTATATCAGTAAAAATCTTATGGAGAACATAAGAATATGTACATTTCTAGGTCTAATTTTTGTGAAGACATTTTTATATCTCCCTAAACCAGAAAACATTTCTACTGGATATCAAATCAATACACAGACATGGAAGCATCTTGCTGATCTACCTGAGTTGGGCACAATCAGCTGCCCCCCCTGCGAGCTGAAGGAGCCCAGAGCGGTGCAGGAGGGATCCCTGGTGCGCAGCAGCGTCTGTGTCTGCATGCGCCGGCCCATCGTGCTGTCGCTGTTGTCCAGCAGGCAGTGGGGAAGCTTTGGGGACAGCTTGGAGGACAGCTCCCCTCCCAGGTCGTCCTGAGGGGTCACCAGACCCGAGGAGTTGTACACCTTTATCTTCAGGTTGGGCAGTGGATCCAGCAGGGGGGAGTTGGTCATGGGGATTTTGTCGGCCACGTCATGGAGGGCATAAACTGGGCCGCGGTACATGGCGGCCGCCGAGGTCAAGTCAGGGGGTGCTGTTAAGAGATCAGCTGTGGGGAAAAAAAAAAAAAAAAAAAAAAAGCAAAGTAAATCCAGTTTTTGTAATTTTGGGGGAAAAACACACAAAACTCAACTCAGAACAGCTGCTTTGCTTTACTCTGCTGTTTTTCCACTCATTAAGGAAGTCTGCTTCAGTGGCAACAAACATTACTCAGTCTGAGAAGTTCGAGGCGCAGCTGTGATTCATGAAGAACAGATGGCATCACAAGAACTGAGTTTACCCTGTAGGAAGCCTGCAAACTTAAGCTCCTTTACTGCCTCCACACCCACTCCGCTTTCCTGCCACGGGATTCTTTATATCACACATATGCCACGGAAGGTAATAAAATTAGGGGTGATTATTTGTTGTTTATGAAATGTCAGCGACTGTGGTGATTACACTTTGAATTAAGGGGATCACTGCAGAGAGAGGAGACTGCAGGTACAGGTAGAGGAAAAAACAGACAAACAGATACAAGACAAACAAAATCTTTCTTGGCTGTCCACGTTTAAAGACCTGGTGTTAAGTGCTGCAAATTAAAGCAGAATGATGAAAAACCAACAACTGTCACTTTAGGATTTCCACAAATCCTTTGAAATGAAACATTTGATGCCTAAATTAACATCTATTTCCCATAAAATTAAAATTAAAAGTGATAATGTGATGAGACACTAAACAGAAATGTTGATCAGCGGAACTGAAAATCCTTTAGCCAACTTCCCTTAACATGTTTCTTTATCATTATTCAATCTCATTAATGTTACTTCTATGTGTATCACGTGACAATTGATTACATAGTGAAGCGCATAGTAGCAAAAACCTACTACATGATACAGGTTTTACTATTAATTAGAGCTTACACATTTTCTTCCTGTTTATACTCATATTAACTGATAATTAAACACTTTAAATAATAATTTCTCAAAACATTGTTTTTATATGTCCACATCTCTTAGTATGTTTCTCCCTAACAGAAACAATAGCAGGCCTGACTCTTGGATGAAGTCTTTCATTATTTTTTTCCCTTAAAATGAAAGTATTAACTAAAGCAGTAGTGAAAAATCCTTTAGCATGATTTCATTGTGGAAGAGAAAACTTGAAAGCCTCATAATGCTTTTTGAAACCTTTTTTTTTTTTCACTGCCTCCAGTCATTATTGTCACGCTTTACCTTTAAGTCCAGTTTAAGTGCTGTTGACTCACTTCAGATCAACACTGTGGCACAGAGGTTTAATGCTTTAATGACAGGTCCTGGTTTAACCTTCTGTCCCATATTTACACCATCATAGCATGTCATTCACATCACAGAAACGTTTGATACTTTAGAGCATCCAGGTCAAACAAACATCTAAAGGCCGACGTTATGGGCTGTTAATGTAAGCCACTCCAGATGTCTCTAAAAGTATTTACGCTAACACAACGTGATCTAATGTGCTGTGATGTTCACTTGTCCTTCAGCTAAATGTTGTTTACCGAGTTTGTTTAAAAGCCTAAATATTTAAAACACAGTTACAAAAACAAAAATGTGCTTGAGGTAAAGCTGACATAATTCTAAGAAAATTGAAGACTTTGTAAAAAAAGGTTAATGTGTTATTTTTGACTTTTTTTTTTTTTTGCTAATGCAAAACAAGGCATTCGTAATGATAGAGAAGTTTGGTAAGAAACCGATACTATTTTGGAATCAAATCCTTTACCAACTCTAAAGTAGCAGGATATATTATGGCCTGTGGCTATTTTATTGAATTTATGTTGTTTTTTTTTTTGTCAAGAAATATAACTAAAATTTGAAATAATATTATTTCAAGTGGAGCCTAAAGGTAAAGTGACATAATATACTTTTTTTTATTGGGAGCTCTTTTAAATGACATTTGGACCTCTGTCATTTCATTTTAGTATTTTTGAACTTTGACTAACCTACCCCTTTTCTGCTCTGGTTGTCATGCTAAGGTACTAAACTAATTATTTAATTTATAACAAAATAAAAAAAATAAAATCAATAAAAACAAGAAAATACAAGAAAATCTAAATGGAAAATGCTAATTTTCCATGAGATAATTGAGTAATTAATTATGCATGTAAATAATCAAAAAGGAAATCTCCAATAATTTGCACATGTTGTACCTATTTTGTCACACATGCCCACAAATTAAAACCCTTAACGTCCCAGTTGACCCACCTTTGCGTGCGGTCTTGATGCTGACCGGTTGGAAGCCTCCGTTCAGGGCAGACGAATCGATGATGTCGGAGCTGAACTCCCGATGGTTCTTCCTGTAGATGAAGAGCGCCACGACGACGGAGATAACCACGCACAGGATCACGGCGATGACAATGCCCACATAGAGGGCTACGTCATCGGTACTGGGAGCCACTGGGGGGAGCAAGCAGACATACAATACAGATATAGGAGAAGAGTCTTTTAAGAACTCATAACTTTGCATCAATAAGATTAAGGCTTTCTCTTTCAACATGCAGGAGTTACGATGAAGACATTATCAGCGGACTAATATCCTGGCTTGGGACTGAGCCGGATATTAACAGCCATAATACAGGGAAATAAATGCAGAAAGCTAATTTGTCCCCCCCCTCACCCCATCTGGTCTTTTTTTTTTTTATCATATATTTGCAAAAATAATTTCCCTATCCGAAACACGTTGCAAAGGAAGAAACACAAACATAGCTTTTACAACAAACAAATTAAAGTCTTTACTCCAGTGCTAAAGGGCAGAGATTTCACAAAGTCAAACCTGGATATTTCTTAAAAGGAACAGAGCTGCTCTGTATTTGAGAGGATGTTGTTCACAAGGCCTCATAAATATGATAATTAACGATGATTATCAGATAATGATGATAAGAGTCTGGAGAAACAACACAATTAAGATACATGGCCACCCCGGCGTAACGCAGCGGCAGGCTGAATCACGCTCAGACGCGAGATCAAAAGTCCTTGGACATATAGTTGTGCAGGGATTTCATCTTCAAATCGCAGCGCTCCGTGCTGAAGTTCAGAGCCCATTTGCGTCTTTGTTCTTACGCACTACAGATAAGATCTAGACATAGCTTGGATTTCTCAAATTGTCTTTCATCTCTGCCCGCCTCCCAGAGTTTTTCTGTCCATTTTCCAGCTGGAGAAACCTCTGTGATTAGTTGGCCAGGCATGGAAGAATCTATATATGCAGCTGCTAGAGCCAGACAGTGAGTACAGATCAGACCTTTTATTAGATGCTGACTGACAGTCTGAACTCTGTGGTGCTCTATGAAGAATGTCCTTCAGTGTCACAACTTGACAAATGAGGAGGGGGAAACACTTCTTTCGAGGTAATGAAATACCAGGGGGGGGCTTGTGGGAGCATGTGTCCGCGCATTGTTTGGTGTGTCAGCGCAGGGCCTACATGCTGTAGGGTTGTTGGAAAAAGTCAAACAAAAAGAATGCAAATGCATACTTATTTATAAGAGAACAAAAGGCATTTTGATAAGGGAGAGAATCCCATTTTTAGGATGAGCACTTATGCAAATTGCGCTGAATATGCAGCAGATGGCAGTGTCACCCATAAATCCAAAGACAAGGCTTTGAAGACATGCATGATGGTGGAGCAAGTGTGCAGATGGCACTCATGTGTCTCTTGTGCTCAGTTTCACAAAGAAGCATGAAGCAGTAGAGCGAAGAGGCTGTGAGGGAAGAGTGTTTTTGCAAAAAAGGGAAAGCCATAAGTTTACTAATTACATGCTCTAAAGAGCCATGTTTATATCGATTATCAAGTTGCAATTTCAAACTTTATTAGACGTAATTTAGTGTTTTATGTGAAAGACCGACACAAACTGGTAAAGAATTGTAAACTAGAAGGAAAATAGTAAGTACTTTTGAAATATTTTTTTTAATAATCAAAAATCTGAAAAGTGTGGCATGCATTTGTATTCAGAACTATTTGCTCTAATACCCCTAAACAAAGTCCAGTGCAACCAACTGGATTCAGGGAAAATGGCAAATCTACCAAAAGATAGAGTCAAAAAGCTTGTGGTAACTCTGGAGAAGAACAGCTTTGCTGACAGATCAACAATCAGCCGCACTTTGCAGAAATCTGGACTTTACTGAAGAGTGGCCAGAGGAAATCTGTCGATGAAGGAAAAGTCCAATTTTAAGTTTGCCTTTTTTTAAGAGGACACAGCAAAATGCGGTAAAAGGTGCTCCAGTCAGACTTTCTGAATTATTTGCAAATCTTCAGGTGTGACTTAAAACCAACTCTGCACATAACCCTGAATTAACATCCTCACGGTAAGCCATGGTGGTGGCAGCATCATGCTGTATGGGTTCTTTTCTTTAGCAGGGACAGGGAAGCTGGTTAGAGTTGATAGGAAGTTGATAATGTTTGCGACTGCAAGATGATAAATTGGAAAACGGTTTTAGCTTTTCACAGAACTAACCTGAAGCTAAAAGGTGCATAATGTGGTGCATAGTTTGTTGCTATAAACTTAAAATGCATTTAATGCATAGTATGAGCAGTGAGGATGAGGAAGGCGACTGTGTTACAGCAGAGGTTTAAGTTTCCTGAATGACTATAATTAGACACACTTTATGTACTGCAAAAAGCACATCAGTCTATATTATATTAATGTATCTTCCTTAGAAAGCATATTTGTAACATAGGCGTCTCCGCTCAGCCTTGCCTTAAACATCCTCTTCCAGATGCATCCTAATGTATGTCAGAGCTCTAATCTTTCCTCTCTCAGAGAGTCGCAAACACAAAACGGAGCAGGGCGCCAGTGATGAAGGTCTAAAAAATGTAATTTCACTCCGCTCCCTCTGCAGAGCTTCTCAGCAGTTGCTTAACATATATCCCCTCAGTCGAACAATCTTCCATCCACGCTTTGATGATAAATGCAGCAACCTGCTAAGTGTACGCATTAAAATGTATCACTCAGATTAATATGTCCCTTTGAACATGAGCTATTGTCAGAAGTGGAAAAATACAAGGAGCGAAAATGAAACAGATTATTAAACACTCTATTTTCTGTGAAGAGCAGAAGATTTAAAGACGGAGGGAGAGACAGATTTACAGAAAGAATTAAAAGCATAAAACACTGCAACAAAAAAAAAAGTGTGATGGGAGATGTGTAGAAGTGGTCCTATTGCACATTGCTGTCAGAGTGGAGTTAGGCTTACTTTAAATCCGATTATAATTACTTAAATAACTTACATTATTAAGACTGAAGTGAATTGTATTAACATTTTAATCTTTTTTTTTTTTTGGGGGGGGGGGGGTTAGAGCAAATGTTAAAAGACAGGATGGAAGATTGATCCGTACTCTAACAAGGTCAAAAAGCCCTTGATCATCTGCAATTATTTTCTTCAGGCTTTTGTTTGGTCCAGAAATGAATGTGCTAACATCTAATGATAAAACGTTACATAAGGTTTCTTCTAATGACCGTTTTAATTATTTCTGCAGTAGCTGCAGCACAGTGAGATGCCGCCGACTTTGAACTAAGAATGCAGATACCTAAAAAAAAAACACTTAGCTCCTTTCTTAAAGATATCTCCGGTTTTCAGAGTCTTCATTATTTCACACTTAGAGTATTCCCACAATTAAGTGTTACAGGTTTTAAAGCTTGAATCAAATCGTGCTCTTTCCTTCACGACTGTGAAGACCCTTAGCCTTGAGAACCTAATTAAGGTCTAAGATTCTGGTAAGACATACGACAACTCAAATGATTAAAAATGTTCCAAATTTCTCTTTAAGCCCTCTGTGTAGAGGTTCATCTTCTATTGTGCAAGAAAAAATAAGTCGTCTGCAGAGGTTTTTAACCCAATCAGCGCAGCCCTGAACATATTATCCATGTTTGAATTCGATTCAATTTATTTATATAGTGCCAATTGACAGCACGCTTTCTCAAGACAAAAAAAAGTCAAACAATGCTGTCAAGTCAAACAATGCTGTCAAAAGCTCAGTTTATTCTTTAAATTGGTTAAAAGGTGTTTTTTCTTTCTAAGGAAACCCAGCAGATTGCATCAAGTTGCTGATAATGGAAAGTTGCCTGCATTGTGTCGCTAACTTTGCAGCAATCCATCATACTGAGCATGCATGTGGAAACCACAGAAGGGAAAATTCCTCTGTGCGAACGGCCTTCTGCCACAAAAAAAAAAAAAAAAACTAAACAAAAAAAAAAAAACAGGAAAAAATAAACACTGAAGCACTGATCTAGAAGTATTTTCTATGTTAAAGTAAAAAAAAAAATGACAGTATTAGTTCCTCTAGTGACTTCATCTAGGAGAGGACTAGAGCAAAACAGTGAAGTTCTTAGTCCGATTTGAAGCTTATACGACGAGCGAAAGCTGCGACTACAATTAGTCACAGGAAGATTTATTCAGGAGAGAGAGGTTAAACACTGAAAGAGACGGCCAAGTGCATCATCGACAGAAGGAGAACATTAAGTTGCTCCCCTTCAGGAAGATGTCAGCTAATCAGAACGCCAGACAGGATGGCGAACATAAAGCTATAAGCTGAAATAATGCAAAATTAAGAGAACAGTAAGAGAATATTGCAAAGTGAAAAAGTGCTCATTATGTCCCCCAGCAGCATAAATCTGTAGCATCATAATAGCAGAGATAGCTAAGGAGAATCAAAGCCAGTCATGTTTATCCAAAAGGAAAGTTTTAAGCCCAGTCATAAACTAGACCTGGTGTCTGCATAACGGACTAAAACTGGGAGCTGGTTCCACAGGAGAGCCGCATGGAAACTAAAATACTTCACTCCTATTCTACTTTTAGAACCTGTGGAAACCGAAAGTAGTGCTCTGTTTTCTGACGTGTCGCTACTCTACCCACAAGTACAACGTAAATACACAACCAGGACTTCTTTGATGATATTCTTGCACTTTTAAGATGTCGATCAAATACATACAGAGTGCTTTGACATAACTTTGATATAAAACATGAATAAGTGTGAAAATAGTTTATTCATGCAGAGAATTGACTGGATTCTAATTGTGGCTTGAGCCTTCTGGCAATTTGCATAATAAGCAGACTGTGATAGTGACATTAGTTTTATTCGTTTTTATGTGATTTTGTTAAGTCACAAATACAAAAACGGCATTTTCTGAAGGTGATATAATCTTAGAAGCACATATGGGTCTAAATGAGGAACAAACGTGCCTAAATAAGATGCACACATTTGCCAGCCACTTAAACTGATGCACATATTTTACTTCTTGGTAACACAAATGGTGAATCAACCAGTCAAATAGCCGCTGCCGAATGTGATGAAGGCGGCCTGCAGAAGTTCAAGCTGAGCATCATGAATGAGAAAAAAAAGGGAATTCTGATGGCTATTGTTGCATTCGGGCTGGTTGGAGTATTTCAAAATATATGCTGATCTACTGAGATTTTTGTGCACAAAACCCCTAAAAATATTATTCAGCAAACGACAGCTATGTGGTAGAAAACTCCATTTGGATGTCAAGTGAGACTTACTGTAGCTCAAACGACCATTTGTGCCAACCTAGGTATGCAGAATGTTATCTGTAGATGCACACCAACACCATCATGCCAAGTTAAACTGAGGCTAGATGCTCAACAAAGTAGGACAATGACACATCAAAATAACATTTCCTAATCCAACCAGTCTTGATTTTAGCTCTAACATTCAAATGAAAGCTACTTTGTATCAGACTGATCCTGTCGGAGTAGTAATGTGTGGGATTCTTCTCAGCACTGTTTGAGTCCTTTTAATACTAAATGAGAATTATTGTTGCTGACTATGTAATAGTGTATCAATCCCATATTGCAAACCTCAAATTAACTTTGAAATGGTTTATTGAATAATGACATGAGATGGAGTGGTATGGAGGCAATAAATTTACATCAACTGGGTGATGTGATTATATCAATGTGGGCCGAAATCTCTAAGAAATCATCACCTGACTTGACAGATTTTTTTCAATCTACGCCACATAAAATTAAAGCACTTCTAAAGGGAAAAACGGTTTAGTGAAGTGTACCTCAAACTGTCTAGTAAGTATACATGCAGCCTCAAAGTTGAAATCCTTTGTACTGCTCGGTGCAGACAGTGAGAAACCAAAACCCTAAAGTTTGTAGCGTTTCAAAAAAGCATAGTTTTACTAAATCTAGAAAATCTGAGAGAGTTTCTGCTTTGGAAAGGCAAAGGGAGACCTGATTGTTTATCCCCCCGACTGGTCCTCGTTTACCAAATAATAATAAAGGTGAATGGACTGCATGCATTTCGATGCAAAGGTCGCTTATTCATCAATTTGGATGTGCCAAATACATGCCATCTTTGAGATCACCCACAGCAGTTTAGGCCAATGTGAAGCAGGCCGGTGTGATCTGCACATCATCAGTAAAACATGTCATTACATTATTGTTAGCAAATATTTCATTAAAGACAAATTCTGGCTGAACAATATTTTTATGTCTATTCTCTCTTTAGAAAGTCTGATACTCAAACTGATGTCTCAGTGACAACTGATTTGATGTTGATAAATATAAAAATTTATTGAATTACTACTAGTAGTGGACTACTAGTTCTTAGTGAAAAAGTGTTTATGTGACGCTCTTGAATAATTACATTTTTACTCAACAATTTACTTTATAGATTTGAAGAAAAAAAAACCCACAGAGCTTGTTTGCTAGTATATTATGACGATATTGTAGAAATGAAGTAGTGATGATAAAATTAAAGCACAAATATAAGTTGGAAAGCAGTATTTTTTAATGATTTTACTGCAACTTTGCAGACATATTTTTTTGTGTTTTATTTTATTTTAGTGTTTCTTTTTCTTGTTCGGTGATCTTGAGTGCTTTGAAAGGCGCCTTCAAATAAAATGCATTATTATTTATTATTATATTTTCAATGTCAAATTTGTTTGACTGTAGTGACAAATACAGTTTGTTCATAAGCTGCTTATAAAAACAAACCCCACCAACAAACACAAAACAAAAGGTGGAGACAGAGACGCATACATGCATGGGAATAACAGCAAACAAGAAAAAAAAGAAATTAAATGATGAAAATAAACAACAACTCACATGAATTTCCAAAATCACCCTCGTCATTAGCCTCAGTAGACTTCTGATATAAGGAACCTTTAAAAAAAAAAGAAAGAAAAGGTTGTGGATGGGGAGGAGGGCGTGAGAGGTAAGGTGGGAGGGCAAAGAAAGAGGGATGATGAAAATCAAATTTCAAACAGAAAAACTAACTCAACAAATGAGACAGCGACAAACCCATGAGCAAGAGCGATGACACGGGGATGTGATCGTTCTTGATTTAGCCCCCCCTCTCCTTGCATGCTGTATAGAGATGAATGAAGGGAAAACAGGGGGAGAGCATGGAGGCTCTCTGAGGAAGCGGCACGATCCATCAAGTGGGCTTAGTGCTTCGGCAGCAGCAGGACAGATGCTGGCAGGTGAGGGGAATGGAGGGGCTGATAAAGTACGAGCTCCAACAGAGTCAATAGAACCTACAGCCTTGCATCTGTCACCGGAAGGTGGATGGAGACGTTAGTGCACGAGATAAAAGGAATGATTATGTTAGGAAAGCGGAAAGAGGAGAAAGCTGAAGGACAGCGATTAGAAAAATTGGACACGTGCGATTGGGAGATTTAGGAAATCTTCGGCATAGAATGTTTTCTGGCTCCTGCTGGTATTTTAGGAGCTTTAGCTGGAGCCGGACTGAAAGGCAGAGCCAGCGCACAAGCACACATAATATTCAGTCTCCCCGAGACATCCATAAACAACTATACAAACAATGAAATCCTTATTGGAAAGGGAGAGTGCCACAGGAAGACAAGTGGACTGACAGGAAAATCAATGATGTAATAGATGAGGTCGGTGCATGCAATCAGGCGTTGGGGATGCAGGGTTGGAGCAAGCGGGAGGCGACAGTAAGCGGATGCCCCTTCTGAACCCATCCTGTGGAGTTTCCATACATCCAGACTGAGAGAACTGGAAAACCAGCATAATGGCTTCTTTAGTGGATGGGCTCCAGAGGAAAACAAGCAGCTCCAGACAAAAAAAAAAAAATCCTTTTTTCTTTTTTTTTTACTCTACTTATAGATCCAGGAAGGAAGTTGGGATCATAGCACAGGTAATCAATGTGAGTGTTGAACATTACTCCTTTAGCTTGACAATTTTCCAATCTTGGAGGCCTACGTTGTTCTTTTGTCTGCGAAAAGAGCCGTTATTGAAAAATTTAAAAGGTTAATTTCAGTCTCTGCTACTTATTAATCTACGTGAAACCAAAAATCCGGAGACAATTTGATCAAGACCTTTAAGCCAAAGTGTAAATAGCAGAAATCAAGTCTGGCACCACGATTGTGCCGTCTCGTCTCACAGCAATAAAGCGTGCGCCCTTGCTGGTGTCTAGATTTCCCTGTTCTGCGGATCGATATGTCAAGAAAATGTCATGTCTGCGAGCGGGGTTACCAGAGGCTCGGCAAAAAACATATGAATTCAGAAACGCAGACCACAGGGGAAGTGCCTAACACAGACGGGTCACCCATGGCGAACTGTGGTAGCTGAAGAACAAGTTAGAAATCCAAAGGTTTTCTCTGAATGTGCAGAGTGCAACTCTTTCTGAAGCAATTTTACAATATTTAACTTTAGTAAATGTAACACCCCGAAACTCCCTGACTGTTAAAATGCAGTAAACAAGCTGCAAAGTAAATTATCACACAACTCTTTCCTTCTTGACTGGGGTCAGTTGTATTTCTACAGTGAGGAGTTATGGATGCCCGAAGCATCGGGCTCTGTTTCAAGCTCCGGCCAGATCGGATTCCTTCAGGCAGAGCTCTGTGATGGACTGCAATTGAAGTGATTTAAATAAATTCAAACATCAGAAAATAAGATCAAACTGCAACGAAATCCACAGACACGTGTTTGCTCAGATTCCAGCTCAGCACTGCAGGGAGCGAATCAACCGTCCGAGGTGAGTTCGGATTGCACACAACTTCCATTCCCAATCATATTTGCCATAACATGAGCTTTCAGATAATGGGCCGTTCTCCTAAATGCTTGTGGAAATGGTCGTTAGCATTGGCGTAAGTGGCTCTGGCCTCTTAGCTTCCAAAAAAAAAAATCAATCTCTGAAATGATCCTGAATCTATAACATTATGGCTTTATATTCTCGGCAAACTAGCCATCAATCCTCCAAGTACTAATGCTCTTGGGACAGGTGGAGCTGAGCTAGGCGAGAACAAGGGCAGGTGAGAGTTGGGTTAACATATGTTGTTATGCTGAAGCAAAAAAAACACATTCAGTCTTGCACTCTCTTTCACAGCCTTCTCCACAGACTTTTTTCTAATGTTTTTCTGTTCTTGTTTTAAACTTTTTAAATTAGAATCACAAACCAGAACATTTTGTTGGGATTTCATGTAACAGATCAACATAACATTTTATGAAGTAAATTCAACTTTTTTTTTTTGTATAAACATAAATCTTTGTGGTTTGTATTTGTATTCAAACCTCAGACTCAGAGCCAGTGTTTTCTGTAATTACAAATGAAAATCTTTCAGGGTGTCTCTATCAGCTTTGCAGCACTAGTGATCCTCACCTCCTTGTTCTTCTTAACAAAGTAGCCTGTTTATTGATTTTAGAGGAAGAATGTCTGCGAACATGCTTTTTCAAGTCTTGTTACAGATGCCAAATTATTTTTATATAAAGACTTTGTATATATAGAATATGTTTTTATCAAAACTGTCTGACGGCAGGTCTGGTTGTACGATCCGAGGTGTTGTCCCACTGGAAGGTGAACCTTGGATGAATGGAGCTCCATATTTAGCTCCATCCATCTTCCCATCACATCTAATTGCAGCTTTTCTTGAAGAAAAGCTTTGCTGCAGCATTATGCTGCCATTACCATGTTCCATATCTATCCATCCATCCATCCATTTTCTACACACCCTTGTCCCTAGGGGTCGGGATGTTTCATATCTAGGATAGTATAATCAAGAATGTCTGAGTTGGGCAGCACATCTTCTCCCATATTGGCTATTCCCTAACTGGCTTCTGCCAGACTTTAATATATCTTCTTATGTCTTTCTTTCAACATTAGATTTCTTTTGTTACTCAATAGATCCCAGATTTGTGGAATCCATGACTGATAGCTGTCCTGCTGTCTGATTCTCCCACCTGAGCTATGGATCTCTGCAGCTCCTCCAGAAAACTTCCCCACAATTTCACCCCTGAAATGTTCAATGCACCTTTTGGCCTTTATATCCAAATAAAAGCAATAAAAAGTTTGTAGTTTTAATGTGACAAAATATTTATTAAAAGTCCCGGGGGCAGGAGTGCTTCTGCAAAGCTACGCATGACGCTCAACAAAATCAGGTAATGCATTCTTGTAATCCACTCTCTGAATGCCTGGCCTTGTACTCGGCAGACACGTTTATTTACTTAATAAATATGGACTTTGATTAGTAATATAATGTTGACTCTAACTTGTGATGCATTACTACTAGTAGCCATTTGCAATGTGGTGCAACAGAAGCTGCACAAAGTGTTTGCCAGCTCTATTAAATTTAAGACACCTAGCAGCTGAGCCTCTGTTATATAATTAGTGTCACAATCACCATCTGTAATAGGTTTACACATGATGAAGGCACAAGTGACAGTGATTGGATCTAACACCTCCAAAGATGTTTATTGCAAGAGAGTTTTATAAAACTAGACAGGGTCTAACTCAGTTTCTGTGCAGCATTTGCCTCTCTCCACAGCTCATCCCCTTCCTCTTGTTGTTGAAGAAAAGATGGCAAAGATCATTTACTCAGACGAAGCCGAAGGGGCCAAATACTTCACCCTGTGACGGCCCAGCCATGTCGTAAACACACACACATCAAAGCTATAAATTCATGATTTCAATCTGCGAATGTGTTATAAATAAGTGGGAGCAGGATTGTTGGATTAGGCAAACCGTGCGGCCGGTTTTAACTTCCTGGCAGAAAAGGCATAAGTAAACAATTCTCTGCATGCGAGGGGGAAAAAAGTCAGTTTCTGGCTTCACCACAAACTGGCTTTTATCTGTTGTTTTGTCAACATCAACACAGTAAGACCAGTAAATGAGTATTTCAGAGCAAGCCTAAATACAGCGTGTGCCAGAACTTCCCAGAGCACAGCTCAAAATTACATATACAGTTCTGGTCAGAGATATACATGTATTATTAGGGGCATCAATGTAGTTCATTTTGGGCTTTTCAAGATTTATCGAAGCCACTCTTTTCCCACGGTGGAATGATGATGAAACATCCAAGATCAACGATTGTTATAAATAAGAATTAGATGCACAAGTTTGAAATGATCAAGGATTTCCACTTTTTGTAACAGAGCTAAAACTTCTACAGCTGGGCTCAAATATGTACACACATTCTCTTGGTTCCGTTTTTAGTTTGTAGGCCCTGTTTGGTTTTAACAGCTCGGTTTCTCTCAAGTGTCTTTCACATCTGTTCCTGTTCACTTTTATTGTATTTGTTAAGACTTTGGCTTTTGGTCATGTTTTATTTAATCACTGTTCATCTGATCAGGACATTCTCCCTGTGTTTGCTGGTGTTTTGTCCATTAAGCGTCTATTTTTATTCTTCCCTGCAGCTGTTCCACATTCATTTTATCTATCTCACCTGCTCCTACTCCACAGATTACCTTCCCAGTATTTATGCTTCTGATTTGTCCTCGGTCTATGTCATGTATTCCAATTGTTTACATGTTTCCTGCCATGTTGTTGTCTCCATTTGCCTTTTGTTGGATGTGATCTGTATTTCTTCTGTGCTGTGGGGCTGTCCGTGTTCTCTGGTTTGGGGGTTTTCACCATTTTGAATGTGTAATTCTATCTCTGTGTGGAACAGAGAAAATTCTGAATAAGTTCAAAATTGTACACAAAGTTCTTGTTTTATTAAATTAAGTGAAGTTTTTGGTAATCAATCCACCCAGGTAAAAGAACAGTTCAAATAAATCAGTCAATGCGTTTGATGAGTGCATATAAACTACAGGATACCACCAGATGTTCTCCCAGGGATGAAGTTCGGTATTTTGGGAAAAAAAAAAAAATTGTGAATAAAATGAGACAGATAAAGACAGAGGCTTTCCAGCTTCTGCTCTTGTTTTTCTGAGTGAGGTGAAGAAAAGCTGAGTGATAGACAAGGCGAAAGTGTTACATGTGGGTGTGAAGCACATGGCGATGAAAGAGCACAGCGAAAACTTCTGGTCAAAAGGCGGAGAGACTCCTCTGAATCGGCGGGTTCAGAGAGAGTAGCGCAGGATTAGTATGGGTACTCACTCTGCATGCACAGGCCGTCAGTGCAGTTCTTAGACTGGAGCACCAAGCCCTCACAGTCCTTCCCTCCGTTTTTGGGTGCCGGGGCGCTGCATTCCCTCCTCCTGTAGTGGGTGCACTCTGTCCCACAGGTGGACCACTTACTCCACTCTGTCCACAGGCCATCCACTATCACACAGCAGACAGGACATGGATGAGGGTCGAATGAGTGAAATGAGGAAGACGGAGACAAATGAGCGCATGAGTGGGTGAGTGAGTGGAGTTGATTGAAACAGCGAGAACAGGTACATGTAAGCATGGAGACACAATATGCAAGCACAAGTTGCATCATGTTATGCAGTCAGTTCTTGTGCTGCTGAACCCTGTTTAGCCCATTAATAGGTGGGTGTATTGTTTTGTTTTGTTTATTTGTTGTTGTTGTTGTTGCCGTACCTGGGCAGAGAGGATTGCATGGCAGCTTCTGGATGCCCTGTCCTTCACAGATTGAACCTCCATTCAGAGGAGCTGGGTTGGTACAGCTGCGCGTCCGTTTCTGGTAACCACGGCCACAGCGGCTGTTACACACTGACCACTCTGTCCATGTTGACCACCCACCATTTACTGGGGAAAAAAAGATAAAAAGAGGTGAGAGATGGGGATCATCCAGTAACTAATCAATGATTAGTAGTTAGTAAAAATAGAGACTGGAAGCACAGAGGATTAAGAAGATTCTAGATATATTTTCTACAAAAACCTAGACTCTTCATTCAGGCTGTCCTATCTTTCCCCCCAAAATGCTTTCATTCAGACGATGGTTCTACGAGGACACCAATGTCCTCAAGACAGTTAGGAGGTTAAAATCCAATTCTACGCTGGATTATGCTGGATTAGAGAATGTCGGCAGTCTTTTGGAAATGTTAATATGAAGGTTTACTTACTTCACATAGATCAATCAAAGCTGTGCTCATTTAGCTAATTCTTAACGTAGGATGCTAAAGGTATTATAAAATGTCAACTCCATAATAATTTTGAATGACTGAATTGCTGGCAGAGATGTTTACCAGTATCTGCTCTCACATAAATCGGTAGCATCATCCTAATTGGATCTGTGTGGCATCATGGAAATATGATGTAATTGTAACAGCGCTGCTGAAAGTTACAATGATGATATTCCTTATGTGTCAAAAGTATGACCCACATATTTTTGACTCTTTTTTTATTACCATCTCAGTGTCTCTCCACCACTATCTGCATCAATTAGACATGATACATTAATACTAATATGCTGTAGCCTCCTTTATGTTTAAAAATATATATCAATTTAACATTAAATAAGAGGGTTTTCTCTAAAATATTAGTTTAAACACAAATGTTTTGTGAAGTAAAAGAATCCCCTACTAAGAAAGCTCATGTCCAGTCATTCTCACATAATATAACATGTTTTAACTGCTCAGGTTTTGCATTTGGGCCGTGACAATCTTGGGTGATTACTATCTGATGCGGCCAGCGTGTCAATTTTGGTCCAGTTGCTGCCTTTTCCATTCACTGATTCCTCCTAATGCCTCTCTTACCTCCCTCATCCATCTCTGTCGGCAGCTAAATCCAGTGCAGAGTGACACCAGGGCTTGTGGCTGAGAACAAGTCTGCTGCATTTGAGATGGTGAAACCGGGCCCCTCGGAGCCAACAACTTTCAAATGTGACATGGTGAGTGGAAAACCCCCTCCTGAAAAACATTGGTCTCAAAGGAGAGCCAAGATTTCTGCGCTGTCTTTTTTTTTTCTTTCTTTCCTACGGAGGATTAGAGCTCCGTCTTCTCTCCTTCGCTCATTGTCTCTCTCCAAACCCAGATTTTGTTGTCATCTCCTCTTCCCAGTGTCCTTTTTGTGAGTTGGTTTGGAAATACTGCAAATCCATCTCAGTTCCCCCCCCCATCACTAGTATCAAACAACTCTCCCTCATCCGTAGGGTATTCCCATCCTGCTGCATGGGGCAGTATGAATACTTACACATGCAGCACAATTGTACTTGAATGTGTGAGTATCCCATCTTTGAAATGAAAAGAATGAGCTGACATCAAAGCACTTTTCTGACACTTAATCCTAAAAGACTGTGCTGGTGACATGAAAGCCTTGTGCCTGAAATCTGCTCTCCTACATTTGTACATTACTGCTGCACTGATCCCCAAATGGCTACATTATTCCCAGTATCCACTCAGCTGTGAAAAATAGTTGATAAACAAAAACAAAGTCCCTCTATGAATGCAACACCACTTGCTGGTCCAGGAGAGAGTCGGGGATGGAAGGAAGAGATGAGAAGATTATGGATTTGAAACTTTACCCTGGTGGCAGTATCGGTTGCAAGCATCTGGTCACTTCTATATTATTTATATGCGTCTACTGCATCTGTATTTAAAGGACATTTATCATGTTGTTTAACCCTTGAAAGCCTTCCATCTTGAAAGTATGAAATATAGTGATAGTGCTGTCTTGCAAAGCATTTAGAAACAGCATAAAGCAAAAAGCACAAGGTTTTCAGAAAGGAAAAGACTGATATAGTGTTTATTTAAGATGCTGTTTGTAAAAAAGTTAGCTGTCATTAAATAAAACCGGTAACAGTGGAGAGAAATGGGGCAGAAATTGCATCAACTGGAAGGCTGACAGAGATTTTTTCTTTTCTTTTCAATTACAATTTATATCATATATCATTAAGCTTGCCACGGAGCGCTTTCAAATATCAGGTTAGAGTGATGGTCTGTTACCAAGACAACACTTCTCATGATTCTCTCTTACTCACTGGGTAAACTGAGATATAAATCCTCCCCCTTATAAGATCCCAAAACTTTCATCTTGGTTGGCTACAGTGGTATGCAATCATGATGGGAGTTTGGTTTTCCATTATCACTTTTTTGCAATTTTTAGTTGAGTTCTTGCATATCTTACAATCCTTTTTGCTGTTGTACATGTTTCTCAACAGAAGACATGGAAATTGATATAGCTATGATATACTAAGAGCTGGAAGACATATGATAAAAAAAGGTTATCAGAGGTATTCTCATAGAGTATAATAGCTGTGAGCAGTTTGCCGTCTGGAACAAATTGAACAGAGTAGACAGAAGCCGTAAGTTTTGATTAATTGAGCTATCAAGCTATTTTCACTCAAAAACAACAATATTGTATCTAAAGAACATTTGTTTTATGTGTCATTTGTTCAGTCTTGAGCCTCCTACACTCGCTGGAGTTTATCTTTATAGCCATGCTGTGCGGTAAGAACCAAGCTGGTTGATGTTGGGGAGACGGTAGCTGAGCCTATGCAGGAGCCACAGCGGGGGTCTCTTTAAGAACGGCTCAGCTACATCTACACCTCTCTCACAGTTCAGAAAACCGTAAATCCTCTGCTCCCCACACACCTTCCGGCAGAAACAAAATGAGCGAATGTTACTCTCTACGGGTGACAGACTGATTCCCACTTCGCGCACAGCGACTTTGAAATTTGATTTATTTTGACTTGAGCCGACCTTGTGACAGGATTCAACACTTTTTCCTCTGACTTCACAAACCTGTCATGTGGCTGATGTGGAAGTTTTTCAGATCAAATGGTTGAGCGTTTGAGTTGGTGAATTATCAGATTAACACTGTCAGAAACTGTGAGCATTACTAAACTGTTTGAAAGATGCCAGAAAAACTCAGTTGGAGTTATGAAAAAGTTGGAACCGCCGTGTAAGACATGAGTTTTACCGTAGACAATAACTGTGGCGGTGGTGCTGCGTCTTTTGGCCACAATGTTCTTCGCCACGCAGGTGTAGTTGGCGGTGTCGGACAAGCGGGCTTGTTTTATTATCAGGTTGTGGTCGATGGTGATGTAGAAGTTTCTGTCGTCTGCAGGATCAATAACTTCTTCATTCTTTAACCACTCCACCTAAAAATGAAATGAAAAAAATAGTAAAAAAAATAAAAAATACAACAGCCAGTATTTTGGGATGAAAAACATGAGCAGTAAGGTTTTAATGTATTCCTACATTGAACTCAGCAGGGATTTATATTGCTTATTTTTTCCCCATCTAGTGCATACACTGTAAGAAAATATGGCCGTACTCTGCAAATGACTTACAGAAGTAATGACACCGAATTTCAAAGCTAAAGACTATCTTTGACCAAATGTAGTTAAAAATTTGAATAAAATACATAGACTGGTCAAACTTAACCTGGATTATGATGCACTGAACACAGATTCTTTAAAATGCAGTTTAGGACTTCTGCTTGTCAAAAACAGTCATCCAAGACCCATCCATCCATCTTCTTTACACCCTTGCCCCTTAGTGGGTTCAGGAGGGTTGCTGGTGCCCATCTTCAGCTAATGTTCCGGGCGAGAGGCGGGGTTCACCCTGGACAGGTGGCCAGTCTGTCGCAGGCAACACAGAGACACACAGGACAAACAACCACATACACACACACTCACACCTAGGGACAATTTGGAGAGGCCAATTAAGTCAGGTTTTTAGACTGTGGGAGGAAACCGGAGTACCCGGAGAAAACCCACCATGCACAGGGAGAACATGCAAACTCCATGCAGAAAGACCGGGGCCGGGAATCGAACCCAGAACCTTCTTGCTGCAAGGCAACAGTTCTACCAACTGCGCCACTGTGCAGCCTGTCATCAAAGACCATCTTTTAGATATGTTTTTGGTGACAGGGCAACCTAAAACTGACACAAACAAAACAATCTCAATATGTAAACAGGTCATTTGTGGACAATCCTAACTAAAAAAAACAGACTACAGCTGTTAGAATGGGTTTTGTGCAGCAACAAGGGTCTGTGCTTAAATCCAAGCTGTGCATTTTTTCTGAATAGGATTTCAGAAGTTGTCCCGATGTATGTGTCGGTTCTCTTTGGGAGCTTTGCCCTTGTTCCACAGTCCAAAAACATGCAGGACGGGTTAAACATCAACTCTAAAGGTGTGACAACCCAAACACTCTAGCAAAGATTAAGCAGTCAAAAACAATGAATGAATGCTTGGATATCTACGAAGGTGAAGAAAAAGGGGCTCCTCTATGGCAGCATTCATGCAAGAACCGCCACTGGAAAAGACAATAAATAACAGATAGAATGACCTCATTAAATTATAGGAGAAAAACTCACAATCATTGAAGCATTTAAACTGCCATAGTTTTTCCTGTTTCTGTCCAATTTCTCATATAGCAGTGAAAGCCAGGATTACAGCACCATTGTTTATGTCTCAGAGGTCCGACTACAAAAAGTCAATAGCTATCATGCTCTTTTTATTCCTCCCCAGAACAAAGCACTACAGTAACAGCAGCATTGTCAGGCAGCGGAGAAAAGCAAACTCTCTACAACTGTGAAAGCCGAGAGGCTCTCTGACCTTTCCTTATGAGTTTCATTTCTCTGAATCATTCTGATATTGAACTCCCGGCTCCATCGCGGAACAAGGAATCATTTGGAGCCTTTATTTGACTGTAATTCTCCAAGATCCTCCTTTTCTCTTTAAGAGGTGCGAAGGTTCAGAGGTTTTTTTTTTCTTTCCTTTCTTATTCTTCAAAAGAACAACACGTGCCTTTCTCGTTTTCTGCAGTCACTTTGATTCAGACACGTTTCCTGGGTGTTTGGTATTCTTCAAAGGAACTGTCCAGCGATGAGGATGCCTGGCAAACAGACTACCTTCCTGTGCATCGAAGTACCCCGCTAGGAGTGGGACTTGATGAGGAGAACAGACGAAGATAAGGCTCGATGTTTATAAAGTGTCCTTCTCAGGGGAGATAAAGTATCTCCAAAAGTGGGGCAATAACCTGATATGAGTCCTGCCAAGACAAAACAGCCACTGTTGTTGGATATCTACAGAAACGCCATCTGACGCACAATTGGCCATTGTTATAAGACCACCACTGTTAGAAGTCTCTTGAAAGAGAAGATTGACTGATTTGTGAAAATGCACCAGGTGCTACGCTTGAAGCAGGGTACCACCAGCTCCACCACTATCTGCCTCAGTTTGAGGTGACAAACATTAAGAGACGCCTGCGGCATAACACCTCTGCAGAACGCCCGCTTCCTCTCATCCAGTGGGAACACGCTGAATATGCCTGAGAAAAAAAAACAACAACAAAAAAACTTTCTTTTCACACTAAACGTCTTTCAAATCAAGGTGTGCAACATCAACAAGATGCATCTCATAACACTCTACTCCCATAGCATACTTGAGTCTCAACAAACAGCGGGTGTGAGTTTTATATGAGCGGCGGTTTACAGTAAACCTCCATATTCTTGATGTGTTTTCTCTGCAGATTTGGTGTTTATGAGTGTTTTCCTTCATAAACATGTATCAGCCTAATCAATTTCATGGAGCCAGGAGGGATACGATTCCACCGCTGTCTGTCTGCAAACTGAAACTAAACCTTTTGCTTATTTGATTTTGCTGCAATTAAATGCAGCATTGCTTTTATTGCAAAGTATGGAGGATGCAATAAACTGTCTATCACCAAGTCTGCTGGGTTAAAATGTAGGTTTTCATATAAAGCACTGACAATTTAAAGCAGAGCTTATTTGAAGCAATGCTGTTTGAATACAAAAAACAACCAGGAAAGACATGAGCAGTGTATGTTAACGGCAAAATATGTCTTTTTACCCATTTGCACAGTTGCTTTACTTTCATTTTTTTTATTATTCATTCATTTTTAAAATATAATGTTTAGTTTATCGAATTTAAAAGAAAAAAAAACTTCCCAAATACTAATGCTTAAAAGGCTTTCTCCTAAGAATATTAATGTTTTACTCAGATGAAGACCTTGTACATTCAGAGATTTAAACTTCCCTTAAACACTGCAGTGCAGGAACTATTTGGCATTAAAAAAAAATGCAACTTGTTTTAATCTCATTGGAAATTATATAAATATTTTGAACTGGGCCAAACAAAACCCAGACTTGAATTTGATAGAGAATCTGTGCAGGGATCAAAAGATTAGAACGATAACAAGGAGGCCTAATAAATCAAAGCAAAAGAGGGACCATGTATTTTTTTAATGAGATTTTTAGCTAAATGTAAACTATTTTTTGAAATTGACGGTGCTTTTGCATTGTTTCATTGTCTTTCGAACGACAGCTATCACAGAAGCAAACATCTTGGTTGACTGACAATAGGTTACATTCAAAATCTGGCAAAGGTACAAATAATCAAAGAGAAAATCTCATTCAGTTACCCATTTTCCTGATCATCGTTCATGCAAACGTTGTAAGACACAGTACACTGTAATAAAAAAACTGCTCTTGCCCGAGAACATTTTCACAAATCAGTTTTAATCTGTGCCAGCCAAAGTTTGAGCTGGCTCATGTGAAAGGCGATCATCTATACTATTTATAATTAGTCATCTTAGCCCGCAGCGGCTAAATCTGCTCCTGCTATTTCATTTAAACTTACTTGTCCTGACACCTGCTGAAGCTGCAGCATTAAAATCTGTCAGGCTTTTCAGGAGTTGAGCATCACATTGTCAGAGTTCAGTGATCTGCAGGGTCTTTTACTTTTATTGTGTAATGTTATTAAATAGGTCTAGAAAAGTATGTTTAGAAATAGTCAAGATTATAGAACAAAATACCAACAAACAACAACAGACTGCAAGTCATTTTTAAATAATGTCTAAAGACATGTAGTTAATAGGGGCTGGAAAGGCTGTTAGTGGATATTTGGGTTAAAATTAAATCTAGTCTTAATTCTGAATGAAAAGAAAAATATTCTGCCAGAAAGAGAGGGAGAGAGAAGAGCCCGGGAGTTTAGAGAACAAAGATTTGACAGTGATCTCATTGTCACTTTCTGTGTCTTTTGTTCTTGTGCTGAAAAAGTCCTGAATAGAACAAATTAAATGATGCAAACAAGAGAAAGAATGGGTCTTTTTTTTTTTTTTTACTTGACATGATAAATATTTTCTCTTTTCGCACTCGCGCAAGTCGATGCTGAGAAGAAGGCGCTGGTAAAAAGCATCAGAAGGGGGTTTTTGGTGAGAAAAAGAGATTGACAGTAGATACAAAGAGGTGGTTATCCAATTTTCACCAATCATAGAGGCAGACTTTCCAGACGTGCTGCGTTCAGATGTCAAGAGCACTTTTGCGGGAAAAGGTAATTAAAATTTGAACAAAAGAACCTTTCAGTGCAGATGGAGGGGCGGGAAGGAAATAAGAGTGACAAGGAAAAAGATTGTGGCAGAATTTTATATTATAAACTGGAAAGAGTGAACAAAAGTAACAACAGATCACCAATATTTAATTCTGTGCCAAAACCAAGAGAAAATGGCAAAACAATTTCTTCAGCAAATTTCACAAGATCAAAGTCTGCAAAACACTATAGCTCTTTTTGCAATTCGCAAATCTTCTTTGATGCCAGCAGACGTAAAAGCCTGCACATGTACAGATGCACAAACTTGCACGCCCATGCAAAGACACACTCTCACAGCTCGTTAGTGTCTGATTGGCAGCGAAACATCCAGAGAGGTAATTGGCACATTTCTTGTCATTAACGACCGGGAAATTGCCACATGTCAGCTGTCATCGGATACAGCCAAGTGACAGACAGCGAGATGGAAACTTAGACCCAGAGTGGAGGAGAGGAAGATGTGGGAAAAAAATGGAGCAATGCAGGGGAAAAACAGGACGGAGACGGGGGAGCAGGTGCCTCTGTACGATAACAGTTACCACCGTTTCAAAATATACACTTGACCCATCATTGGAGAGGGTCGAGAATGGACATGAAAGAATAAAAGATGGGCACGTTTTGGGATTATAGGTGGAGCTGCGAAGACTTAACTGGTTATCAGAAAAAGAAGGTTTGCAATGACAGAAAAAAAACAAAAAACATCCTAATGAACCTAAAGCAATGAAAAAGACCAGCATGGTCAGGATCAAAATGTGTTGGACATTGTGTAAAGCAAAATAAATAAGCTGAATGTTAGGTTTACAAAGTTAAAACCTAACTACCCAACTACTTTTTTTATTATGACTTTATGTGATAGTCCAACATATAGCAGCATGTGGGAAGAAAATCTTAATTAGTTTTAGTCCTGAAGAGTTTATATATGCTGTATATTTTAGTCACCCTGAGTCAGTTCTTTGTAAAACCATCATTTGCTGCAAGTGCAGCATCAATCTATGTTTCTGCCAGCTTCACACACCTGAAAGCATAAGTATTTGCTCACTCTGCTTTGCAATATAGTTCAAACTCCCACGTCTGGATATATGTGAACAAATTTAGAGATTTTGCAGAAAATTCCTCATTAATTTTTTGTAATTCTAGCTGTTTGTTTATGTCCTGCTGGCAGGTGAACCTCAGTCTTGAGACAGTTTGGTCTTCTTTCATGATATGCTCCAGCCACAATCCCAATACATTTCTATTAGCTTTTTATTCCCTCTGAAGAAAGAAATCCCCACAGCATCATGTTGTCACTGTCATTGTGGAAATGGTGTGTCTGAGGTAATGTGCAGTGTTACGTTTTTAACAGGAAGTGTTTCGCATGAAGATAGATAGGCCCACTGTTACTCTGGAAAAGCTGCAGAGATTCAAAGCTCAGATGTAAGGGATTCCATTTAGATAAATTAGTGAAACCGAAAGTTCACAAATGTGAGCCAATACAGGAAAGCACGGCCTTTACACTGGAAAACTTTGGTGATTGGCAGGTGAGCATCTGAAGGGCAATCTTTGGTTGGCTGCAACAGGGCTGCAGTCAGGTACCCAGATAGAAAAGATAGAAAAATTCACTAATTTATCTAAATGGAATCCCTTACATCTGAGCTTTGGATCTCTGCAGCTTTTCCAGAGTAACAGTGGGCCTCACTGTTGCTTCCTTGCCAGCCTGTCATGATAACAGCTTGGTAACTTTGCAATTAACTCTATTTCTTGATGATCGACTGAACTGTAATCTGTGTAATGTTAAAAGTCTAGAACATTGCTTTGTAAACTAACCCGGTTTTAAACTTCGTTAAACTTTTTCTCTGACATGCGACTAATATTCCCTAATACATTTCCAAGGCCTTAGCAAAAAGCAATGTTCAAGCAATTAGGTGGCTTTTGAAGGCAAAAGACTGCACTGAATTTTATTAAAGTGGTATTAAAGAGAGCAAAAAACGTTTTATATATTTATCTGTAAAACATATTCATAGAGCTGCATTATTTTTTCTTAAACTTCACAATTGTACTTTTCCTACGAGACGTTTGTTCTCATACTGGGACAAAATGTGAAATAGTTCAAAACACATGAATACTTTTACATTGACGTACAAAAGACTTAAGATGTTTGTCATTTCTCAATATTTTGCACGCAATGAGCCAAAGTTCTATCTGTGGTCCTTAAACGACCATTTCAATGTCCTACCACTGTCATTCCTTCCCCCCTCTATAGTCTGCAAACCTGGCTGCAAACCACGCTGCAGCAGCAACGTGGGAGTAGCCACCAAGCGGGACGCCTCAGTGCTCTGCCTGGCTGTGCCAGCACAACATTAATTAGCCTAATACACAGAACACACTATGTACAGTCCACACACTTGTTAAGAACCGACGCGAGGCAAAAGCAGTCATTACTCACCGCAGAGTCAGAAATAGAGTGCACAGCAGTGTGTGGGGGAAGAGAAGGGTGTGAAAAGACAAGAAAGGTGAAGAAAAAAATGTTCCTCAGAAATGTGCGACAAAGAAGTCATTATGAGCTCTTCAGCTCCTTCATGTGAAGTCTAACTATCTGTCTCGCCTAAATTATTCATTTATCCCTTTTTTCAGAGCATTTCCTCTCCAGAGTCAAATGACAAACCTGCAGGATGAACCACAATAGGTTACCAACTGATAATTAAATCATTTATTATCAGAGAAGAAGCCATATGCTCTGCAGATGCATGCATGACAAGTGTGGGATTGTGAGTGGTATAAATATTCACAAGCCCAAATTCACAAAAATTATTTTCAACTTGCAGATCAGATGGTGTTGATCAGACAGGACGGAGCAATGCGAAGATACTGAATAGATTTGGACCAGAATGGACTGTAGAAGCGAACATGGTCAGACCCCGTCTATGTAGTGTCAGTGTATGGTTGGATTTTTTATTTTTTTTATACAAGACATTACAGCAGGAGTACAGCAGGTTTTTGTCAGTGCCACTGTGCTGATTATGTTCCACTGGACAGGGTTAAAGGTGAGTAATTAGGTTCAGTGTTGAGAGAGCAACGTACATTATCGCAGTTGAATACACTGACTCAAGATTTGGTTTAGTTCACTTTCTTTCTCCATTGCAGCTTAATGAGAAGCTATAATGACACCGAAGAGCTGCCTTCAGAGTAAACATCCAAGCCCAACCAAAAAGGGTTGTCTCTATAATTATTAGGAATTTATATACAGTTAAATGCCTAGAAATGATTAAAAATAAGAACCATGAGATAGTTTTAAGATTTTCTTCCCCTTTTCAATGTCAATGATAAAATGACTCCATTCTTTCACTCTGTGATCTATTTGAATGTCTTAAGTGATCAATTGTTCCATCGTGGAAATTTGGAGCCAAATGCAAAGGGACTTTATTTTGCCGTGTTGTAGTCATAGCTCGCGCAACACAGTGAAGTAGTCCACTAATTAGCTTTGAAAGCACATTTCTATCTCATCTTAAAACTCTTTTCTTACTCACAGGAAGCCCGAATAAATAGACTGCAGCACAGAAAAGCTTCTCCGGCGTGACAATTTCCAGGTAAAGCTGACCCACTGGAATGTGACAGCAAGAAGAGAAGTGACTCACGAAGAAAACCAGAAGTTCACAAATGTGAGCCAATACAGGAAATCACAGCCTTTACACTGGAAAACTTTGGTGATTGGCAAGTGAGCACCTGAAGGGCAATCTTTGGTTGGCTGCAACAGGGCTGCAGTCAGGTGCCCACTAACACATTAACTCCCACGGGAAGCCTTGATGAAAATGCACTTAGCTGTTTCCGTGGGCACTGAAGTGCTGTTACTCTTGACATTCCTGGTACCCCTTCATAGCTCAATGAGGCCCGATTCTCCCTGGGAAAAAGTGCTTAGCTTCTTGTTGGCAAGGCAAGCTAATATGCTGCTTCTGGTTTGCTTCCAAATCACCTTTAAAGTGAAACTAAGCCTAATCATCAAGAATACCAGACATTCATGTGGTGTATGCTCAAAGGAAAAGCTGGCGATGTCAATAAAGCTCAGTGATTAGACTGTTTGGAATATATTGGAGTTTCTATAGAAACATCCCACATTGTAAACAAGTTATTATTACGCCAAGTATGCACCAAATAAAGTGTCCCAAAATTTCACAGTTAAAAGGGAGCACATCTCGTCTTCTGCCATCTCTTGGACCGTCTGTTTTGTGACCCATCCAGCCAAAGCTCAGCTCTTCATCAAACCAACAACCTGCTGATAAAGACCTGACTGCTGTGAAACACTGTTCATCAATAACTATGGCTAATAAAACAAATAGCCTCGTTTATGACGCAGAAAACAGCTCTGATGGTGAGATTTATGCAAACTTAATTAATTGGAACAACAACAAGAACATATTCTTATCCAAGTAAGTTAGGGTTAGCCTGTCCTTTCAGCAGGGATCCTGAGCAGAGGGAGATGCATGTTTATTGATGTTTTGCATTTGTATATGGAGAATCAGGGCGTCATTTAGCATAACCAATGAAGATAAGAAAGTATTAGAAGAACCAGAAAACACAGACCACCAACACAGACCACAAAGCCACAAAAACATTGTTTTCATAAAAGTAAGAAAATACACATGTATTGTGTACAGTATAGAAACTACTGCAAATCATTTTATAACAGTCTGAAATTTAGGTTTATATTTGAGTTGTGGTGTTATATTACAAACAAAAGCCTTTTTTATTGTGTCAGATCTTCATAAACACATTAAATAAATCTGGGTAAAGTTGTTACTGAGACATTAAATCAGCAATAACGATATAATTAGATAATTTTAAGGTTAAAGAGTGTGTTTAGTTTGTGATACATGTAATAGCGAAAAATGATAGAAGAATTTGAGAAGTAAAATCATTTTTGGGGGAGAAAGTACAGGTTCCTAGGAATGGGGAGCTAATTGAAAGCAGGGAGTGCAATTTTCCACATTGCTTCATTTTGAGTTAACCTCAGTTCTATTGTTTTCATTGTGTCTTCTTACTCTAAGTTCAGTTTCTTTTTTTTCTTATTCCCATGTGTAAATTAAGCCACTTTAAATTGTTGAGGCAAGAAAAGTCCTTTATAGTAGGATACGTTTCTTACAAGGTCACAATTCTCATTGCGTTTTACTGTAAGAAATTAGAACAGAGTTAGAAAACAAGGTCAGAATAATGTTCCAACACTTCCACAGGCAGGCAAATGTTTGATCTATAATTTGGTCAAATAGTTTGAATGTTCAGGCCCATATTTATAAAGATTCCCCATTTAGGCTGTTGAAGTAATATTTATCTTTCGTAGTTTTCTTTTTATTACAGAATCCAATTAGTAGACATGACAGTCTGGTTAATTATACTTTTTAATTCTAGACTCTACTACCAACTCCAGTTGATCCTAAGCATATTATATATATATATATATATATATATATATTTTTTTTTTTTTTTTTACAAATTTTTTCAGCTCTTGGGAACTTAATTTGAAATAAACACATTAAAATTCCCAATAAATCTGGGTTAATTTGCTATTGAGACATTAAATCAGATTAC
Organism: Poecilia reticulata; assembly: GCF_904066995.2. Lineage (NCBI taxonomy): Eukaryota > Metazoa > Chordata > Actinopteri > Cyprinodontiformes > Poeciliidae > Poecilia > Poecilia reticulata. Next base: position 15,189,238 of record NC_088841.1, on the reverse strand, counting down.
AACAACTATATAGCAAAGCCAATGGACTTCTCTCTGCCGACAGGAAAGGGGAAGAGAAAGGGGGGATAGGCAGGTGGATGGGACTCGAACTTTAGATGGCTGCATCAATGTCTTTAGCCTCTGTATACGGTGCATCTGCTATAACCACTGCATCACAGCACAATTTAAATTAGGTGTGATTATCTTTGATCGAGCCTAAATAAACCTTTATCTCATACAGAAAGCTCTCGTTTCTACAAATCTGTAACAGAATCGTTCAGTGAAATGGTAAGTAGTTTAGCTGATTTTATTTAAAGTATGTAATGGATCGTGAGACTGATTTATTTATGCATATTAAAATAGTTTAAATGTCAAACATCGTTTTTAGACCTTGAAGCTTTGGAGCAAAACGCAAATGCAACACATTCTGGTGTGCCCAGCAATCCAAAAGAATATATGTATGAAATCTTAAATTTGGCCTTTCTGTTTCTCAAGTGCTAAAATTCTTTTGTTTAAATTTTCCTTTTTTCCAGACGGAGAAGCTTGAACAGCAGATCTTTGTGTTTCTCTTCTTTTTTCTCAGCAAAGCCAATGGACTTAATCACGGCAGCGAGGCCTGTTCCCCACGGAGCATCAATGACTCGTTACCCGCGATAACACGGCAGGACCCTGGCTGACGGAGGCGATGCCTGAATTAAAATCCTGCTCCCATGGAAACAGGCTTAGCAGCTCGCTGTGCAGCGTCACCTCTGAACTCTCGTCTTTGTCTCAGGGCCGTGACAAGTGCTGTGAAATGGAGATGGGGCCTTCGGCAGAAGAAAAAGCACAATAATGCTACATTCTTTTCGCTGTCCATTTTATGAGCCTGCCACATATTTCTGAAGTATGAAAAGGGGCCAGCCTTGCTTGTGGAGAAGCCCTTCAGAAGTTGATGAAAGAGCTTCATGGTGGTATTCAAAGGGGGAAAGATCTGCACTGAGCTGATGGAACCCCACCCTATTTCTACCTTTATTACTATAACTACATGCAGCTCCCAGTTAAGCCCACATAATAGTGAAACAGTGCCCTTTACTGCTAAATGGCTCCCTCGTCTTTGTTCCTTGAACTTCTCAACAGTTACATTTTCCCCTCTGTTCCTGATTAAGTATATATCAAATATTCATGGCTATGGAAACGTGTAACAATGGCTCTTAAGAGAGCCTGCTGAGTATCTAATTTATTCAGACCATACATGCCTGAAACCCTATGCTGCTTCAGAAACCTCACTCTCTGTTTTTCAGTACGCCCAGGCCAAAGTTCCACTGGTAATGGTCGCGAGGAGAGCCAAAGTAAATGCCTGCTGCTTGTTTTCTTTGTGAGTGTGGGTTACTGTGTGGTGCATTTTCCAGTATCCAGGGACTAGCTGTACTCAGCTAAATGTATGCATCAACTACAAAAAAAAAACTATTCAAAAATATCTGCTTCCGATTTTTCGCTAGGGAAATTTGCAGAACCGTCACAGAAACTATCTGGACTACTCAGCAGAATCTTTACTTTTTGAGGTCAACAGCCTCGGCAAAAAGAAACCCATCAAAGAATCACAAATACTTAAATAGAACCATAGGATGTTATTACTCTGGTTAACCATCCTTACGGCTGCTGATGTAAATGGTCAAAAATGTGGAAAGACAAAGAAGAAGGGCTGGAGCTCATTGGGATCAAACAGTGCAGGGATTTGATTTGATTTTTTACTAAAAGTGAGAAAAAGCTATGGACTTAGTTTTGTTGTAAATGCAATTATTTAGCATTTTTGTTCACGTCAGTGATTTTGCTAAACATGTTTCCTCTTCCTGGAAACAGGAAGATTCCGAACTGTTTTATTTTGTCTCTACCTGAGTCACAAGAAGATCTCCATGTCCCTGAATGTACTCTGCTTGAACCTCCTGACACATTTGCAGTTTTAGTCATGGTACTTTTTGTGAGTTTAAAAATGGAGTTCCACCCAGAGATTTATATTTTTTGAGTCCAGTCTCGCAGGGGGGCGACGGTTCACTGGTTCGGCTACCGTCTACTCAGAAGAGGAGAACAAAAAAGAAATGTTTTGTAGTTGGTTTCCTGAAAAATGAAAAATAGCAAGTCGCCCCACCAAATTTCCTAGAACAAAAGCTCATTGTTGTTTGTTTTCTTCTGCCAGAGATCTTGATTCACTGTGTTTTGGCTCCACCCTTCGAGTAGGAATTTAATTGCTGCATTGGGGACAAACATTACACAAAGTCACAAAATCAAAGTTGCAGCAAACAAAGCTTTAACAGATGATGAAATGAGCGTCAAAGGTTGTATTAGTTGGTTGTCTTCCTCCTAATTGTTTGTTTCTATACTCAGCTAGCATTACAAAAGCCTCTAACACAATGGTTAAAAAGGACTATTGTACAACAGGGGGGCTGCACAGTATACTGATTCACAATTATCATTGCTACATCAATGCTAGTATGCTGCAGCCCTATTTTTAAACCATTAACATTTCTTCCAAGTAACCCATTGTATTTTGAAAAAAGAGAAACCAAACAGCTTTTGATTTCTCCTTTTTTAATCCAGTAATGACTCTCGAACTACCTGCCGGTCAGCTACAGACACATTGTGCAATCAACAACGAAGAAAATTATTTTCCCTGGTTGTGACACAAGATGTTCACCTGACAATGAACAATCAGCACAAGTATATGTCCTGCTTGTCCTTTTCATGCACGGCACAATATCCGTCACATACAGTTCACATAAAATGGCCAAAAGTGCTGTGGGAGCAATGTTTTTATAGCTTAGCCACAAGCTGCCCTTCTTCCAGCCTCTCAGAAACTGGCCAGAGGCCTGCAAAGGAACCACTGAGTGAACCAAAAGCCCACTGGAGGCCTGACAACATCCCAGTGAATCAAGCCCTGACAAAACCATAACAGCTCTTCTCCTTCTGCCTTCAGCTTCTTTCATCTTCTCTATATTTTGTGTGTCTTGAGCGGGTGAAATATGACAGATCTCTTCCCGTCGCAGTGGCTGCTGCATTTTTTCTGTAAATTCATATGTAACCACAGCCTTTTTTTCCAAGGCTCCTCTTTGGCAAGCCTGTGTGAGAAAAAAAAGGCCTCACAACACGGATGAAAAAGCAGCTTTTAGTTATTCCTCCCTCCCCCCCACTAAATCACCTGGCACTAGGGTAAAACAGGGATATTACCATGTGAAAAGAATATTTCAAGCACCGATTTGTGCACAAAAATGAGGTTTGTTACAAAAAATTGTCAGCAGTCAGAGTACTGACTCATGCAACAATATGTAGTAAATTTAATGGCTTCTGAAGCACTGAACAAAATGTCTAGCAACTTTTATTATTATTATTATTATTATTATTATTATTATTATTATTTAATTGGGTTTTATTGTAAACAAACAACACTAAGTAGTGCATTTCTGTGAAGTGTTTTTAAAATGTCTTGCAAAAATACAAATCAAACTGATTAGTAAACTTGTTTTCAGCTCCTGAGTCAAAGTTTTGTAGAACCTCCTTTTGCTGCAACTACAACTTCAAGTATTATGGGGTGTCTAATTTTACATATTTACACACTGCAAAGAAACTCTGCCCATTCATCTTTTTGGATATGTAACCTACAGTTAGATTATATACACTGTGTGAGAACTTAAATATTTAAATCTTGCGACAGATTCTCTGTCTGATTTAAGGTAATTATTAAGCTTTGATCCATATTATTGCATTGTTGATCTGTCTGCATGTGTTAGAGTTTTTTAGTCCTGCTGGAATCTGAACACTCCAGGGAAAGTTCATCTTTACACTTTTGTAGATAATGGCTCCTTCTGTTGTTTGTTGAAGTCCCAAAGCCTTATGAAGGGCTTTGTCATTTTTTTCCCAAACTTATAGATCAATAACCTATATTTTATATTGCATTAAATGTCTTTACATCAAGATATTATGTGCTGCTGCTTCAGGTATTTGGCCTACTTCGTGTCGTCAAGCAAGTTCTGTTTAAGGTTCAGGTTTGTCAATAGTGAGGGCTACAGTGACTGGTGAAATGTTTTAATCACAGTTAATTCAATTAGCATTAATTTTGGGGGTGGATTTGAGGGCTGTTGTCACTATTAAGTTTAATTATCCTTTAAAAACAGATGTTTTCTATTTACTCTGAGTACTGATTGGAAACTTTGATTTAAAAAAAGTCAAAGTAGGAAAAATCTGTCGGGGGTAAATACTTCACCATCATTTATTTCCCTTTAACTGTACAGCTATGCACCACTTTGTGCTGGTTTATCACAAAAATCCTCATGAAATGCAACAGAGCTTGTTTTTGTAATCTCACAAACATAGGTGTAAGGCGGTCCGAATGCATTGACAAGTCACTGAATGTTAAACTGCAACATTCTGTTCCGGCTACAGTGTAATTTTTTAAACCAACAACGTTGAACAGATGAAAAAGTTTTGCTTCTGCTGCTTACCGTAAAGTAACTCTAGCTCAATTTCCAAAAGAAAGTCTAACAAGTATAACGATGATATTACCAGAAAAGGAACATGAAACAAAAACACATGGCCAACATAGCAGACATAGTCGGAGCATGACCGAACTACAAATGAGCACTCACAGGTTGGACAAATTCACTCAGACAGGGCCGTGAACGTACTCAGAATTTGCAGGAATCACAGCCACAATGAATGCCGGGTTGCACACAGAAGGCAAGTCCCGCAACTTTTGTCCACTCAGCTTGTCAGCACTTTTAGGAGGGATAAATTCTGCACAGTTCCACTCACTTAACTCAGCTTTTCCGGGTCAATCAGCCTTCAAGAGTTTAGCACCCCCAACTTCAACCCATCAAACCACACTTCCACTCTGTATTTTTATGTCCCTGCTATCTCGACTGAGCCTTTTCAGGCTGAGCTGTAACACTTAAAGGAAAGGAGGAAATATTAGCGAAGCCAAGGTTGCCCAGACACATTTCTTCTTTTTTGTGTGTGTGTGCGCTCTCTGCAGATAATTGTCTTTCCATCAAATTGCTGTGACTGGCTGGCATTCAGGAAGAAAAACCAAAGCACTTTAATAGTCCATGTAGTGGTGCAAAATGTCATTATCTGTGCACTGTGCTGCATCGGATTGTTCAGTGTTGTTTTAGGGCAAAAAAAAAATATTTCATCAGTGTAAATAAAAATAATAATAATAATAATAATAATAAAACATGCACAGCAGTTTTACATTTGCTTGTAAAATGAACAGACTAAATAAATAGATGAATATGTTGCAATATGCATGGATATGGGGCATTTTTGCAGTCGTTTTAAGTGTTATTTGGAAAAAATTACATCAGACATGATGTTGACTTTTAATCAGAAACTGACCCCAAAAAGTCAGTGAAAATCACATAAACCTCTTTACAGAGAAGCCAGTTTACTGGATTTGAGGTGGGAGCTTTCAGCCAAGCTTAGTGTGGAAAATCTCCACTGCCTCCATTTCTCACGTCTATATCAGAACTTTTTTTTATTTATTTAAAAAAAAAAAAAAGAAAACACTGACATTATTCAGACAATTTTTTAAACTCAGTAATAATGTCTTTTAAATCTTACCTCAGCTGCTGGGATGCCTTCAGGTGGGCGACACTGCAGTAACACTTCCTGCTCGAGTAACACTTCCTTCCCCAGAGGTTCCTGATCAAACGTCTTTCTCAGGTCTGCGGGGAAACAGACAAAGCACACTGTGCATCAGCATGAACCTACAGCACACTATGATACTGGCAAGTACATGTAGTGACATATTTTAACATAAAGTTAGGAATAAATGCTGAGTAAAGTGAAAACATTTTTATCACCAAATAAATTATGTAAACAAACTGCATCTTGCTGACTGTTGCAGGGGTTTGCAACTCCAGTACTCGAGTGCCACTGTCCTCCAAACTTTTGGATGCATCTCTGCTCCAACACAACCCAGTCAAAAGGCCAAATTACCTGAGCAACGTCAGCAAGTTTTGGAAAGGCCTGGTCATTAAGCATTTATTTGATTCAGGCGCACTGGAGCAGGAATGCATCCAAATGTTGCAGGACTGTGGCACTCAAGAACCAGAATGACAAATTCCTGGTTTAGAAACAGACTGTTTATGCACAAGTACACTGAGAATTAGGTTTTATTCTATCATATCCTACATTTTACAGTGAAGTGCAAACCGTAGGCAACAACAGCTCAGCAGAGGCATATATAAATATGGGAAATATAGCACTTACACTATAAAATCTCGCAAATCTTTCCAAAATACTCCACACCACACATGCACACTTCATTTCTTTACTGACACAAGCTTTCGTCTTCGTTCTTTTTTCATCTTCATTTTCCCACTTTGTCATCTTTTCAATGAAACTGGTGGCCTCATTTTCAGCTCTTGACAACTTGCGCTGATTGTTCATTGTCAGTTGTCTCCGCAGTGTCACAAAAACACCTGGCACGCTCACAAGCAACATTTTGGCATCTCTTGAAAAAGACCTAAACTATAGAGATGAACAAAAGTAAAAAATAAAAAAAAAGACAGCAAACTTGATTCTGACACATGATTGACATGTCAAGTGATGAAAAATCACTTTTTTTTCATATTCACTACTACAGAAACATGCATATTAGGTTAGTTGGGTTCTATAAAAGGTCTTCAGGAGTATGTGTGTGTATGGTTATTTGGCCTGAGTGTACAGGCTATACCTGCGTTTTAACCAATTCAGTGGGCATACACAATGGATACATGCATCAAATCCAAGAACGATCACTATTTTGTGTTTATGAATGGATGCTATGCCTTGCTAAACATGGATGCATTTATTGAGTTCAGTGTAAATCAGTAAAAGGGCTGGGTTGTGATGCATTACTGAGAATGGTCCTTAGTTTCTTCATTTTCAGTTGGATTTAAAAATAATATTGCTATTAAATCACCTGCAGCACAGTTTTATCTGTTATGTGCTATAGTCCTTAGGGGAAAAAAAGTACTAATCAGTCAAAACTGGAATCGGCAGGTGAGACCTTAAAGACATTGGAAATTTGCATCTGTCAGGAAAAGTCTGAACTGTGTATCTCTACTTCAAACTTTGTTAATGAAAAAAATTATTAGCTTTGAAACTTGATCTTCCTTGATACAGTAAGCAGAGTAAAACTAGTCTTTACTGATGCCTATGCTATGTTGACTTTTAAGAAAAATGAAGTTGGTCCTTATGCACAGAGTACCACTGTTATTTTTTTGTTTTTTGGGGGGGCGGTTTATTTGCAGTGCAGGTAAAATTGTTGCTTTGCAAAGCAGGGAAGTTTCTTTGTCGCCCACTGCTTCCAGCAGTTCATCATGTTTTTATTTAAGCTCTTGGATTTCTCAGTGTTCCAAGGACCAGAAGTAAATGAGATCATGCTGCACTTAGTTTCCATCCTCCTTAGTTTCGTAATAAACGGCCTGAAAATGTGCAGAAAATGTTGATCAAACAATTTTACATCTGAACTGTCATTCAGGGTTATTTATATGCCTTCCTTTATGTTTTGTGGCTCTGGTGGCCTCTATCCATTAGTAGATACTGGCTGGACAGGAAGTAGGGCAGAGAGAGAAGACATGCAGTAAATAAGACCAGAAGCAGGAGTCAAGCCCAGGACAGCTGCATCAACGACTGTAGCCTCAGCATATGTAGCACCTGCTTTGCCACTGAGCCATACGACGCCAATATTTATATTTTTACATCCTTATTTTATGGCTGTATCATATTACAACAGTATAAGCATTATACACATCACAAAAAACTGATTTAATTATCATAAGTGCCAGCTAATTATTGGGTAACCATGCATTCGGGGTCTCTATGCTTGTAATATTACGTAACATTAATACTTTCTAATTAACTGTTTATTAATCAGAAATTGTCTGATTTATACATACAATGTAAAGTAATATTCTACAGCCGAAGTTAAAATTTAAATGTCCACACGTGTTACATATTTAGCCTTACATTAACTCCTTCACTTTTGTTTCATTTTGTGATCAGTGCCACTACTTTGGATATGTGGAGACTTTTAGGATTTTTGGTCATAAAGAAGTTTTACACATCTAGACCCCTGCTTCCTTTTTGTCCAGAAGACATAGTCTGGACTCTGTTTGGCATAAAATTATTCTGTTGACATAAATTCAAGATTATTATGACTTCATAATGGTGCAATATTTTAAAATTTGAGACTAAATGAGAAGCAGTGATGCAGACTGAACATGTAGCGTATGTTCTGCTGTAGACTTTTTCAAAAAAAAGCACATAAACCTCTGAACTCTGGAACTCTTGGGCTAAGCATGTAAAGAGATAGCCATACAATAAAGTGTCTTGGGAGATCAGTACAGAAGGAGTATAAAAGAAATACACCTGTAAACTTTAGAGAAAGGTTTACATTTTTTTATTTTTGCTTTAGTTTAATAGTATAACATAGGAATACATTATATTACAATAGAGAGATCTGGCTGTTTTTTTTTTGTTTGTTTGTTGTTTGTGTGTTTTCGTTTTATAAAACACAAGACCCAGAGGAACCAAAAACTACATATATTTTGATGTTCAAAACACACTGAATAAGAGTCCTTGTCCTTGTTCCAGTTCAACTTAAGCATGCCTTCAGGGGAGTATGCTCTGATTCCAAACATTACTATGAGTTTTAAAAAGCTGAAAGGTTGGATGATAAATTGAAAAGATTTTTTTTTAGATTGAAATACAAGAAAAAGGAATAACAAGACAGGCGTTTTCTTTGAAAAACGATTTAAGGAATTTTATCCAAGGACAGATGCATCATTTGTTTTTGTCTCCAATAAACAGAAGGGGGGGAAAAAAAGGAAAGAAAACAACATGCAAAGGAGGCTATTAAAGTTTCTGTTTTGTTCTAAAAGTTATGCTGTTAAATCACAACAACAACGCAGGGATTGATTTCTGCTCCAACTGCCTCTTAAAGACAGAAGATTGCGCAGACACGGTGTGACAGGTGAGGCAACACAGTCACACATTCTGGATGATACATTTTGATTTACTGCATATGCAGTATGGCTAAATCTAATAAATCAAATTTGATTCCTTCACATAAATGCATTACAGCATATGGAAATCTTCATGACTGCTCAGTGTGCAGTGATTCAGCATGCCACTGGCCGCTTTAGAGTAAACCATAAAAGCTGGCAGCCACTTACTGGTGATAAGGTCCCAAGAGGGCCTAAATTTAGACCCAACATATTTCATAGTAAAAAAGATGAAGTGCAAGTCAAAGAACAGGAAACAGACAGAGGAAACCAACAAATGTTGTTTTGTTGCCACAAAAAAAGAACAAAATAAAATGAACATAAAGAGGCTTTTAAAAGTATTTACAGCTGTGGAATATTTTCTCATTTTGTCACATTTCATAAACTTCAGATTGTCAGGAGAGCACATACCAATAGCAGTTTTAAATCTTGCTAAGTTTAAGTCTCACATTGACTTAGTTTTCTTCTTTTAAACATGTTGATATATTTTTATCTAAGCCACCATAGAGTAGCTCTGTTCAGCTCCGTGTCACTCTAGATTTTCAGGGTAATGTGCAGTTAGTTTTCTGCTGATCTCATCCAACGACGGTGCCTCCCATAACTTATTTGCTGTGTCCACTGCTTCTCTGACAAAAGCTTTCCTTACCCTGGTGTATCAGTCTCAGTTGATGGGCATGTCATGGTAGTTTTGGAGTATTGTCATTTATTTTTGGATGATATATTGAACAGTTTTTAGTGAGGTGTCCAATAATTGGGATGTAATTTTACAAAGCAACACCAGTTTAAACTTTGCCAGCAGCTTCGTCCCACATAGCATAGATTTGTGTTTAATAAATACATGACTTGGTGTATCAGATTGAATCCCAATAAAATACATTGAAATATGTTGTCTGAAAAATGGGTTAAGACTCGAGAGGCATGGATGTTTCGCAAGCCACTGCAAAATACTTTTATGTTTACTGCATGTGGAGTTTAGCTATTCCTCTGGTCTGGAGTCTCTCTCCTCTCCTCACACCTCCTAACCTGGATCAGTCCTGCGGCCCAATGATGGGGCGCGCGATCAGCTGAGTTGGCATTCCTGTGGGAGTCGCGGTGCACACAAACATTTCAAACCTCCACAGAAACAGACACATATGACTGCCATTACCTTAAGTGGATGTGTTTGGCTACTTGTCTCGCTAAATTACGCCAACCTCACACTTCAGACATGGTTTCTTTCCCCACTGAGAAAATCATTAGCAGCTAGAACGAGTCCAGATTAGGAGTGACACAGAACACATTCAACATCTGAATCTAATTCAGCGATAAAAACGTTGGTCAGCAGGTTTTACCTGGAATAAAAATATATAGGCCTATATATAGGGCTGCAAACAAAATTATCCTTCTCCATACTTTTAATTAACTTTAATTAATCTGACTGTAGAATTTTCTCAGTCGTCAGGCAAACCGTGCGCCGCAAAAACTGAGACAAATTAAATCAGAAGAACTTTTTGTACACTCCGATGTGTTCCTGCAAAACCTTTTTACGTTGCAACTCTGAAAGCTCTGTCCTTAACATGGCAACCTCTTTGCACAGCAGCACTTGCTCTGACTCACTATCTGATTAAGCTGCATATGTTTAGATGATGGGAGAGGAGAGGAAAACAACCCCAGTTTCCATTAGCCTAACGGGTTGGAGTCTGGCTCTAACAAGAAGCCCGCCCAAAGAGAAAGCCCACTAGAGGAGCTAATCCATTCAGCAGAAGCTAATGGGAGGGGAAGAGGAGTCCATTGTGATTTGAGGGATAGGCTAGTGCTGGCAGGCCGCTCATCACGGGTGATTATAGGAGGTGGAGCAGCGGGAACGAGCTCGGTGGGAGACTGGGAAGCGTGATTCTCTATTCGAAAGGCAAGCCTTATCGAAGCAGTAATAAGGGTTGTCGGTGCTCGAACTAAAGAGAACGCAACAAATTTAGATAAGAACTGTGAGGGAAATGAGGGCAAACAGCAGGAGAAAAACATTTAGTAGGTATATGATAATTTAAAGATGAAGGAAAGAATTCAAAAGGCTCAAACTGAGAGAGACAAATGCTAAGTAAGTTTAAACCGGCTGACTCAGGTGAAAACCGCAGATGTTGACTCCTCACTGTGCCATCTGTTCCAATTTGGTGTAGATGAGTTCATTTTAAAAGTAGAATTGAGTTGCCAGCTAAACTTTTCGTTACTATCATTGAAGCAGAAGCCAGAGAAAAAAAAGTCCTGAACTGACTCAGTAATTTCAAGAATGAGTTCAGGTCAATCATCATTTTATGAAAGAGAATAAAACAAACCACTGCTAGATTGTCAATAATATATCAATGTAAAACAAGATCATCTAAATTTTTTATGTCCAACTGCATTAGAGTAACTTTGTGCTGAGAAGAAAAATGAACAAATCAGATATTCTGGTGGAATTAAAGAAATCATCCAAACTGCAAACTGACTAAATGAAGAATATTGCTAAGTGAAACGGTTTGTTTCTTGTTGCTTTTGCTGCAGAGGTTTGATTTCAATGTTGAACTGTGTTGCTTCCACTGAGTAAACAAAGACCCAACTGTGATAGGCCCTCTACGCCACTGAAGCCTGTATCAAAAAAAAAGCTTAAATCTCGTTGGCCAACAGGAGAAGAAGGAGCAAACCTCTGCAGGAAATGTCATGGAACCGTAAAATGACTGACAGATGCTTGGGAAGCTCAGGCATCTCACTGGTACTACAAAATGACTTGCCTTCAGGTGGCATTTTGACAACAATGCATGAGCAAGTTGTATTACATAATATTTGTTGTGTTGCAAAAAAGGGCTGCCTTGATGTCACAACTCTGCATAACAAAAACTCTGTTTACCGCATCGCAGTCTTCTGGGGTTTCATTACTTTTCAGATTCTCACTAGAACATCCTTTGGGGAACAGCTTAAAATGAGCCTAAACTTTGGGGCCAGTGCAGAATGTCTCTCATTACTTGAAAACAGTTGTGCTGTGCTGTTCAGAAGGAGGACAAACACACAGTCAGGGAACAAATGGGGACCATGGAGGAGGAAAAAAAGGGGGAATGCTGACATAAATAGGAACCATATAGGTCTTCTACTGTGTACAAACACTGCTTTGGCTCTTTGCTTTTTTGCTTTTTCTTCTCGTCGTTTACACAGAGCGCAATGAAACCCATTCGGATTCTCTAAACTGTCATGAAAGTAAGATGTCAGCAAAAGCCTTTTTAACAACCTGTTGGACATCGACCGTCTGGCAAGCTCAAGATTGTGCTTAGAGAGGAATGCACAGATGAGGGAGTGGATAATAACACATAAACTCACAGGCGATGCGGACGTGGGCTTTGCGGCTCTTGGTGGTCCCAGCGGAGCTCCAGGCCACACACTGACACCAGAAGTCCTCCGGCCCAAACAACTCCTCCACCTGCTGCCGGGTGATCTCTATGCTGGCCTCTCTCACAACCAGACCTGCAGAGGTAACAGAGCAAGTTTAGAGAGCAGAAACAAACTGACTCAACCTTAAAGGATTCGTTAGAAAAAAGGAAAGAAAATCAAACATGTTCCTCTCAGACGTCGTGGTATTTTGGAGGGTCAGTCTGGACTGACTAGACAAGCCTGAGTACTGAGCTGTTTTGGTCTGAGCCCTGTGGGGGCGGCCTCTCGATGTTACAGCTAACACAATCCTGTTTGCTAACTCATCTGATTAGGGCTCATTTGGATGCCAGGACCTAACAAACAAACAAACAAACAAACAAACAAACAAACAAACAAACAAACAAACAAACAAACAAACAAACTGGCCCTGGAACAGACGCTTCTATCAACAGCTGCCACTCTACAGCAGACTCTGCTGCCGCCAGTCTGCCTACATCTGTGTTTGCATATATAAGCCCATTGATATCATATGTTTCCCTAACAAAAATAGACACAGAAGATATCAACACTTTAATTCAGCTCAACACAAATCACATTTTTATGGCTCAGATGTGTATTAATTAAGGAAGGTGCACCAAACCGCAGACATTTAAGGGTAAAAAGATAAGTTCATATATGTTCCATTTTGCTCTAGTTGGATGCTTTTTAGCTCCAGCAGAGCTTGCATTTTACATGCATCTAAGCTGGAAGCTCATATTCAAATGTGCTACAACACTTCAGCAGATTTTTATTTTTTATTTTTAATAACACCCAGACTGTGAATGTTCCCTTCCTCCTCATCCCTTGGATGTACAGCTACATATTAAGTTTAGATATGGAAGTTGAGCAGCATCTCGGAAATAAATTGATGTAATTTCTCTGAAGCGGTTATGCTCACGGTCAGCTCTGAGGTAAAACTGGACTGTGACATTCTGATCTTTCCCAGTTCCCACTGGGACACATTTTATTACGCCGTCATTGTCAGTCTGTACTATAACCATCATTGAAGGTATAATGGTAATAAAAAAAAGACCATGTTAAGAAGCAGTGGGTTCATTATTCCTTTAATTTTGTGGATCACTTGCTCCGCTGAAGGTTTCCTAGTTAGGTGACAAAACAATGAAAGAGAGTTTGCTTCTGTTGTAGCAAATCTAATTCAAACCCTGCTGGGCTGTGGAACACACTGCTGTGGTATACATTGCTTTTAAACTATTCTTTCCACTGAGAGATTTATTGTGTTTTTGTGCCTGTCAGAAATACGTCGGAGTGATGCAAAAAGTGACCTTTGGCAACCAGAGAATGAGGATGGAAGACAGCAGAGTTAGTTTTTAGACTTTTTGAAAGCTAGACTCAACAGATAAAGTTAACGTATCTTTTTTTATTGGGCTGGTGAGATTTTCTAGGCTTTTAAAGACCACTGTTTTATCTGTTGTTTTGATGGTACTGATTTCCTTTTTTGCTAAGATTTAGGCTCCAAAACTGGCATGATGTAGTCATCAGAAATTCTTAGTTAACTTTAGAAAAACCTAGGCCTATCTTCAGGTTATACTCCTTGAAACTGATTTATTACAGCAGAAAATAACTGCTGTCAATAGGACATTATTTTGGCCCTGAACTGTAATAAATTATAGACATATCTGTGTCCTCATCTGCATCAATTCTGTAATTTAATATTATTTTGCAATCTAATTTATTACAGAGTTATCCGATGTCAACTCAACCAAGACGGGCTAATATAGTACACTCTGAGAATCTAAATTCACAGCTAAGCGGGATTAATTTTAAAGTAATTTAAAAATTGCTTCACAAGTTCCAGACATGTTGAATCAGTTGAAATGTCTTAATGCTCCAAGAAATAAAGTAAAAAGCCCACTTCAGTTTTTCCTTGTTTAAAACCCAACGTGTGATCACATTTTAGTTGAAGGGGTTTGGCTTAACGAGTAGATTTTATATGAAAAGTGTCAGGTTCTGGCTGAATGGGAAATACAACAAGAGCGAATGGTTAAATAAAATGAACATGCCATTTTATTTCAGGTTCATCGCATTAACACAGCCTCCTTGTTCCAGCAGATATGCACACCAGGCACATTGACAACCAACGCACCAGCTTAGCCCTCATGTAAAATTTAAGCAGTGCGCCGACAGGCAAGGGAGCAGCCATGTCTGGAGTGTCACAATTTGCCTCTGCGTTTTTCCACACGTGTGTGCGCCACTGTAAGGAAGGAAGTACTGTTGCATGCTAATGTGCATTGCCTGAGAGAATGTTTTGTTAGCTTGATAATGTCAAGGATGGATGTTGTGCAAGTGGGAGTGTCTCTAAACAGCAACGGGAAAAATCACCAGCAGTGAAAGTGATTGTACTCTTAGAATACCCCACGTCTGAAACCTACACTGGGGAAACTCGTCTCTTTTTATAGGTTTATGTTAAACATTCATGGATCTGAGTAACATGTCTGTTTTTAAATGTTACCTGTGTTGTAATAGATAAACTAAAATCCTCATGATGATCAAGTTATCAAGTCTACATTAAAAGTCTTAATTAAGCCTCAGATGTGTTTCGCTTAATAAAAGCAAAACTGTGAACTATAATGTTGTAGAAAAAATATTTGCCCTCTTGCACATTTCTGCAGATTTTCTATTTTTCTTACATTTAAGTCTTTAAGACTATAAAACAATATTAGTATATGGTAAATGTAACTTGAATAAATATCTAACTTTTAGATGTTAATTGTATTTATTATGGGACAAAAGCTTTCCATACTAACCTGACATCTTTGTTCAAAATTAACTGTCCTCAATTGTTTAATCATGAATTGATGTTTCAGGCTCATCCAGTCACTTGAGCTGTGCTGTTGCTTGACACATAATCTTTAAGACACTGAAGTATATATGCAGCAGAATATGGATGGTCTATTTAGGGTGGCATGCATCCTGCTCCACTTTACATTTCATGCACTGCTGCCAGCTTCTGCTATGTTTCCTTCAGCCACTCCACCTCCCTGTCATCCCACTATGCTCTCCGGGGTGGGAGACCTTCTTCTCATTTCCTGATGTGTGGAAGACAGGTTCAGTGGGAATATATATGCACTCATTACTCTATCAAATGCTGAGCAGCATGGCTACGGAGTGATGAAATCTGGCCTTCATTGGCTTTATTGGCTAATAAAGAGTCCTTTAAGCATTTACACGTGATTTGTCAGACCGAACTGTGATTAACAACATTTCAGTTTAATTTCACAAGCTGCACCCAGACCTGATTACAGCCAGAGCAGCAGAATCAAGAAGTCACTTAAATGGAGCATGTCTGACAAATCAAGTGGACTAAAAGATTTTGAATATCAGCACAACCTGTTCCGATCTAAAGAAAAAAGAAGAACAGATGATTTATCTGTCTGGGAAAATTACAAATCCGTTTATAAGGTTTTGGGGCTCAGATAAACCATAGTTAAGGTTATGCGACATAGGCGACTTTCTCGGGAGTGGTCAACCTACAAAAATGACCAAGAAGTGCATCAGCGACTCATCACAGGTCACAAAAAGAACAGTATCCAAACAGCAGCTCAATTAAGCTCAGTGTTCATGATTAAACAAGAAGAAAGGCATTTTTGAGAGCGTTACAAGGCCGGAACCACTGATGACCAAAAAAGAAAGCAGCAGCTTGTCTCACATTATGAGATATTCTGTAAACTGCACAGAGACAAAAGTTCCTGGAAGATGTGTTTTCATGTTGCATCTGACCTAAGACTAACCCAGCCTATTCAAATGTTTGAGTTAAATATGACTGAGATTTGAGGGTATTTTTTGCTACAAAGATTGAGCCAAACAGTTATGGGGGCTAATTACCAAATTCCAGGTTGACTTGTATACTCTATCTTTTTTACTTTTTTTTTTATTTTTTTATAAAATTTCTTTAATAATCATGTAAACCACAAACAAACAAAAAAATGTATTTTTAAGAGGTCAAATACTTTTTCATAGCCCTGTAACTGTGAAGTCACCCTGACTTTATGTAGCACATCATTACAATTAAGAACACTACAGAGCGTAGCATTAAATTTACAGCCATGAGGGCTGAAGTAATTGCGAACCCCAGCAGGACTAATGATGAGGGGTTGTTTCATCCAACTACAGCCATCAGCCTCCATTCATAGCTGGCTGACACAGGGCACTTTATTAAAAATAATTCATTATTAATGTGACCATAAATGTGAGCTAGCCTCGCTCTTCAGTGCTAGCGCTTGGCTAACATTATTGATCAGACTGGTCAGGAAGGAGGAGGAAGCATCGGTCAATAAAGATGAGCAGAAGCAGGAGGGAGGAGTATGTGCACTCATTATCGGCCCAGATGAAGAGGACTCCCGTTTGATCATACACCTCATTTCTCAGAGGAAGTGACAAGCTGTCTCTGGTGTATATTAAACGAGCTGCTTGAAATTAATTTACCGCTCATTTGCTCAGATCAATACTCATTTTGTTCAAAAGATACTATAACACCGGGAGGTAAAACATTACAGCACTCACAAAACAAAACTGGGACAGTCAAAAGTGGCAAAAGCAGCTATGTTTTATGACCTTTACACTTCTCCATCCTATTTGTAGTTACACGTGAAACATATAATGGGAGATAGCTTTATATAAAGAGGAAGAAAAGATGACCCCCACCTCCTGAAACCTAAATGGCTCTGCCACAAAGTCACAGAAAAACTTATTTTGTCAGAAGTCCAAATTTACTGATGGTTTTTTCCCTTCAAATATTGATAAAAAGGTTCTCTCAATCTGTGAGGACATTTCTTGCCCAGACATTTTTTTTCTAATAAACTCATTCTTCTGTTTATTTGAAGGTCCGATTAGACTTCATATGCTGCTAAAAAACAAACCCCCACTTCTTCTTAAATCTTTCAGTAGGCATGCAAAGATCTTAGATTAAAACTGTTGATAACTTTAGTCACCTTTAAAGTCACCATGACCATTAAAGGAAAGTGAACTCAGATACTGTCACCATTGTGTTTCATGGTAGACATGGTCGTCTTTTCTGTGATACACTTTGGGAAGATTGAAGCTGTAACACATTTTCCCACGAGGATTTTGGAGATTTTAGCCAGGCCTGGATTTTTATTTCAGCCATATTCCATACTACAAATGGAGAAGATGGCTATCATATGTACAACACAACCAGTACTTGGCATCGACTTCAGCAGCTATTTCAGATTTGCTGTTCGCCTGTTGGCAGCCGCCCTTACTATGGATTTTGTGTAACCTTCTCCTGACTTGTTCCTTTGTACATTCTGATCCTTTGTAACCTCTATGAAAAATACGACTTTAGCTCAAGGATTTAAGAACAGTCGAACTTTGATGGAAGGTGTGAACTTTACAAGACTAAAAGCTGAAACACAATCAAAAAGTGATAAAACTTGAAGTATTAGTATAAGGAGGTGCGCCTATGCAGCCAAGCTTTTGCTGGTGTTTTTGCCCGTTTCAAAAACCTTCACTGCCGATGATTAAGCTTGTCAGAAGAATGGTTTCAACCATCATGCGGTTGCTGTTGCATTTGTTCACTGTAATTTCTAAATGGTCTCTTCAAATTTGGATTGATGTATCAATGTTATATTACCGAGGTAAAGAGGTGTAACAGGTGTAACAGTCAGAGACGGAAAGGGAGGTGGTCACATATCAAAACATCTGTGAGAGGGGACAACGCTTCTAACAGAGGAGTTCATGTGATTTAGTTAATCAATATATTCAAATGTGGAACCAATTTATTGATTTTATTATAAATGGTTATATATACATTTTTTTTTTTAAAAAGCGGAACCTGAGCGAAAAATGCTTTGCATCTCTTCAAGTAACCTAAACAAATTTTTCACGATTGTGATTTTGTTTATCTGACATGAGGCTGGAGACCAAATCTAACACCAGTCAGATGTTTCCCTGATGATTTAGCACAGCGGATGGTAATCGAAACATCTGTGTGATGAAAATGTTTGCACAGCTCTGCACACAACGCTAATATGAGAGTGTAAAACATCTGGATAAATACGCTACGGACACAGCCAGAAGCCTAAAATGAACACCTGCGGTTTCTGTCTTTAGTCTCTTGTACACTTAAATCTCAGTATCTGCGACTGTGCTATTTGCATAAGCTCATCAGTTCTCACCAATATGACAGTGAGACAGAAAGAAGATAGAAGGCAGGGAAGAAAACCAAGGAGGGGAGCGATCTAGTTTCTTTAGGCTGTTATTAGTGGTATTGACCAAGCTTGCTGGTTTCTATCGGTGTTCCCTTTCTGTCAATTTGGAGAAATCAGAGAGCAAAAGAGTGGGTTGAGAGCAGCAACACACATGCACTGAGCTCCGCTGGTGTACTGTGTGTTTTTTTGTGCTTTGCAAGAGCATAAACGAATGAATATCTGTGCAGTAAATAGCCTGTGGATATGGCTATGTAGAGTGGGTGCCTGTATGATGTGTGGGTTGTTTTCCTTGTTGATGCTTTTGGCACAAAACCTCCTGACACAAGGGCTAAAAGCCACTACTACCTTCTCCCTGTTCTTTGTCATTATAACTAAAACACATGTCGGAATGTCTGTTTTCATACAAACACACGCAAGGTTGCAAAAATGAAAAGGTTTCAAGATTTTCAATCGTTTTAAAATTGGTGCCTGCTGAACAAATCTGTTTGTGCATTTTAAATCATGTACAAGAGCTGCGAAACTTTTGCTGCAACTTTTAACGGCTTGCTGCTATCTTTAATTTGATGTTTTGCCATGTAGGTCACTACAAAGAGCAACAGTGAAGCCTGTTTTTAGTCCACATCTTGATAGAAACACACTTTAAGGTCCTTGAAGCACGTGAACACATTACGCTCATGACCTTAAATGCTCACACTGGACTAAAGGAGCAGTGTTGGGTGTGTGTCTGTGGAAAGCTTGAAGGCATGTGTATAGCAAAACAGTTGGATGAAAAGGGTAAATGCAATGTGATTGGTACCTTTGGGCGACAGAAAGAACTCAATTCCAAATACAGCAGCTGAATGCAGGCCAATCAGTGCTGGCTTGTAGTGTGTAATGGTTCTGGTGCCTTCAGGGTTAGAGTTCTGGAGAAAACAACCATGCTGGAGATTCGCTACCTTCACTTCCCTTAGATGCCTCCTAAAAATATATGTGCAATCTGAAAGACAGACTTTATGATAGCTTAAACATTGTGTGTCTATTTCCAGAACCCTTTTTTCCAGAACAAATGTGTAGATTTGTAGTTCATGTAGTAACAATAAACTAAACAAAATGTGAATGTGCAAAAATGTGGTTACATTATAATTTATGATGACAGGTAATATCTATCCCTAGTGAAGCATTATTTTGTAACACTTCTCTTGAAAGTCCACACAAACTTGAGAAATGAGTTAAAGCTTATAACAGCAAGTGAAATCTAGGTCAAGTCGAGTTCTAAATCAAACTATAAACCATATGTATCAGGAGTAGATTGAAAGACCTTGCTATGATCCGAGATCCTTATAATAAAGGAACATTAAAGACCAAATCCTAGTATTGTCAGTATATAAGGTATTTTTGGCCTTCAACAAGCTTGAAGTTCACACTTGTTGAACAGTGAAAACAGATTATCATGTTTTAGAAAGGCGTTGAGATGCAAAAGTATGTTAAGTGATGGCTTTATGTTTTGACAGACCTTCATATTTATCTGACTTTCTACATGGTATTTACAAATGAGTTTACAATTGAAGCCTCAAAAAATATTTTGCCTTGAGTGTGCAGTGAAGGATTTTTGCGCAACTGCTCCAGATGTATCTTATTGTTTTAATAAATGACAAAATACACTGGAGAATGGAATAAGATCATCTTTTTATTGGCCAGTAGTTGCCTATCCAACATCGAGGTAGTGTGCTTGGAAACAAAGGCACAACAATAAAGCCACTAGCCAGGCTCAACTAGTTTAGACTTGTCTCTTGAATAACACCTGCAGGTTCACACAAACCATTAACACTCTGAGGTGAGACAAGACTGTGGTTTTGTTTTTGATTGGCTCCGTAGGAACAACACAGATGTCATGAAAAGATGCGGACATCTTTTCATGAGACGGCCATCTTGATATAAGGTCCGAAAAAAATCTTCAAAGAAAAAACTGCAGGATTCTCAGATAGGCGGATTTCACTTTAGATGATTATAACAGGTAAGCTCGCTTTTAATCAGTTTGTCTATCGAAAAATATAAATCTTCTGTTGTGGCAGAAAAGTCCCATGGTAGAAATTCCCAGTAAGATTTGCTGGAAAGTTTTCAGAAAGGAGGTTTTGTTTTTCAGTCATCGATATGGGGAAGAGTTGAGCGTTTGTGAGATGTTAGTTTAGAGATTATCAAAAGGCAATACAAAAACAATCAACACCTTGGACACTTTTTATGTTTGAGAGTCTATTTGATATATTTGTCAAGGTCACCTGAATCTCCAACGGGTCCAGTTCAGGAGATGTTGGGTATGGTTACACAAAATGCTTAAAATCAACATCATTAACGGTGATACAACACTAACAAATACACATAATGATACTAAAAAGTTAAATATCCAGAAAATATGTAGTTGGATGCTTAATATTCCTTTTTGTCAGTGATTGTTGTTAAAAGGGAAATGATTCTGAATAATCTTTATCAAATCAATAACAATGAAGGAGTCGATTAAAAAAAAATTCTAAGCTCCACTCCAGATGTGACCCTTGTTCCTTCTCCTTAGATCTGAATAAGGTCACTCCAGGTGTTCTGGCTTTTCCACACAAGCTAAAACACACATGTAAGTCTAATTTGTTGCTGCAAATTAGTCACAAATGTGTTTTTCAATGTATCTGAGTTAGCATTGCTTATGGACCGACTTAGCATCCAAGATAATCGCCAGGGAAGGAGATAACCCCCAATCGGGGGATATTATACTTATCAAAAGTTGAGACAACAGAGCATTGACATCATGGTACTTTAGGAAAATAATTTCTTTAACAAACAACCTGTGCAGCATATGTTCCACAAATGTGATGTTTTTACTGACCAGAGTTTTCGTCCACCCTCTCCTCCACGGTGTGCTCCTTTTGGTGAACCCACTCACTGTTGCACTTGAAGTAGATCTGCGTGGCAGGCGTGGCTTTGCAGTACAGGTTAACTGGCTTGTTCTTCACAATGTAGGCCTCCTCCGGCTCCATCAAAAATACTGGAAGGGGTTCGGGGGGATCTGAGGGGAACGTTTCGGGCAGCTCACCCAGACCAATGAAGTCATCGTCAACTGCAAAGAGAAAAACTCTGTCACATGATGGGAGAAGGAGGGAAGACATTGAAGAACTAGCTAAGACAGACATAAAAGCAATTATGGAAAAAGCGAGGATGAGTTTGGAGCGAAAAAAGGAGGCAGAAGACAGCGGGAGAGTATTATAACCAGTCTTTGGATGAGATAATCCACTTCACAGAGCACACACAGTGAAATCCCTATCATTTGATATTTTGGAATGTTTACACAAGTGTTTTAGAGCGCAGGAAATTCTGGGATTCCTCTCAGGCCAATAAGCCTGCGTGGATTTACAGAAATTCGCCCTCACTTGGTCAAACCACAACCAGCGATTGCTGAGCAATGAAAGAGCAGTGACGCCAGCCAGAGCCAATAACGAGAAACAGAATTTGTAGGTTGACTCCGAGGAACTAAAGTTATAAGCTCTTCTAGTTGTGCCTCCAATTTTCTCTTGTCTTCTCCCTCTTTGTCACTCTTTCTCACGCACACACACACACAAACACCAGCTCACGCAGACAACCCGGATGCAGGCAGCACATCTAATGACCTCGGGCTTTTGGCCCAGTTTGTGCCATGTGCCATTCCTCAGATACTTCTGCAGTAGACAGATATGCTTCCCTGTAATTACAAGTCTCTTTCATCTCTGTGTCTTAAATCACAAACGCTCAGCTGCATGTGCGTGCGCACACAAGTGCACAAACACACAAAGAAAAGCTCACAGTCGCACAAATACACAGGCGCGCACGCCCAAGTGGGCCCGGCTAACTTTCTAACTCTTTGAAGAAAGCAGGATAAGGCCTATTCGCCACCCTATTTGTCACCTCCAGAACTGTTCTATTCTTACCATTGAACCGGTAGACATCAATTATTCACGAGTGTGAAAGAAAGAAGGCAGAGTAATAGAGACAGAGACACAGAGGGAAACAGAAGGAAGGAACAGTGAGAGCAGCTGAGCCAGACAGACATAGATTGATATGTAGGAATTGAGCTGGGCAGACAGACAGAAACGTAACGCAGGAGGACAGGAACAGGAAGGCAGACTCTTCGGATAACAACAGAGTTTATCGGCCCAATCAGTAATTCTTCCATGGCTCTCCATCTATCTGCCTCCCTGACCTGTGTGGACATGATGGAGTCTTGTTGTCTGACAGAAGTTGCCTCGTGAATGCTTTTGGGAGCACTAAATAACATCTTGACTGAGCAGATATCTCCCTGTGATGTTGCTCTAATGTTATCTATCCCTCCATACCTGCCAACGGACTGAGGCTGATTGCTGGGAAATGAAAGTGCAGGAGGAGCCAATCTTCAAATGAACAAAGCAAACCTCAGCGAGGTGAAAGAGTGTGTGCCATTACAGTATCTTGTAAAAGCATTCATACCTCTTAAATGTTTTCACAGTTTGGTACTTTATCTATGTGTTATATTGGCATTTTACACAAAAACAAGCATTGCATCGTAGAAAATGTAAAGTGCACAAACCCATATTATGTTATTTAGACCTCTCCAAGTCAAATCTAAAAACAACAGCTACAGGTTTTATTTGGGTGTGTCTCTGGCAGCTTGACTTACATTTGTGTCCCTTTTTGGAAAAATAGCTCAAATTAAGATATTTTGGATGGACATCATATATGAACATAAACTTTTAAGTTTATGTTCATATATAAACTTGAAAGTTTATATATGAACTTTCAATTTCAATAACAGAATGTATACAGAATATGGAAAGATTTGTGTTTTTTTGTCCTCTAAGTTATTTAATTTCACAGTACATTTACAGCTATATTCCATGAATTAAAATATATGTTTTAATAAGGCTTGTTTGTCAGATCAAAAGTACTTTTCCAAAATAAGCATGCTTTTCTTTAAGTTCATATTTTTGCATTAAATAAATGTGCTCTTTTTTTCTGTTTTTTTTTACTGCTCTGATCTAATATTCTAAACTTAAATGTCTAGCTTTTTACTGGCTGTAAGTGTAACACAATCCATCCATCTTCTTGACAACTATGACCAGCTTCCCTCACCCTGCTTCTCCGGCATGATGCTGCCACCACTGTGTTACACGATAGGGAGGGATGGTGTGTTCAGAATTGCGTCCAGCGTTACTTTTCTGCCACACATAACATTTTGGATGTAAAAACAATTCTTTTTTTTTTGTTTCACCAGACCAGAGCGCCTTCTTTGACATGTTCGCTGGGTCACCTACATGGCTTGTGGAAACCTGGAAGCAAAACTACTTGTAGCTTTCTTTCAAAAGAGTCGTCCTGTTAACATATTCTTCAACATGTTCTGCAGCTTCTCCAGTGTTACAATGTGTCTACTGGCTCCTTCTCAGATCATTTCTCCTATTGTTGGCCGTGTCAATTTAAGTGTACTGGGCATGTCTTGTTAGGCTTACAAGTTGTGCCTTACTCTTTGTGTTTTTAGATGATAGATTGAACACTCCTATGCAATATTCAACGACTGATATATTATTTTGCAACCTGTGCCTGATTTAAGTTTTTTTTTTTTTTTTGACATGTCTGCTGTGTTCGTTGGTCGTCAAGAAGTTTTTTTGTTTGCTAATGCTCTCCAACAATCGTCCTTCACAGAACATCTGGATTCACAAAAAGAATAAATCTTCCACAGATTTATTACAGTAGTTCTTCTGAAAGCAATTAGCCGTAGCAGATTTTTCTTTTAGGGGTGTCGGAATAAAAAGAAATGCATGTCAGACTTTTAAAATTGTTAAGATTTTTTCTAGAACTTGCACTGAAGTTTGTGAGTTCAACGTGTACTGAAACTTAGTTGGAAACTTTCTCCTCCATTCAATTTTGCGAGTAATGTCTTCATAAAGCTGAAGTCTTATTCACCAGACCTTGGGTTAGTCTTTTCTTTTGTGCAACATCGTCCTCAGTCCACCCACATACTCAGCCAAAGGGACCATGACCCAGAAACAGGCAGAGAGAGCCAAGGAAACTCATTAAAGATTGTGTTAGCCTTCTTTCGCCCTCCATTCCCATTATCTCTCCATCTTTCTCTCCCTCCTGGCTCTGTTGCCTCTGTCAAACTCTGAGGCAGAAAGATCTGAGGCGGCCATGAAAGTGCAGCTCCCTTACAACCAAAGAGAGGCACGCGTCTAATGTGCTCATGCACATACAAACGCTCATAATGGTTCCACGCACACCGGCGCACACAACTTTGCTCACAGATATTCAAACTCATCAGCTTCCTTAGTCCTAGAAATAATAAATTCAAGCGTTTTGCACGAGCACTGCAGTAAAAAAAAAAAGAAAGAAAATCAGCAAAGGAGTATAAAAGGAAACCTCATGACAATATGAGAAACCCTAACTTTTACCAGTCCTTCTGCCTCCCATCACTTGGCATGTCAGTATCTTTCACCTCGCACGCAAGAAACAGTAAAACTAAAGAGACGTCTTTACAAAACATCTTTTTTCCAAAATGTGAAATGAAATGCTTTTCCTCTCAGTTTTGAAGTTATCCTTTTTAGCAAAAGCATTAATAAAGAATGCTTCCCCTGTTTGATATGCACTTTAGGTTTTCCTTAAGCATTTGTATTACTCTGCCTTTCTTTTAATACAAACTCCCCCTGAACAATCTCCAAATTGAGTGTTTAAAATTTTATGAAATATATCCTTGCAGCGCTTTTCTTTTAATCATGTTTTGCTCTGTAATTGGGGTAAGTTTTTCTAATTCATATGTTAATTGTGTGTGACTTTATAATCAAATATTTTAAGGCACAAATTGAATATTACCTGAATTTTATGGGAGCTCCGTATCTCACCAGCAAAAATAAAAGTTAAAAAAAAAAATAATATATGATATAAAAACAGATACTCAAGTGAGAGCTTGTCAAGTGGATACAAATGTCAAATACTTCACTGCCAATGAATTAATCAGATATGAGCAACCACAGAGTTCCACTGACTGAACAGAAGGATGAAAACGGGCTGAAACTTTACAATCAGACTTCCTTCACCTTGAGTCAAACTGAAATAACGTAGTAGATGATAGTGATGGATGATGATGTTTTGAGCTGGTCAAAGTCAATCAACTAGTCTAATGAAGCCCATGCTGCATAGCTTGTCCTAAATCAAAACATACAAGGTGGCAAAACAGAGCTGAATGAGACGTAAAGCAATATGTTCTCATGTGAGACAAGATAAACATGATGTTTCCCACTGAAATGAAATTAATGTAAGTGACAGGCTGAATGATGGTGGTAGTTGATGGCACTTTGCACCTTGCAGAAAAATGATCCTGGGTTCAAACATTGGCTTTGGTCTTCTGCGTGAAATTTGCATGTTATAACATTTAAAAAAAACAGTGAGAACCAACAAAAGTGCTAAACATAAAATAAGAAAGAATACAAACTGTAAAACTCAATGAAATACTGAAAAGAAATACATGCCAAAGTATGAGTAGCAACTGACATAAAATAAAATAAATAAAATAAAATCCCAAAAAATTCTATAGCTACTAGGTTGAAAACAAAACCTAAACGGTGAGTCTGCAAAGAAGATTTAAGAAATATCTAGTAATATCTACAAGGCCTTTCTAATTCATAATGACTATGCCTTCCACAGTTTTGAATTTTCAACTACAAAAACCAGATCGGTCCTTGGGACATTCAACAACAACCGGTCAGCTCTAAAATGGACAAGCAGCCAGTGCTGAGAGTGTGGCTGAAAATAGGCTTGTCATTGTTCCCCCCACCACCACCAGAACTGTATGTGAAAAGAGTGAAAGGTGCAAATGGTTGTATATTTTGCCAAAAGTACATCAAACTCCAAAAGGATGAAAAAAGATGGCATGGCCAAACCTCTCTGACAAGTAATAAAAGAAGATCCAAGATGTAGTGTGTTCTTTAATGGTTGAACCACTTACTTGTCCTTGTGACAGATATGGAAGGTTTTCTCTGACTGAATACAAGTAAAAGATCAAGAAAAAAAGGTCACGATAAGGGAGCGCAGTTAAAGTCAAGGCAACATACCTGGACGGAGTAGCAGCCACTGGTGATGACCATGAGTTTCTTATTCGCTGCGCATTCAAGTAATAAATTCTTTATAACTACTATATAATTATTATAAGTGCTGTTGAATAGGTTCTGAGCAACTACAGCTGAATATCCTACATAAAACAAGCTGCATATTTTATATTATTCAAATATATATGTATTTTTTTACCTTGAAAAATATGAAGGCTGCTTCAGGAAAAATACAAAACCACAGTAAAGAAAATCAAAACTGCACAAACTGTATCACAGGTAAATTATTTAAGCACATTACAGCATATAGAGTACACCGAACAAACTGCATGTTGTATGGTTGCTGTGTATTCGGTGTGTACAGCACTTCATTACAAAGGGAATCATGGGATCTTGTGGGACAAGATTAAAATTTCACTTACTGGCTTAGGAACATTCTTTTCTATGCTTACACTGCACCACACATGATTTTATCAGCAGCTATGCCACCATGCAGCTCTCAGAGTATCTCTATTGCATCGTTTCGCAGTTACACAACTGCTTCTCAAATATTGCAGCAATAATATTACATGCTCTCATGAAACAGTATGCAGATGCTTTGTGTGCACTGATGAAGACCTCAGGATGCTGGAGTGAAAGTGGCTCCTTGGCGAAGTTATGTGAGCTATTATTACCACATGTGGAGGCAATCAAAAAGCACGGTCAGTCGATGGCATCACAGTAAAAGTTGCATTCCATGCTCTCGCTGTTGAACCCTGAATTCTACACCCTTCAAACCAACACAAATATTTCAGACATGTTATAATGTAGATCATTTGTTTCCTTACATCTAGGCACCTAGAAGGTCAGCAGCCTTGCCATTAGACAAACCTAAAAGAAATTCAAGCTCTGATCAAGCCTGGATTTAAATATTCCACTCTGGTTGCATGTTTTCTTCAAAACGCAGTTTGCAGTTAATGACATATTTAATTATGAAAAAAGAAAGGGGATAGTCTCAAAAATATTGCTAAAGTCACTTGTCTCATTCTCTGTTGGTCTCATGAGCTGAATGTTTTTCACTACAAAAATAAGAAATGTTGCCCAAGACTGGACATTGTTCAGTGTGTGAAGGCATGTTTTAGAACCTAATAAAATGCTGGGTATCTGACGGTGCTGTGGAAGATAAGCTGTCTCTATCAGTGCTGGAGCAGATTTATTGTCCAAAGAAAAGTGATGTACTGGTGAGACCAATGTTTCCCCTTCATCAGGGGTAAGTCGAGCATGAACAAGGAACAAATCCTCTTTATTTCATTTCTTTGTCTTTTTTTTATCCATATCTCCTCATCTCATTAATCCTTCTAATTATTAACACACATACAGGGAAAGTCCAGGCAAAACATTGGCGAATTATCATCCAGTTATCTCTCAGCTTGGGATTTTACAAGGCAGATTTTTTTGTTGCCTCTACTCAGCTGTCATCTCGGTTATTAACAGGTCGATCAGTTCTACCTATAAATGTGCTTTAGACACACCTACTGATTTTACTGAGTGAACATAAACTATGGTAATGACTCTTTCTGGCCAACAGTATTGGCTTAAATAAAGAGTTATACATCCCACTGGCCTCAATCAATACACATGGTCCTTCTTTCAACAGCATCTCCTTTCAAAACCTTTAAAGGAAAAAGGCAACACAGGTATATACTCATTTCTTTGTATTGGTGTTCTCTTGCAATCTCTCTACTAGCTCAGTGTTTCATGCAAACTCCTTTATCTACACACCCTGACCCAAAGTAAGGAGTTAGATTCCCAATAATACACACAGACTGGTACTTAAATAATGCTAGATGAACTAGTAAGATCCAAAAGAGTTACAAATTTCAGTAAAACCCTGACCTCTCACAAAATCTAGCAAAATCAGTATATTCTAAGAATTGCTCTATAAAAAAACATCAACTGGAAAATTTGCTACAAAATTCCGATTGGTGAATTTTCAGAGAAAATCTCACGACTTTTAGAGAGAACAAGCCATCTCCACCAAGATAAAAGTTGCTTTCTGCTAACTTTGCAATGTTAGTCGTGCATTTCGCTTTGGGTGTGTTTGCATGTTCTCTCTGATCGTCATCCCTGACCTTCACTCGGTTCTCTCGGGCAGCACCCTGGCAGGTGGCAGCTGGTCTTTGCCAGGGTCATGCCAAGCATCGGTCACTGTCTCTCCAGTCACATCAATGCCAGAAGAGACAAGGTCAAAATATGATGATAATAAACTTAATCTACTTTAAAGTTTATGTTAAAAGGAGGCAGGATTTTTAAAAAAAATCTATAACATATTTAGATACTAAGATATTAGATTGTAAAGATATCACGTACTGTTATGTGAATAAAACAACTAAAAACAAAAAAGTGGTCAGGCATTTCTTAAATGACAGAAAGTCTTTAAACAAAATGAAAAGGAAGACAATAATTAGTCCTGTGATAAGGAGGTGAAAAAGAGGTAAGCAGAGACCTGCATAGACCAGTTTAGTAAGATGATCTGAAAAGAGGTTTTGAAAAGATGAGATTCTTTGGAGAAAAAAAATGAAAAAAGTCGAAATTAGGGTGAAAATAATACTTCTGTAAATGGTTGGAGAGAGCAATAGTGTGAGCTACTTCAAAAAAAAAGAAGCTGCACCAGGTATTTTTCTTACTTAATGTTCATATGAAATATGAGCTTATTGAACCTCCTTTTTTAAGCCAAAAGTAATTATTATCTTCACTCCACATGCACACCAGTTTAGACAAATCTCAGTTCAGTCTCAGTCCTAAAACTGCTTCTAGGGACACGAGTTGCAAATTAACAGTCGTTAAAAATAGTAAGCACTGTCTGTTTACACTGCTGCTGATGGGCTTCAGCCCATTGATTGGCTCTCTGCTTCTCATTCCTCAATGGACTGATTTCGTTTGAGCTCAGGAAACACTTTGGTCAATCCCACAAGACAACTGACCTTACAAACATATAGTGATAAGATTCAAAGGTAAGAAAGCAAAACCCAATTCTTGTTGCAAAATGAAAACTAAAGGATGCTCATCATCATTACTGCAATTATGATTATTATTATAATTATAAGTGGGCATCATTATGCCCACTGTATCTGTGTTTGGGCTTGTGGCTCATTCAATGCCCATGCAAAAAGTTGGGAATTACATAAAGATAAAAGAATAGCATCCAATGCACAATCCAAGCCACAATGGCTATCCAAGATGAAAGTAATGACATAAATGTAACAGTTCATATGGCAGTTTGTCCAGTGAAATGCTGTCTATCTTTGAGATTGACCATATTGTGATTTATCACCACTATCTGGCTCTGAAATGTAACATTTGGCTCTAAATTAGAGTATTGGAGATTAACACTCCCTCAGATGCTGCAGAACGTAGCAACTCAGTTTCGACGGGTACCAGTACATTTTCTTATATTACTCAGGCGCTGGCAACTTTCACATTATTGCATTTCACATATAAAATACTGATTGAACTAGGAGCATTGTGCTTGTAGGAGCTGGTCATCCCTTTTATGCCCCTATGTTATCTACATTCCCAGGGCAGCTTTAGGTTGGATGTTACAAAAGTTCACATAAAACTGCTGGTGTGTGAGTTGTTTTTTTTTCCTATTCTGCACACTAGCACTATTAAACATCTACCTCTAGATATTAGACAGACACATGCATGTTCAGCTAATCTTTTGCCATTTCTCTGTAATTTCTAAAATCTTCCTTTGCTTGATTTCTGGTCTCCTTATTGTGATTTTTATTGACATATTTATTTCATTTACCACTCTCTTCATTGATTTGACACAGCTTTGTTATTGAGGTCTGTTGCCACTTTTCATAAAATAAGTGCTTGGCTATTGTATGTCTCTTCTTTTACAAACATTACATGGTAGCATTGTGCATCAGCTTAGTATGGAAGCTGAACATATTTAAAACATATTTTAAATCTTCATCATGAGTACCAATGTAACTGAACTCTTGAATTGTTTTTTTTTTTGTTACTTTTCTCCTTTTTCCATTTGATGTTTTCTTACTATTACCTTTATTTTGGGATTCTTTTTTTCTTCACCTAACAGGCCAGCCCCCTCCCCTCAAATCCCCATCCATCTATTTGCTCATGGATGAAAAGTCTCCTTGGTGGTTGATCGGAGAATGATGCCGCTACTTAGAGAGTCTGAGTCCATCGGCACTGAGGAAGAATAGTAGCAAGGAGACAGAGAAAAGCTCCAGAGGAGAAGTGGCTCCCTGGGGCGTTGTAGCCGTGATGGGTGAGCTGTCAAACGCCCCATTGTCCAAATTACCCTGCAAGCACCATGTCACCACACGGGACTAATTTACGGCGCGGTCTGGCACACACATTGCTTGGAGAGAAGTCCGAGGGAGGGACAACAGAGGAGAAGGGTGTAAAGGAGAGTGGGGCATCTGGCCAAACACCTTCAAGAGGTACAACGGTGGTTTGAGTACAACCAGTACAAGACGGACCCAATTAACTTCACGCAGGTTTGATCGCTGCTGTCTTTATGCTTGGAGTCTTCAGTGACATGTGTCAATATTAATATGTCACGCTTGCATGCTTTCCTGCCCACCCACCATCACAGCCCATGCATTCAGTGATGCACAAACACTTTAATCCAGTTCAAAGCAGCCGCTGCATAACTCCCCTGCTTGACTTCACTTCCTGACGACTGGTCGTTTTTGCACAAGCTGGCAGACCCATTCACTTGTCAACCGTCACACCCCTGGGTGTCCAAAGCCAGACAGGGCCGTCACCCTGCCCCACACTGACCGGTGGGCTGTGGAGTAAAGCTGCTCCTGTCAGAGGAGACATGCGGCACTCCCTGACCCCCTCACTGTGCCCAACAGCCTGAAGAGATGCTCTGAATTTGGTTAATTGGCCAATAGCAGTGGGGCGTGCAATTCAGCTAAAGACTAGAAGAATAGAAATAAAATAGAACAAGAACAATATCAACCAAGTCCAGTGCTTCCTGCAGCCTTAATAGTTAGACTTTAGTTCATTTTTTATTTCACTCTTTTATAGGCATCCTGTTAACGTCTACAACCAGAAAGGTGGCCCCTCCTAAAAATAGAGAAACATGAGAATTTCCACAAGTAAATAATAATAAATAAATAAAAAAATAGACAGACAACCGTGCACTTTGAACGCATAAGATAAAATCGGGTTGAATTGAGTCTTAAAATTAAAACTTTTATATATGTCTAAAGCCAGTCATAGACATCAAATGGATGTCTGCATTTTAGCTGAGATAAGCTGAAATATGAATTAGTTTTTCTTGTGAGGGGCGACGAAGTCTGGAACTTTTACTTTCAAGCATTTTTGCACTTGTGGCATCCTATTGAACTCTGTACATCATGCAGCTTCAGCAGTAATGAGAATTTCAAAGGATAACTGGATATGCAGAGTGAAATCAGGGCAACGGGTAGATTCAGTGTTGAAATGACATTTATCACTCTATAATTTTCACAGAGTTAAGGTTGGGGTTTTAAGCATGCAACCCTGGTTTTAAGACTTAGCAGTAAAATCTAGGTAATACAGTATGTGGTGATTCTTTACTTTCCTTACCAGGACTGTCAATTTTCCAGCTTTTAAAAATATCTGATTTAACATTCTGCGTCAGTAAATACAAAATAGTTTTTGTCCACAGCAAAAGGAAGGGGATGATCAGTGCTGCCAAACTTGATGCATCACAAATCCGGATGAAATTCTTCATCAGTTTTGAAACAGCAACTTTTTAAAAGCCATGGTCGAAATGTTTCATAGTAAAAACAGATTTTACAACTAACTTTTACTAGAGATGGTTATGGTTATGATGCCTACGCAATAAAAACATGACATAAGACTCTTTGTTCACTTAAGAGCTAAAAAAAATAAATAGACAACAGTTTAAAAAAAAATGAAGAGATATTTACACACTTACATTTTGACAGATGAAAACAGCTAGCGGTTCAGTGGGTTATCAGCACATCAAATTAAAGAGGGTTTGCTTCTTCGTGCCTGGATTATTATAATGCATAGCCATGTCTAACCAAAACCTCCCTGCATCGGTTGCAGGCTGTTCAAAGTGCTGCTTCCGGGCTTCTGACAACATCACCCAAATTCTCACTGCTGCCAATGCGTCTACATTTGCTCCTGGTGTATTTTTGAGTGCATTGTAAGATTCCTGTTCTGACTAGGTAGAGTGTTTCATGGGCAGCCACTGAGTTATATCAGAGAACTTTTTCATTGATTTGTCCCCAGCAGGTTCCTGAGGCACAGCGATCAGGACCTGTTGATAGCTGCCCACACTGAGGTGAAAACAAAAGACAGCAGCACTTTTTCTTTACTGGCTGTTCCTTGGGTGCTGAGATCAGCAAACTCTGTAGCTTCCTTTGAAAGCCAGTTAAAAGCTTATGTTTTTAAATTTGTGTTGTTAAACATTTCTTGTGTTAGTGTTTATTGTGAAGCACTTTGCAATCTTTATACATGAAAAATGCTATATAAAAAAAGGTTTTCATTTGAGTTAGGCTCAAATTTGTACATTTAAAAGGAAAATGGCAAATAATTTGAAAAAATAAGTTAAAGCTCATTGCATAGGGAAGAAAATTACCTTGGTTACGTTTAAATCTTGCTAAAATTGCTTAAATCTGCTTTAGCAATATTAGACAAAATTTACCATTTAGTCAAGAGCTAAGTTCTAAGGCAACGTGTCAAAATGAATGCATTGTTATATGGTTTAGAATCCATACAACATTGCAGTGATTCCCTGAAAACACTAAGCTAAATTTCTCCATCATTTGTTTATTTTGTGGTTTCTGTGCTGCACAAAAATGTAAATTGGCTGAAGAGGAGGCACTGCCTCCACACATATCCACACATACTTCACACATGCCCACCTTGCGCGTGTATCCTGAAGCACTTTAAATGTCCCAGCCTTTTCTCAAACAGGGAAGGAAAGCCTTCGGATGCAGTCCTGCATCTGAAGGACATTACAAACTGGAAGTGTGTCAGAATGTGTGAGACAAAGTCCCCTGAGCCAAGTGTACTCTCCATGTCTGTCATTGAATGTGGCTGCCTGCTTATTCCCTGGAGAAACATGAGGACGTACATACGCATCCACCATACCCACATCAACACCCTAAATCTCATTCTCACTATCTTGTCAATCAAATAGCAAGGTAAGGGGAAAATAAAAAGTCACGTAGAGATATTAGGCTATTTTCTTTCCTCTTCAAAGTTCAGCTACTTGTTCAGCCTGTCATAAAATAAGAAAAAAAATATTTTCCCAATCAGTGAATGTGTGAGTGCATGCAACAGCCTGCAACCCATGCAGGGAGGTTTTGGTTAGACATGGCTATGCATTATAATAATCCAGGCACGAAGAAGCAAAGCCTCTTTAATTTGATGTGCTGATAACCCACTGAACCGCTGGCTGTTTTCATCTGTCAAAATGTAAGTGTGTAAATATCTCTTCATTTTTTTTAAAACTGTTGTCTATTTTTTTTTTTTTAGCTCTTAAGTGAACAAAGAGTCTTATGTCATGTTTTTATTGCGTAGGCATCATAACCATAACCATCTCTAGTAAAAGTTAGTTGTAAAATCTGTTTTTACTATGAAACATTTCGACCACGGCTTTTAAAAAGTTGCTGTTTCAAAACTATGAAGCGCTAAAAGGCTGCACTGACAACACTCTTTAGTAAGGAAGTTGTTACTCCAGGAAGATATATCAAAGTGAGCTATTTTCAACATAATAATCTGTAAAAATGAATAAATACACGAAGCCAGAGCTAAACAGAAGAGTTATTTAAAAGAAATTATATGTTTTTTACAGAAGCATGATGGCTTTTAATTTAGGTAAGTAGAACAAGGAGTGAGACTATGATGGGTGCTAATTATTTTTGCTCTTTCTGCACATCATACTTTTGCAATTTGGGGCATCTTTTCAGCCACCGGTGGTTATGGTTTCTACAAACCTAAGGAATGTTTTGAATTAACCCAGAACTAGCAAAACTGAATGCAGTGGAGTCCCACCAAGTTTAGTCATAATACATTCTGCATATATTCTATATTAGCAGCAGAAAATAGCCTAATTACACATGTTCCATAGCGCATGTCTAAAATATTTGGGAAGAATAAACACCTCTGTGCAATGTTACTTGACACATTATTGGCTAGTGTTTACAAATCAGCCAATCCAGGAATGCCTTTAAGTTTCCTTGCTGCCGATTGGTTGCACCCCCAAGAGGATAAGGAAGACCATAGACGTTAGCTTAGACGGATTCAAGCACATCAACATATATTTGGTGCAACAAGCAAACTTGTTTTATTGTATTCTTTTGCTCTTATGCCAATCTGTCACAAACTATGTTGAACCTGTGTCTAGATTTCTTAGGAAATCTTAGAGTCAAAAATCTGTACATTTAATTAATGATTTGAGGACTAGAAACAAACACAAGCAACAAATAAGAGTTACATTTTCTTAACAACAGTTGTTAAGAGGAAATTAGATTTGGCAAGTAAAAGCTGCACAAAAACCATAGATCAAAGGCTGGCAATATCTCTTTTGCTATTTTTCTAAACTGCATCCTTTCCTGTGCTGAATAAAGAAATCTGCCAGCGTGTACAAAGGGACTCAAATATGATGGAATATGAGAAGACCAGGATTTACTATATGCTGTAATGCACCAGGCATGGGTGCATGCCCTAATTCAGGCTTTGACAGTGAGTGGTGTTAGGTATTTGCATGTGAGTTCTTGTGTCTATGCGTGATGGTAGAATTAATGTGACATGGCAGGTGTAATACAGAATCATAAATCTCTGGCCTGGGAACACCAGAGGGGGAGCAGGAGGCGATATACATTAAAGGGCACACACACGCTGCAGCACGGATGCCGATAATAAAAACAAGACCCGGCCGCGACAGCCAGCTAAAAGACACGACTCCGTATCTGGCCCCGAGGGCTGTGACATGCACTCACACAGTCAGACACACAAAAACACCAACTCTATCCGCTTTTCTCGCCGTTTATGACGCCGCTTTCAGCCCGACAGCTCGAGTGTTGGATGTGGCTGTAATGCTGTTAAAATCTTAATACTGTTATACAAGCTTGCTGTTGTACAACATGCTAAAATCTTTACTTACTGTGCATGCTGCATCACGTGGGACTAAAAGCAACATGACAGCGCTTCATTTGGGAATAGTACTGTCGCAGCTCAATGCAGACGACACATTCTAACACAGCTCATTGTCAAAATAAGCCTGACCAGCTGATCAGCAAGTCTCTCAACAGACTGCTCAACAACTGTCACTATCAGATTCGATGCTCATTTATTGCGCTAATGCTTCAAATCCCAAGTACTGATACATGTTTAGTTTACATGTACAATACCAGTCACATATTTAGATCCTAAAGGGCCTTGCAAAAAGGCTCTTTCCAGTTGAACTTTTTTCAGTTATGATATTTGCACATTTTGTCACACTTACATTTGATTGAGATGTTATGCAATTCACTAGCAAAAGGTGAAATAAGATACTTTATTGTCTATTGAATGTATGCAAGATGAGAAGTGTCCTTCAGCATCTACCAATAAAAAGACCACAGTTGTTCATTGTGAAGAGGGATAAAATGCTACACTTATCTCAAAAATTCTTACAAGTTGAACATTTTAATAGTGTGATGAACGTCTCCATCCAACCCCATGGAGTATACAACTGTAGAATCGTTTTCTGTAACATTTACCACTGGAAAATGTCTGAGATTTGTCTCTACCAACTTTGCAAATGTAGAGAAACGTTTGTGAATTATTCAAACCTATGTAGCTCAAGCTTATAGTCAGATTGGATTTAGATTACACATGGGTGGCTATTTACTTATCAGGTAACTCATGGAAGGATTACACTTTATTTAAGGGCATTAGAGTAAAGCAGGATGAATAAAAAGTGCATGTTTCACTTTTCAGATTTGTATGCCCTTTACAATTATGCGTAGCTCCATGTTGGTTTAAAACATACCTATAAAATTAAAAGCAAAGGTGGAAAAAAAAACATCAGGTCACATAAAAACCATTTTTCAATTCTCTGCATCTCGCCCATTCATTTTCAATGGGTAAGCATTTCAACCTTCTGGTTCTTCGCAGTTGCACACAGCGAGTGAGCCAAGACGGTGCAGCTGTGGAAAAATACTTTCTCAGAGTTAAAACAATAATTAATGCAGCCTCTTATCTGCATTTCTGAGAACACTTGATATTCAGCTCACATTCACAATCATAAACATTCATTTCATTAGACTTGCATTCTCGCAAATAGAACATAGCTTTTCTTTCACATAGGCTAAGTGGTTCTTAAGTACATTTTCAATGCCCTGTGCTGTTTTTTTATATATCCATATTTTGTCTATACTGAACTGAATTAGAAGGGCATAACTGTGAAGGAACAAAGAAATAATTGCAGCTCATTTGCCTTCCCCACCATAGCCGATCTGCGGAGAGGAATTTTTCCCTTGTATTTTATAACAACGCTGACTTTCCCCTGCATGCTCATTTAAGGGTAGCCAGGATTCCTGCTAGGATTATAGCTAAAAAGAAAAAGGCTTTGTAAGCATTCTCAGGAAATTGCACCTTGCTGGTTTCTGCACACAGGCTCTACATAATGCACATGTACGACTCCAGCAGGGCGGTGGCCGTGTTGTACTGAGGTGCATCAAGGCACTCTGCGCTGACTCTGGACCTGAGGAAGGTGCTTATGTACACTACTTTACATGCAAATCCCTCTTTAGTTTCTCATATTCGACAATGCATTGCATCAAATGAAGGTATTGTGTTAGTTTCTTTTCTTTCTGCAATATCAGTTTGAAGCAGAATGAAAACATAGCTGCAGGACAGGGCGTCAGAGTCGCGCTCAAAGTTACAGGCTCCATACAGCACTTATCTGGTGTCAATGATCAGTTGCAGTGCATCTGGTGATGAGACTGAATGTAGCTATGTAGTCACAAACTCTGATACTGTCAGTTTGTATGCAATGCACATCACACATTGCAGGATACATTTGAAAAATAAAAGGAAAGAAATAAATTTTTTGAGAAACTGTTAAACTCAAAACCTGAAAAAATAAAAACAGCTTTACACCATAGATTCTTTTGCAGTTTCCAGAATATTTTTTGGCTCCTGTTATACTGTTGTAAATTAATAATAATAATAATTTTAAAAAATGTGTTATAAAATTAATCAAACAGGAGTGTGTTCATTTTAAAAAAGTCTTATTATTTTATAAATCCCAACAATGTTTTAAAGGCTGCAATGATCAGTGAATAACCTCTACGTTTTTGTTAAGCTAATTCAGCCACTGCATAAAAGCCAACATTTCATGACCTGAATTTGTTTTACTGCCATTTTAATTGGAAATTAGCTGGTGTTCAGAAAAGCCAGGTAGCTGGCCTTTGTAAAGCTCAATTTTGAAGTCCTGACACAGTTTCTTAGTTGAATTCAGGTCTGGATTTGACTAGGCATTTCACATATCATTTGATTCGCAAAACCATTCCATTGTGGTTATGACTGTATGTTTAGGCCAATATTTCTGGTGGAAGTTCAATCTCTGAACTGAGCCTCAAGACCGTCAGGTTTTCTTCCATCCATTTACTTCCTCATCCATTTTAGCCCTCAGCTCTGACCAGCTTCCCCCATCCTTTCAGATGAAAAGTATTCTCACAGCTATATGCTGTCACCACCATGTTTTACTGAGTGTTCAGGGAAATGCAATGCGCAGTGTTAGTTTTCAGTCTTAGTATTTCCTGGCCTGCATCTTGTCCCACGTGTTCGCTGTGTCTCCTACATGGCTGGTGAAAAAAACTACCAAATGGCCTACAAAGATCAGATATGTTTATATGTAAATCGCATGCAACTTGATTTTTTATTAATTAGGTCGAATTGGATTTAATTTTTAAGTAACAGTAAATAGAGTGAATGCAAATTTCAAAATATTTGAATGCCTTTGCAAGTTACTTTATAACTTCCTGTTTACTGTTCTATTATGAATTGTGATTTATAGAAATATTAAAGATCTATTTTAAGTTTTCATCCCATGTGTTGTACCTCTAGTCCACAGAAAGGAAGCCATCAGCCAAGCTGGAGAAAAATCATTGCCTTTTTGAAGTGACCAGAATGCAAAACCACATATGCAGTTCAGGAAAATACAAATAAATGTTACAAAATTTCTCCTCAGTGATTTGTCTAAAAATGAACAACATAACTGTCAAAAAAATAAAAGTAAGAAGAAGAAAAAGGTGCACAAAGAGTAAAATTACTTCCCAAAGAGGACACTGATTCACTCAAACTTGATAAGTAGGAAGCTGCATCATTGTGAGTCATTCGTTGTGGCCTTTATCTCTGATTCAGAAAATATTCAATATTTTATCATTTTACATCTTGGCTGGAGATCTAATTAAAATTCAGTCCTACAGATTTAAAATCTCAAAAACTACACCCCAGTACTTGGTATCCATGTAAAAGAAAGTGCACAATATAAGCACACACTCAATATTTTCCTTATTGATTGGCTATCCTCCACATATTTCATATGCACTGTTGCACACACACCAGCATGCACAGACCCCACAGTTGTTAATGGATGTGTTAAGAAGATAAGACACCAGCCAGAAAGAAGGACACAAAGTAGGTGTGTGTTTGTTTTGTGAGTGTATATAAAGTGACTCCATTAGGCAATCACACACCCAGCTCCACTCACCAGGGGACTTCTGTCAGCCTGTGATTTGCCCGGTACCCCTCCCTCCCTCTCATCTTTTTGCAACTCAATGCTGAAATAGGTCAACCACATATAATGGAGGGGCAATGAGGAGCAAGTGTGCACCACCCTTCCTGCTCCCCTTTGCACCCTCACTCCTCCCCCCTTTCTCCACCATCCAGAGCCACGGGCCCCCCCACGGACAAAGTGAAGGCGGCCCGCAGAGAAGACGGCAACAACAGCCACAACATGCCGACCTCCCAGCCACAACAATCATTTACACGGCCACGCTTGAACAGAGCAAGTTCCACTATTTCATATGGAACATGCACCCTCACAAGATGAATTCCCATCACTGGTTTAAAAAGCTCATCTTCGCTAAATTAAATGAGACGCTGAGGAAATTGGAAATAGTTAATAATAGTGTGTATTGTGTAGAACTGTTTATAGTCACTCCACCAGTGTTACCCTGCATTCTGTGGTTGATTGTTCAAAAATCCCTAACAGGGATTATATTATTTCTGCATTAAAGAGGCAAGAGTTCAAAAGTAATGAGTTTGGTTGAAGAAATAGAAAGTTGGAAAGTTTTCTCAGAAAGTTTTGTTATGTTTGTCAAAACGGCAAGGACAGCAACAAAGGAAGCCAATGATGATGCATTATACTATCTATCAGCTACAGTTGTCAAAATAATCAATATCTCATCATAATCGATAATAGAAAAATTACTTATTCAAAGATACTCGTATGTGTCAAAATCGATATAAAATTAGCCATTCAGTTGCAGTTTTACTGGCAGCAGTGCAGCAGTACTGAAGACACTCATCCCCTCCCCTCCAGGAAGTCAATCACCTTACCTGCTCTAAGTCACATTCTGTGAACATGGCGAGTACAACTAGAAAAACACATGGTTCGAAAAAACGTCTCCACTCAGGCTACAAAAAGAAAATGCCGAAGTATACCATAAGCATGAAGTAGCAAACCTCCAAGATGTCATAACCAACGGTACCTGTTTAAATGTTAGTTTTATGGACAGAGACAGCCCAATGATTGGTCTGAGTTTCCCCCATCAAGATGCACTTTCCAGCTGTGAAGTTTTGAAGCTTCAATACAATACAAATTAACGCACTGAGAATTAACGCAGGAGCAAGATGTTGACTGTCTGACAGCTCTGATGGTAATTAAAGAATGAAGCAATGAAACAAACCAGTGCAACCTACCCTGCTGCTGTAGTTTTTCAGAGAAAAAGTTAGATATTATCGTGACAATGCTGTCCGTCCATCTGTCTAGTGGAAACACGCAAAAAAACTGATAATCATTTAGCATTGTTTTATCTTTCGAGAGCTGCCTGTTCTGATTTCTATCAGAAACAAAGTCTTTTGTTGAATTAAAATAATTAAAAATCTTTATCTGACAGGAGCAGGAATAATCATGGCCTCATTTTACATCAGCAGCTGCTAGACAAAGCTGATTAAGGTCAGAATCTGAACAGAGAACCAAATATTTTTGCTGCTAAGGCAAGAAATGAAGTCTTAAAGTCATTGACTGTGAGTAGACATTGGTTATAAACAATATGGCAAGCAGAAAACAACCAAAATACAGCACTCAACTCTTTACACAGGTAATATACTTATGTTCATTATTCAAGTTGAGCAGGTAATGGAGTTTGAGTTAATTTAGTCACAAACTAATATCTAAAACAGTAAGTTCCATGGGGAATAAATATCAGTGATAGCTGTTCAAGTTGTTGTTTATGGCAAACCTGAAAAACTACCATCCAAAGTGAAATGCGGGAATTATACAGCTGATCTGAACCCATACCTTGAGGGAGTCCTGCA
This sequence comes from Poecilia reticulata, assembly GCF_904066995.2. Lineage (NCBI taxonomy): Eukaryota > Metazoa > Chordata > Actinopteri > Cyprinodontiformes > Poeciliidae > Poecilia > Poecilia reticulata. The sequence goes on along the minus strand of NC_088841.1, from coordinate 15,147,997 downwards.
TCACTGGATTAACTTTAAAGTCATTACTAGAGGAAGAGAAGAAGGAGAGGGAAACGTGCTGGACCAAATACAGCACTGGCAGCCAGGCAGTAGGACTCTGGAATTAAGGAGCAAACATGAGCTGCCCAGAAAAAGAGGGAGTCACAGTCCACCCTTCCCTTTTGACTATATACAGGAAATAACAGAAATAAATATAAAACCTTAAACAAAATAATGCTTTTGACTGAATTAATGTCTCACCAAAGTTGTGCTTAGGGGTGACCCCTCTGTTTTTGACATGGTTTAGTGAAGAAAGAAACCTTGTTTAAGATGTTCCTGATTTTTGGAAGCACAGAAAAAACATCAAACTTTAGTATTTCTGCCTTGTGTAAAGCATCCAACTCTTAAATCTCTTTATGGCCATTTTAATCAAACAGAATTTGAAGATTGCTCAGAAATACGTATTGCAGTTGCTCTATTAGGGCAGATGAGTCTTGCAAAAACTTTTATTAAAGTAGGAATTCCCAGCATATTGAGGCATTGATCACTTGCCAAAAAATCTCTTTCGAGAAACTATACGACCAGCTCCATTTTATTGTTTTGCCAATAAAGAGTGCTTTTAAGTACATTCTTCCTGTGTGTTTGTGGTCTGTGGGAATCATCTCTGAGCTTCCTTTCACTAAAGTTTGTCCTGACGTACAGAAAAACCCTTTGAGCAAGATTTGTACAAAAACAAAAGAAAGAAAACTGATAAAATGGTGAATTGTGAAGTAGACGTACCATTCACAGTCACAGACAGATATGTTTTTTATAGCCTCTGACAGTAATACAAATGGTAGTCTTGTATTGACCAGCTATGCAAAGTGCTTCATGAGAAGTTGACTTGTTTAAAATATAGTCGATATGTTGCTTAAAGCTGTCCACGAGAGTTTGGCTATTGATTCAAGGGGGCTAAATCAGATATCCTGCCATCTCAAGTATTTATGTCAAGGGCTGAAACATGCAGGCACACAAGTACATGCACAAACATGCGCACACGCACACACACATGAATCCACTGAAAAAAAAACCTCAGCATTCCACCTCTCATTCCATATTTCCCCCCCACCCCCCCATCTCCTTATTCATTCTACCCGTTGCATCTCCTTGCACTCCAAACTCATGTCTTCCCTTGCAGTCTCCACTGGCTATGACCTTTTCTCCAGTGGAACAGGATACTGCCCATCTCCATCTACCTCATGCATTAATGATCTGTGGTGAGCTGAGGGCATCTTTCTGACTCTAAGCCTCTGTGCTGCTCCCCTGCTTTCAAGGACGGAGCAGAGCTCAGCCACATTCCCTGACATCCACAGGGATATGCAGATAAACAGCCACAGATCGTGATAGCTCCAAGGTCTAGAAAGTAGAGCCTCACTCTTCTCTTTTTCAATATATCTCTTTGACACTCCCCAGTAGCGGATATCAAAAATAGTAGAGGTGACAGGAAACAGCTGGGCCTCGCCACTAGGAGAGGCGGCGCAGATTGTAATTGTATTGATTATATTTGGGTCTTGTTGCTCAGGTCTTGAGTGGGTTTCATTAAACCTCAATGGCACATCAACAGAGAACACCAGCTTGATCATAGTTTATTGAGTTGAACAACCAGTCTGAAGCTTAACACTAATCCACACCATCCAGATTGGTCGGAGTCCCACACACCCACTTTGGTTAAGATCAGCCAAAAAAGACTATTGAAAGAAAGTTCTGTTATTGTCTTCCCTCTGCTCCTCTGTCCTTAGTTTGTCTGCAGTAAAGGCAACCAAACCACGGTCTCGTAATGAAAACGGAAGCGCTTCTACTCTTTCAAGATCTTCGAAAGACAAAATCTGCTACTGTGCCCTCAGGTGGACATTTCAAAGCTGCCGTCTTCTCTTTCTTGTCAGGAAACGGGTGCTCCAGCAACCGCAGAGAGTGCAGTGGGGTAATGATACCTCTCATCTAATCTTTTAGAAACACTTGAAAGTAGACCAGGTCTCAAGATGTACCGGGGCTTTGCCACTTATGGAAAATTGATGCCAATCTTAAAAATTCAAGAATTTTAGTAATTAGGCTGCTGATTTTGCCACCTTGGTGCTCTGTAGGGGATTTATTTGAAGCAATGTAATGGAAATTTCTTTAACTACTCTCAACTGTTGTTCTCTTTGTGTTTCTCATAGAAGGTACTCCTATCTGTGTCCTGCTGTGTTTAGTTGCATCTCTTTCCATTTCTATTAGAAAATACTCTATTAGAAAGTACTCTGTCGTCAGGGATTCTGTATTTATTGTGTTAGTAATTGGACCTAAAAGTACTTTATGACTGAATTGTCCTGGAATTAACTGGACTTAAGCTGAATTTGAATGAAACTTAATTATGTTTGATGTTATATTCATTAATGCTCTTTGTCTAATAATACTTAGCTAAAATTAGAACAGGTATTATTTGTCAATAAACATAAAATGTTTCCATAAAAGCATAAACTGTAGCAATATTCTAGAATATCGGTTGTTATTTTTGTCAACCTAATCCCAGCAGGAAACAGATTGCTTTGAAAGAAGCGCATTGTAATTACTAATCAGGTTCTTTTTATTGTGTATCACACCCTGTCACCTGCCAGGGCCCAATCCCCAAAACCCTAAGATGCATCCTGACAGCTGCATAGATCCTCATCTGGGGGCAAGGGATGAAAAGATTTCCACAGCGCACCTCCCAGATGCTCCACACCCAAATATTTGACTTTACTTGTGATCCGCAGCCCTTGAAGGCTTCTGTTGGGCTTTTCCACTCCACTGATCTCTGTTTTCAAAAGCAGGTGTTTAAAATACTACTAACATAGCTGCCTCGCTGGCATAGCAGAGGTAGCGAGGAAGTAAACAAAGAACAAAAAGGGCTATTTTTTCAAAATGTAAGCAATCTCACTGAGAGGGCAGCTACAATTTAAATGACTTCAGAGATCTTTGATTATATAAATCAGACTCGACTCGATGGTTAACTCAGACATGACCACTCTATCACATATATCTGTGTAACTGGCTGCAGTGATAAAACTCACCAGGGATCTTGTCAGTAGTGAACCATTGATGTCACAGCTACAAAATAATACATGCAAGATTTTTAGTCATGAAATATAAAACAAGCTAACACCCACACAAACAGTAAATCCATGCCAGACTAGAACTATGCACCTTTAATTGCTCATATTTATTCAGATGCAATTTATTCCATTAGAAATCTCTACAGAACATTTAGATAATGCACCAACGAAAGTACAAAAATGAAAATGATCCTTTAAAGTGCTTGTAATCTACAAGGAGGCGCTGAATGAAATATAAATAAGACAGAATATTAACCCAGATAGAACCCTGCAGCATTTTTCATGTTTGAAAATCTCTTGTTTTAAAAATACGAACACACAGAACATGCGATGCACTTGACATAAAAAAAAAAGAAACAACTAGCTGGTTACCAAGACAGATATGTTTCTCGAAATAATTTTAGTTTTAATTTAAGTTGTCAGAGGATGCCCGTATTTACATGATAAGCCCTAATGGGGTGTACCACACAGTCTCGTTTTTAGTTTGATGTCCATGTGTTTTTGAGTTTATCTAACTGGTTTTGAAATGGTTTCATGATTCACTGCCATGTGCATACCTCTCATCCTCTTATAGAGCATGTAATCCCTGAACTGAATTTAAAAGATGAAAGGATTTCATTCGACAGCCATGGCAAAGAGCTGCTTTGCTGACATTTATTGTCAAATCATATTAGTCAGAAATCACTAAAAAGCACAAGAATGTTCAGAGAGACATAGAGTGAGAAAACTTGCTGCAAGTAAGTAGCAAGGGACCTATGGCATATTGAATGTATGTCCTTTATCACAAAAAAACATATGTAGCCAACAGTACATTGCAAACGTTTTAAACAATAACTAATTTATTCATATTTGTCTGTCGGGACCTTGTACCCAAACATGAGTACCAGCTGTGCAGTGTGTGCTAGGGGTGCAACGGTACACACATTTAAAAAAAGAACACATGTTTCTGGTTTTATTGCTTTTTGTTAAAGCCATGACTGAAAATGAGTAGTTTAAATGTGCCACACCAAACTGGTGAAAGAACGGCTGGAGACAACGACATGTAAAAGTCAGATGCCAGGCACTGAATGGCATGGGTTCTTAACAAACTCCACCCGGTGTTCAAATAGTCTTGCTATTTGTGTAAAGTTCGCATAAAAAAAGTCACATAAAATGACTTTTGAAATGTTTTTGATTTAAAGTAAATTTATCAGTACGCAAGTCGGCCTTTCTGTACATAAGCTGGTACCCACAATCGCCAGCAAGGTTGGTTTACTCTTATGTCCTTGCTACATTTGTTATTTCCATTTCTTTTACTTTCGTATTTTATGGTACCCGTACCCAGTGATGTCAGTAATGCATTATTGGCAAGGCATTACTCTAACCTGCCCCCTTTTTTCAAGAACGATTACTCTAACGCAGTGGTTCTTAACCTTTTTTGGGGTACCGAACCCCCCAGTTTCATATGCGCATTCACCGAACCCTTCTTAGTCCCCTCCCCTCCCCGACACGGTATTCTGATTTAGTAATGTAATTATATTAGCTGTGTTACCACCCCCACGCCACTAGAAGCAGTAGCAACCCCAAAAAGATGCGACTAAGGAGCAGATTAAGTAAAAATAAATTGGTAAAAACTGTGAGTTTTGCTGAGAGACACAAGCTCAAATCCATGCTGAGAGTGGAGCTCCTTCAATCAAGGCTCCTCCGCAGCTCTGATTGGCTAAGCAATGTAACGCGATCCTCTGGAGCAAGTGATGGCAAAGCGGGGCGTCATCACGACTTTACACAAGTGTGTCTCTCCGCGGCAGAGGCTCCACCGAACCCCTGAGACCCACTCACCGAACCCCTGGGGTTTGATCGAACCCAGGTTAAGAACCACTGCTCTAACGTGTTACTCTTTCCAACCCAGTAATCAGGTTAAAGTTAGTCAAGCCACTGTTTTTGTCATTTTACTTAATAAGAAGATACATTGTTGCTTTCCTCTTGCATCTAGGGGAATGACATCTGGCCTATGTGACAATTCAGCCATGGTGTCAAGTATAATACCACGCGTGACACAAACGTAAACAATGGTAGGAGAAGAGAAATCTGCGCTGTCTTGCTACAAATACAGGCATCATTTTGAGTTCATGTCAGCTAAAGATGTCAATATCAAGGTTTGTTGTACCCTCTGCTCTGCAGGCAAGATGCCATTGATACGCCTTTAAAAATATTAAAGACAGAATAATGAGTTATTTTTAGTACTTCTCTCATGCAGAAGTAATGCAATGAGCAGAGAGCATGAAAGCCCCCTAGTGGAGGATGGAGCTACTAACAATCGATCTTTCAAAAAGCCTACTAGCTAATTGTTGATGCAGAGATTACAATTTCCTTGAATAAAATGGTGCAAACATTAATACACATGGAAAACAAGAACATTTAAACTACTTTCTTACTGTATTTACATTGTTTTAAGGCTTATTTTAACTAACCTATCAAACTATTTAGCTTCAGAAATTCTACATCAAATTGGAAGAAAGATTTTGAGTTGCAGCACGATACAGTGAAACTGACAGAGCCACATGAGCTTCACTTTGTGAAAATCCAGTAAGTGGAGGCGAGTTGAAGAAGTTGGACAAATAGCATGCAGGAGAGGAAATGCTGCACTTAAATAAACATGGTTGACTTGTACGGACTGTCATTTTTATATTGACACAGCAAGGGCTGTTGTTGGCAGCTGGTGAATAATCAGTCTTTGTTGTTTCTTTTAAAATCATATAATCAGTAATTAAATTACTTTCTTAAGCAGTAATTAAGTTTTTCAAGGTAAATATGTTGTCGCTGTAAAGCTGGTTCGACCATGTTGTGACTGTGTTTGATTGGCCAGTGAATTCACTTGACATTTTTATTTAAGCTATTTTTTATTGATCTTATGTAATATTCTAATTTTCTGAAATTGAATTTTGGAGATGCTATTTTTTTGTAAGCAATAATCATCAAAATTACACAAAATAAAGTCTTAAAATATTTACTCTATGTGGAATGAATCTATGAATTATACTTTCTGAAATGAGTGGCAATTTTTTACAGAATGTTCCAATTAAAGCAACCAAACCTTTTTGTCAAATATTTGAAAGACCATTTGAAAAGCCTGGAGAACCATCAATCAAGACCACTTTCACAAAATCATAGGAAAGCTCTGATTCTATAGAGGGAAAATGTAAGTAAAGACAGGAGCTTCAAAACTTCTGCACAGTGCTGAGTAAAATCCTGGATGATGCAACTCAACACTTTCAATTAAACTCCTCAGAGATCATCAGCATCATAGAGATGATCCTCACAGGAAACTATTAATCATCATCATTTTCACAACACTGCACTGGCTGGCTTTCCATCAGTTATTTTCATGGACATTTTTCAGTAGTTCATTAGCAAAGTTGGATGGATGTGCGCAATTAAAAAAGAAAAAAGATCCTAGGGGAGAATAAAAGCACTTTTTATGAACTAGTTCCAACAAATTCCAAATTTAACTCAGAAATCACTCCACCTCGGTAGGGATTTTGTAGAATTTTCTCTGGAGAAGCTGATCCTCTCCTCGACCACTCCTCTGTTTGTTACAGCAATCCTTATAACATACTCCACATAACCACGTTAATAAATTTAGATCACAACATTCACAGCATACAGCGTCTACTGTGTGATCACGGATTGCCCTCTACATATCCAAACCCAATGTTCCCCATCTCTGTTGTGTTTGTGGCCCAGCAGTCAGTAGTGTGAGTGACAGGCAGGTTCGAGGTGGAGGGTTTGGAAGGGCGGCGGGGGGGCCCTTCCGCCGCCCTCCGAGACAGAGGGGAGGGGGAACAGCGTGGGGAAAGCACAGAACCTTAATAGAGCAGATGAAAACATGACTGGTGAGGTAGAAGAAAGTGGCAGAGAGAAAGACGGTGGTCGCTACAGAGGGAGAGGTGATGCGATATCGGTTCAATTGAGAAGGGCGGAGAGGGGTTGAGGGACTTCTCTACAGGCTAGTAGTTTTGCTCATATCACCTTGCCAAACTGTCATTGCCCCCCCACACAGATCCCTTTCAAAGGCACCCACCCCTCACCCTTCTTCCTATTCAGCCCCATCCTCCCTCCATTCTTGACAGAATGATTTATGGTGCGTCTGGCCATGCGAGCACTGCTGTCCCCGAATACACTAAACATTATCATAACTTCTTTTTTTCCCTTTTTTGCTATAATCACTAAAACCATATATTAATCTCAGTGTTCGCCATAAACCATAAAAAAAAGTAAGAACTTACCAGCGGCATCAGATTTAGCCGTTTTGTCTTTCACTGTGTTAATAATAGGTGCAATAAAAAATGTACACTGGGATTAATGGGCTGTTTCTAAAGAGGGGGACTGATACAATTTGAATTATTTTACATCCACATTCTGCGGTAATCTAAAGTGATTAAAATACAAAAAGATGATTCACCCTGTAGAGACAAAGACTGCGGCTCAGCTTGTCTCACAGCACCGGGGTTATGTTTTAGTAAAGTCTTTCTTAATACAGTCATATCATATTCCTCCTGTAAACGATGCTGCCCAAATCATGTGCCTTGAATTGCATCAACACCAAATGAGAAGCAAAAATGTCCTACAACTTTTATATCAGCTCTGAATTCCCCCAGGATCCATTACTGCTTATGGGACTGTACATTAGCCGCTTCCACTGACATTATCTCCTGGCTGCTGACACACCAAAGTAACTGAAAAAGTCTAAATTTAACATCTTGGATGTTTAAATCTAAAGCTTTAACACTAAAATAGGCCCTAAGTTTTACTTGCCTTTCTTTGAACAGTATCGGTTGTTCTAGCTGAATGCAGAGGGTGACTTCATCATAAGCATACATTTTGTTTTACATGGAAATATTATTTGCACAAATCAGTCAAGAAATTTAGTCCACCGATTTTGCATTATATGAAAATGAAGGAAAAAGCCCCAAAGTTATCTTCTGACATGGATTCCTGGAAGAATTATTTAGCCAGTTTAATGTAGCCTTCAATTGCTCTGACAAAATCAATACAGACCCCCTCTAGAAATAAAATGTTGCCCACTACTGAGAAAGATATTAGAACAAGACTGTGAAGAGTATGACAGTCTAATAAGATGTGCCCTGAAAATATTTGTATTTTTCCAAAGAAATTAAAGTTTCGACACTGATTGCCATCAGTTTTGGATTTCCACATTAATTATTGAGGAAATAAAAAGGATACAAAACCTGCAACATAAGATTGCGGTGATGGTTTAGTGGGGGCACTTCAAAAAACTGGTGCATTTAACCAAAGAGGAGGTGACTGAAGAGTTGCAGACCTCAGATGCTTCATGTAAGTGTCCATGAATCAACATCACAAAAACATCAGGCAAAAATTTTATTTATAGGAGATCAAAAAAGAACACAAAAGCCCATTTCAGATTTCTCAAAAAAAAAAAAGAGATGCACGGGACTTCAGTAAATCTTTTATGACTGAAAACCGATTGAAACAGTTCTTGAAGATGTGCATCTTTTTATATTTGAGGTAAAACTAAGATAATTTTAAAAAATAAGGAACATCACACTAATATACTGATGTGACGACCTAGGTCTGCTTGCTGCTACAAGATTTTGGTGACTTGCTTCAAGTTATAGGACCTTTAATTCTGATCTCTACCTAAAAAGCCTAAATAAGATTGTTTCACCCCTGGATTATAACCTTAATCCAAAGAGCACTTGGGTTCTTCAGGATAATGAAAAATAGCACCCAGATGGTAAACACAAATGGCAAAAAAAAAAAAAAATTGAGAGGTTTGGAGTTCCAAGTCAAACAAACACAAAACACAGTAAACGATTATTAAGACATGTACAAAAACGTGCATCTTGTGTATCATTACACTCTGATCTTGAAAGCTGGGTCTAGAATTCGAATGCCGGTATCAATATTTACTGGATAAACTTGGTTGCATGGTTCACCATTCATGCTGGTGAAACATCAGTCACACCTACTTCTGAGGTCAGTGCCTTCACAGAGGATTTCATCAACAAAGCTGTCACCCAACAAGGTCAGCCAAGAGGTCAGAAAGTAAAATGCAACCTCCCTTCACCTGACAAAAACAGATCCATCTTCATTTCAATGCCACATCTCACCTCACACTTCAAATCCTCCTTTCCTGATATCCACAGTTCTCAACTTATCAACCATATTCTTGGTAAAAACACTTCTTGATATTTCCCTGCTTACAAAGTCAAAAGAAGTTTGAAGCTACTTTTTTTTAAAATGTGTCAGGCACCAGACTGAAAAATACATGCTTCAGAAGGCAAATGAAAAACAAGCAGAATCTATTTTCCTCCTCAGCTCAAGCAGATGATGCGCTCCCAAACTTATAATTGTGCTACTGATTAGGCTCGTCCTTCCACATATCTCCACCACTTCACGACGCTCATCAGGCACATCTGTTCCCACCAGCACCAAACAAGAGGACCATTAACAAACAAATAGACGCCAATTAGTCACGTTTCAAACCCTCTGTTCGATTAGAGAGAACGCTGGAGCTGCTGGTTGCAAGGAAGCGCGAATGTCACGCTGCAGTAGGGGGGCTTCTTGGAAGTAAACTTTCAGCATTTTGCATCATGGTGACAGTGCATAGGAAATCATGAGACAGAGGCAGAGAGAACGTGATGAATTGTGCAGCCATTTACAGTGTTATTGTTTTAATCTAGATGTTGCATAAATCATTTCCCCCTGAGGCGCAGACTGAAGAATGTTAAAAGCTGCCAATCTGTCACGCACGATACATTAAGACAGGACTCGAGACAATGGTTAGAGTCAAAGGTTAAAGTCATTACGAGCTGGGTGGCTCCACTTTTTGACCTTTGACCCCGTTTCACAACAAGCTTTATCCGTCTTTTCTTATCAGTGCTTCAGGTTGAATGTCATGTTACAAACTTTGTTTTGGGTGTGGGGGATTCATTTGGCAGACCAATACCAAGTAGTAAAAGACCAAAAGCTAACTTGTAAAACACTGCGTATAGAGGAAAATAACCACTATAAATCACACTTAAAACACCAGCCCCACACGGTGGTGGCAGCATCATGAAGTGGGAGTACTTTTCTTTAGCAGGGGACAAGGAATCGGGTTAGAGTTATCAGGAAGACAGGAGCTAAACATGGAAAACAACACAATCCAGAGGATCAACACAATGGTTCATGTCATCGCATGTTTGTTTTTATAGCCCAACTAAAGTCCAAACTTAAATCCAAATGAAAATGTGTGTTATTTGAAAATTGATGTTAACAGATGTGCACTGAAGCATAGTCAAAAATGTCAGCCTGTAGTTTTGCAAAGTTTAAATCAGAAGTGCTGCTTCTACAAACGTATCGACTTAAGTGGGGTTGACTTGACTTACTTATAAGAAAAGTCAAAAATAAGATTTCTCCTTCCACTTGAGAATCACAAACTACTTTGTGTTGGCTCAAACTAAATCCAAACAAAGCATCATAACAATTTCGGTTGGACCAAAATGCAGGCAGAAATGAAGACAGAAGGTGAAGGGAGAGTATTTAATAATTGACAAAGACAAAGACTTACGAGACAGTCATGAAGGGGAACAGAACATGATAATGGGCAAAAAAACAGGAACATCAAGAGAAACTTTCAAAAACAATGAGAACCAGTGGGCTTCACTACTGAGGAATGAGTGGAGAACGAGGAAATCAAATCATTGGGAACAACTGTGGAAGAGAGCAAACTGGCAGGCCGGAGGAAGGTGAATAATTAACACAAAGGAGCTAAACTAAGAATGAAATAAATTATAAACAGAGAGGAAAGGAACAACACCCATCTAAGAAAACTAAATCCAAAAAACAAACAAAACATCAGAATACACTAAGAAACTAAATACAATAAACTCATATGGCAAGACCGTGCTAGAAAAATACAGGAACAGAGAAACGAACAGAATATGGCAAAACCGAAAAAATACAATCCAAACACCAAATTCCCATGAAATATAACAAAAGTACAACAAAGTTTGTGCTTGTGACATGAATAGATGAGAAAAAGTGCTTGTGAGAACACGTGAATGGCACTGGATTGTTAATTGCCCTCATCTTGTGCCATGAATTTGCCTCTTCGATACATGCTTCATCTTTGATGAGGAGAAAAAGAACAGGAGGGCCCGCCCTGCCCAACCTCACCCCTGGGTTTTAATATTTAATGAACATGTGCAGCAATACCAACCCAAAAAAGAAACATACGGCCATGCTTACACTGAAATGGTGAGTGCTTGATGTGAGCAGGTGTCGGTGGCAAATGTTAATTGAAGTGTTGCATGGGTCAGTGAGCCTTCCTGTTTGTCTGTGCAGCAGCTAACAAATGCATTCTGGCAGAGCAGAAATCACTGTTTCTGGGGGGGGGGGTTGGGAAGGGGCTTCTCCTTCCCGAGTCACTACCAGCGTTTTACAGTCAACAAGCGGGGAACCCCTGAGGCCTGTGATGATAAGGATTACTGGAAGCATTCCAGAGAATGAGTTTTAGATAATAAAAAAAAAACTATGGTGAAGAAAACATCTAAGAAACCGAGGAGTTTCTAAGCAACTCCAATCGTCCTTCTTGGATCACAGGAACCATATAGTTTCATTTATGAATCATCCAGTCTGGTTGGAAAACAAGAAGATCAAAGAGGAATCTTTGATGTATTCCACCTCCAAACGTGGCATTTGATGTGGGATGGAGCACACATATACATGCGCACATAAACAACATTCCCCATCCCACTGAATACATATAAACAGAATTGAGCTTGACACAGGCATTACGGCAGAGTCATGGAGGTTCACACTTCACAGGAGCTGACTCAAAGCTCAGTTCATGCAGATAAAAAAAAACTAAATCAGATTCTGCATAATAATATAAACAAGAGAGTGAGAGTGATGCAGAGACCCTCACAGGGCAGGGGCAGCTTTGTGGGGATAATCCCCGCAGCGCGTTAATTTACAGAAGTAGTCAACCAATGAAAATTAATCTGGACGTCCACTTGTGTAAATCCAAAGACTAAAGCAATGGCTTTTAGATGATGCATAATTCGTTTCCTATCACACTAACTGTACAAAAAAGTCTGGAAATACACTAATTTGCATAGATGCAGACAATGTTCTGGATAAGTCTATGTGTGTTCATTGTTAAAGCACTAAGTCCAGCTCCAGTCCACTTTAATGCTACCATTCTCCCTGCTGTCTGGGCATATTTTCCTTCCACACAACTTTCCATTTATATGGAATTTAAGTTTTTTGAACTGAGTAAATGATGTTCTCAGTGACATTCTAATTTATTAAGATGCAGTTGTGTTTTAGAAGATGCTTACCTATATGCAGGAGAGTCCACATGAACATAAAAGAGAGAGAGAGAGAGAGAGAGAGAGAGAAAGAGGTTATTAGTATAAAAATGTTAAGGTTAAACAGATAACACATTTTTTTCTACGGAACAAAATGATTGTAAAACAACACTACATTTCTGAAACGCTGCATTTGCAGGAAGTAATCCCCCGAAAAAGATAAAGCACATCTGAAACTCACTCTCGGGTCCAAGTGCAGGCATAAACGGCTGCTTTAGATATGAAGAAATTCAGGAGGAACACATGTTTCCGGAAGCACCGTCAAGTATGTGGAACACTGCAGAGTTTACAGAGCGTGGGGACCGGCTTTAATTAGAGCTAAGCAGACCTGGCTCTATTTGTTTTCATTTGTGTGATTTATCCTCCTTTCATTTGGCAGCTGGCTAACATGTCCCAGACTCTCAGACTGCCATTGCCCAAGGTAAAAGGATACGGCTGGCCTTTGGAACGACGGAGCAGAAGAAAGAGAAGAGAAGCAGCCCTGTGGAGTTTATTGGGCCACAGTTTGAGGCCACTTTTAGTATAGATATACTTGCAGGAGTACTTAAATGAGGTGGCACAGCTGCGACATAGCATGTGAGCAAGCACATTTTCCTCCATTTCAACCCCCCCAAAGGGGAAAGCAGATTTAAGCCGGGATGTTGCCCTAAGACCAAAGATGGGTTATTAGATGTTTGGACAAGTGATGCAGACTTTATAAAGCTCCTTGTGCCTTAAGGGAGTTCTGCTGATGGTATTAAAGCTTTAGAGTGTCTCTATTGCAAACAGTGGAGGAGCACAAAGTGAGCATTTGTGAGCAACTTCAAGATACTCGGATATAAAACGAAAATACATTTTCAAAACAAGCTACAAATGAAATGTGAAGGCCAAATATTTGATATGCATGCCTATTATTGGTCAATCAAACATTTCATTCAACTTTTTATAATTAATCTCGTCTACTCACTAAAGTTGAGGAATAGACATCAAAGATGGATTTGATTGAGACAGGCAAATCCATTATGTCATATTAAATTTGGATTTGTTCTTGAATTAAAGATTATTTTAAGGATAGTTAAAAACTAGAATGAGTTGTTTGAAATTATTGTTGATTTTTTCCCCCAATCCACACTGAATCAAAACATACATATAACCTCTACAAATAATGGGATAATTGTGTCAAAGTGTTTGAACTCAAATATACCAGATTAGAACATCATGCTAAGCTAGATGCTAAGAGGAAATGTATCAAACTAAAGTTCAGAAAAAACGGCAGCTTCATTTCTTTATGCCTCAGCCGGTCAGTGGGAAGGTCTTTCTCGTAGCCTGCAGTAGGTGGAGAAAACGGGCACTGTATAACTAATGTTTGTTATAAAAATCATTGAAGTTGAATTTTTATAAGTAATTTAAAGGACAAAATAAAAAATGGCATGCATGATACTGACGAGTGCATGTAAATCTGTGAACAGGCTGTAGACAAGAAACATATTACACACAAATTACATTCAAATGTAAATGCACGTAAATTAAGATAGAATTTGAAAAAGTTGTGGGTTGGTTTCCGTGTCACCAGTAGGAACCAGAAGCCAAACACCCTTAAAGCACAACAAAGGGCTTGCAGAGAGAAACAAGTCACTATTCATTCTTTGACGAATGGTTGTAGTAGCATTTTTTTTCCCTTTTTGTCTAATGACCAAGCCTGCATTCACTCAGACGTTCCCTTTGAGCAGGTGATCAAGCTCCAGTGGAAGATTTACAGTCTGGCCAGCCAGCAGGCAGCTGAAGGGTCTAAGAACATCAATACAGGGTTAACCAGCACCGTTAAGATTTAAAGGGCCAGTAAGTGGCTCCATTAGCCCGGTTGACTGCAGCAGCCGTAGGGCTAGAGGTGCATGTACCTTGGATGAAAGAGTGCAAGAGACAGGAGATGAGGTGCCCCTGAGACATCAGTCCGAGGGCAGAGGAGAGAAGAGGGCTGGGGGGGGAGCAAAGTTAAAGACTACTGTTCAGACATCAAATCAAAGAAACTACTTTACCTTCCAACCCCAAGATATAGGAGGTACAGTTACTTGGAAAAGAACAGGAAGCACTACAGGAAATGAGAAAAAGAAACCATGTGGGAGTTTCATACAAAAAAAACTTCGACAAAATCACTATGTTCACCTGATTTTGATCAGAAATCAGCGTGGTTTCTGTTTAACTAGTTAGAAAATCCGTTTTCTGAGGTTATGAGCTGATTCTACCAAGAATCAGGAGTGCTTCCCGTCCCACTGGCAGTCATCCGGTGGAGAGCTTCTCAGAACTTCTCCAATCAGGTTAGGGAGCGATTGTTAATAACAGCGACTATTCAAGGTTCTTAATTAGTGACTTGTGTGAGAGTGCAGGGTTGATTATACATTATGTTCAGGGAGCAAAACTTGTCCAGCTATATTCCCCCTCTCTTTGCCCAAGTGCTTTCTGCAAATTAACCACAAGCACTCGAACTCCATTTGACTTCAATCTAACAAATACAAACTAACCAGTGAGGAGATTATTTGTCCAGTACAGCCAGAGCAATGAGTTTGGGCCAAATTTTGCTAAAATTAGAAGAAATGTGTCACTTTTCAGAATTATTTAAATACTCTACAGGGCACTAAAACATTCAGCACCTAATGTAGAAATTTCTGCGAAATGCACAAGGCACAAATGAATTTAACTTTTACAATTTTTTTTTACATTAAAACCCATTAACTTAAATATTTTTATTAGGATTATATGTGACAAAAACACAAAATAGTAGATAACTTTCAAATGGAAAGAAATGTATGGGGTTTAAAACAAAAACGTTGAAAGATGGAATGGTTATTATATGCTTGTATTCAGTTCCCTTCACTGTCATGTGCCTAAACAGTTAACCTATTATTTTCCTGAGTCATCTTATTAAAAAATTAAAGTCCATGTGTATTTTAAATAGAGCTGATCTGCGAAGGTCTTAGAACTTAGATGTTGTCAGAAAAGATATGTGAACTAACAGCATCAAGAACCAAGATCATGTAACTCATGGCACAGCAGCAAAACTGGGAAAGTTGAATATTAATCAAAGGAAGAAAATAAATAGTGCTCATGGATTGGTTACTTTGCAAATACCAGCCAGAAGTGTGACAAGTTGCATTGCACCAAGGTATTCCAGTTTCCCAAGTTACATTTCATTTAGAACATGTTTCTTACACTTTACAAAGAAATCCATGAATCAGCCAATTTTTTCCTGAATAATTTGGAGATAGGTTCCACAGGAAGCTACACAAATAGGTGAATCTGCCAATAATGATTCAGTATTTGCTGTACATGCAAACATGACCAAATCTCTTTAAAAAAACTTACATTTTTACACTTATTGTATTGATATAAAGCACTAAATACAGTCACTGTATTATCTGCTCCTCATTAGCTACTTCCTTTACTGATCTACAGCTTTAATTTCTGTTGCACTTTTACATAACACATGGTCCCAGTTTAGTGGCTTCTTTAGATGCAATGAGTCGAGGTCTCAAAGCCGCACTTTAATAAATGTGTTAATTCAGAACTCACCGTGCCGAAACAATGCCAGCATGAGAGATAAATTCCCTAGTGTTCATTTCCTCTGCCTCTCTTATGGCTGACGCTTAGCTGGAGACGACCCATGGGGGGAAATGAACATCGTACATCACACAGAGACTTCAGTGTCTCTAGCATGCCTTTGTCTCTCTACATCTGTTCATTTTTTTTGTATTTTCTGCATTGTGACATAAGCCCAAGGAATTTTATCCTGTACAGTAGTTATTGGTGCAGAAGCTAATCCAATGCAAGAGAGGAAAAAAAAAAAACTTGCCACACTTTCTGGCAGGGTATATAATCTCATGAGCTTATGTGAGTGCAGCAAGATCTGTGCAGTACAAAACTTCAGCTTCTGCTCAGCCTGAAAGTTTTCTATTATTAAGTCTCAGTGTTGCAAAATCCCCAAGGGGAGTGCATCGCTGGTCTTTGAAGGAGGACATCTTTAGTGGATAATAAACCTTTCCTCTAATTACAATACCCGCAATCGCACAAAATAAGATGTCATGCACCATTTACACAACACAGTAAAGGTGTGTTTGTTGTATAAGAATGTGCTGCACTTTCGACGGGACGAGCTCATTAGTGCCGGCTGTGACAACACGGATGAAACTTAAAAAGTTTTTATCTGTGGCAGATCTAAGTTTATCATCAGCAGAGCAAGAAACTTTGCTTCAGCGGTAACTCAGTAGGTGACAGCTAAATTATATGTGTGCAAAGCCTCATGAAGTAAACACTCGGTCGCTTGGGGAACGGAAACATTTCAGTTAATTCAAACATGAATGAAGGTGAATCACAAAACCAAAAGGAGTTAATGATAAAGCTGTGGTTTGGGACTTTCCCTTTGTTATTGTGTCTTTGCCCCTCCCCTCCCCTCTCCCCAGCCTGCTTTGCATTGTCTGTCATTTCTTTTAAGAAGCTCAGTTTGCAGCCTCTAATTTAGCTCAGTACACAAAGGTCAACGGTTAAGTTGTCCCTGTCTGGTATTCTTCACACGGCTCCCCATATCTGTCCGACCTGCGGGGTAAACACAGAGCTCCCTGATCTTCCATCCTCAACACATAAACACACATACAAGAGGCCCAGGTTTCAGACTCTTGATAAAACTGCACACCACTTGTTTTCCATCCCTCCCCCTGTTCTTCTTTAATGGCTTTTTTGAAGTATTCTGAAAGCTTTTCTCCCAACTCCCGCTTCCAGTTTGTTTAAACAAGTTAATTACCGAGGTTGATCTGATGGGACTCCGCTCGCCTCTTAGGTCTATCTCAGACTTCGAGCTGCCAGTCATCAGGACAAAGAGAGAGACTAATCCATGCTCAACTCACCGGCTGGAGATATTTGGGACACAACAGCTTGACGAAGCTCGCTGCTGAGTAAAAACAGGATTGAGAAGGCTAAGAAAAACACCAATCAGCATCAAAAGACCAAAACTGAAAAGGCGTGGCAGCAGAAGTAATTCCAACCTCCGATGCCAACACCGACAGAGATTTAATAAAAGCATTCGCGATAAGGTCTCCTTGGATAACATCAAATGTAACCTAAAAATCAATTTTTTGGTTGTGCTTCATGTCCTCCTCGGGTTGCCCAGATCCCTGTATCGACGTCTTCTTTATAAAACTCTGACTTTAAAGCTTTTCTTTTATGGTTCACGAGACTCATTAGTATGCATGAGCTATTAATTCAAATCAATGCATCAGCAATGGTGACTATTTTAGCTTGGTGAGAGCACTAATCATTGATCCTTTCAACAGTAAATATGGATTTGTACAACTCAGAATAAGCGCAGAACCCCTCAAACTGAGCTCTTTTGGAGGACTGAGATGTGAGAACAGCAGGAAGGAAACATGTTACTCAGGCTCATGAGGTTGAATTAATTTGCAAAAGGGAAGATTATGTGCTGAATGCCATATCCCCATTGAATTCAGACTTCTCAGGTATTTTCTGGGGTTAGGGACCATATAACCAGCGAATAACCAAAGTCTGAAAATACCTGAGACCTCTTCTAAAAATGATTATTGTTGTTTATTTTAATAGTTCAAGTAACCAATAGCGTTATGCCATGGAGTATGTTGGATTTCAAAATGCTGGCAGCCTTTCAGATAGCTCTGAGGGTGGTAAAAATGTGCATTTCTGTTAAATAACTGGAATACACACTGCTGTTTTATTGTTATGTTTCATGTAAAAAAAAAGGCAAAAATCCTACAGCAAACATAAAACGGCATAAATTTGTCCTAAAATTGGTATTGACAGCTCAGAAATCAGCCACAAAATTCAGACAAAGTCTAACAAAAAAGGGGCTGTGCATGGAGAAAGAATGTCTTCCAAAAAACACAAGGAGCAGGAGGAAATGCAGAATGCTGAGAAGCAGCTTGAAGAGTTATTGATCAAGAGAGCAGGAATGCGTGAGGGGAGACAAACTCAGCAAGGGAAAAAAGGTAGGGGTGAGAAGGTGGAATAAAGGGATATCTGAAGAGGAGCGAGGGGAGTTGAAAGCAGGTTCAGACTCAATCACCAGGTGAATGAAGGCAGATGGAAAAAAAAAAGAAAAAAAAGTAGGGAGCATTCTAAGTAAAATACAATTATACCGCCACCTCTTCGAAGTAAGTCCCTGGAAGTTGATGAAGGGATGAAAGCAAAGCAACCGGCAGAGACAGCGATAAGAGAGATAGCTACCATGTTCCCAGCTATCCCCAGCACCCCTGCTGTCCCTGCCAGTCAGCAGGCATCCTGCTCCCTTTCTAATGAGTTGTTTACATCCATGGCGGAAGATCAAAAACCTCACCTCCGAGTTGTGCTCAGCGGCAACGGTACTTCCAGAAACATTAGGGATCTTTGGGAATTTTGGGTTTGAACAACAGGGACGAGCACATTACAGCTATAAGTGCTTCTTCTCCCCGAGTTCATTCCTAATTCCTATGACTCGGATGCCTGGGGATTTGGTATGAGTCTTTTTTAATGACCAAGATTAATGTTAAGCAGCATTATGGTAATGGAGAAACCGGGCCTATTCCATTTTTATTAAATAAAGCTGCTTGTAAATGAATGCCATCATGGATTCTGCTGTTGTTAATGGAGCGTGGTGGAGAACAATGTTGACTTATTTTCCCTCATCATTGTTTTGATATGATGATCAGGATGTCTTCAGCTGCAGTGGATCCTCGCATCCCCTAAGCTGATTGCTTCATTCTCGCACCATATAATTTAACACCGCAGAGGGGACTTTTCCTCCTTCTCATGTCTTGTTTGTGCATGTGAAGAGATGAAAAACAAGAGAACCACAAGACTCACAAGAGCGAGTGTTCGGCTGCGTCGCATTCCTGGATTCCCCTTTAAAATTGCAGAAAGATCAGAATCATACAGCGCTTTGAACAGGCGTCGTAGTGTAGCTCAGAGAATGACATGCACATCCAAAAATCCACTGGAGTGAGCGGTGGACCAAAAAGAAGCAAATATGGGGGGAGAACAAACAGATCCCCATACAGAAAAGCTCCAGTTTCAGCCTCTTTTACATGACTGCTCTTTCTCTGGGCACGGTTGCAGCCCCTCTTGGGGTTTGGTAGTAGCCCAGATATGAAAAATGTTGCTGCAAGTATTCAAAAACGCACAGACTTCACTTCCAATAAACTGAATGTCAAGCATGCAAGCCTGTCAAAGAGAAGCCTGGGGATTAATAAAGACAGAAACATGAGAATTCCCCGGATTAGGCAAGCTTTTGTTTCAGGCCCGCCACCTGTATCCGTGCATGCGTCTGCGTAAGCATGCAGATGTGTGACACTGAGGCCAATCTCATAAAACCTAACCCCAGCTTTGAGATCTCTCCTCATGGGACGATCTTTCAGTTGTCCTCCGTCTCCTCTTCCATCCTTCTTTAACTCCCCTCTTTTCTTCAAGTTTCCCAGTGAACAGACTCCCCCCTCCCTCTTTCTCCTACTCCCATCCCCAGAGTCGAGCGCACCAGAGCACTTAACCTCGACAGGCCTCCCCCCTCCACCCCCTGTTACTCAGCCTGCCCCCAACACAGACGCAGCGTCACATTAACTCTGCTCATATTTAGCCCTGGATATGAAAGATTAATGGGCTGGCTGAGGGGGTGTGTGTGGGGGATATGCGTTTGCGTCTGCCAAAGACTCTCTTCTCCTCCGGTTAAGGAGCTCTCACTAGTGTTGCCGTGGAACTGCAGACGGTCTGTAGTATTCCGATGAAGTGCTGAAAGGAAGACAGCCTCATGCCGAGCTTTCCACCCTGGTGTCACTTTCAGTTTACCTTCCCCTGCTGAGAATCCGCCGCCAATTATTTGGGCTACACTACACACTTCGCTCTCCTTCCTCTAACAAACAATGACATCAAATACCACATCTTCTGGGATCTCAGAGAGGAAAATAAGACTATATTCCGATTTTTGACAACTTTCCACAAAACTAGGGATTCCCGGCGGCATCAGACATAGAGCGTAATAAAACTCTTTTTGATACCTTGTCGTGAAAATACGTGCTGACTGATAATGGCATATGTAGAGCTTGTCAATAAACATCTGCTAGGGTGCAGCACCGTTGTGCTATGAAGAGATATAGCCTGGAGTAGGGTTACAAAAGGAAAGACAATTGGATAAAAAGATAAATCAATGGTATAAACAGATTATATGGAACCATCTATTTCTTTAAGCAGTTTAATGTCTCTTTACAATCTTTGACCTGAGAAACAGCAAGCAAAGCAGAGGCGGGAAGACAGTGATGAAAAGTACACATAAAGCTCCTGTGAGAACATCAAATATTAAGAGACAATATTAGCCCAATCACCACAGCCAGTGCAGGAAATATGACAAGATTTCTGTGCGTGCATCTGTTCTAAGCTTAAACAAAACACAATACCTTCACTTTTGTTTACATCATTTCATAACTGTAAACTTTTATTTATTTTCAGGAGAATTTACATGACAGACCAACACAAGGTATTGCTTAATTGTCAAGTAGAAGGAAGAGGGTGCACGGTTTTCAACATTTTTTTTATACTCTAAAATCTTAAAAGTTTAGTGTGCATTTATATTTAGCCACTTGATGCAGCACTTTGCTTGCAGTTACAGCTTCAAGTAGTGTTGTAGTCAAGAAGACCAAGTCAGAAAACCAAGTCAAGAGCAAATATTTGAGGGAGACTAATATGAAAGCAATGAGGCTGCTCTGGCTTCCTCCCACAGTCCAAAATGATTGTACAACATAAACTGCACTTAGTTATGAGTGTGTGCATGAATCCTTTATGTGTCTCTGTTTTGCCCGGTGGTGATAATGATTAGTTGTTGTTGTTGTTGGAAACATTTACTGTGGATCAGATATTTCAAAGTTTTATGGTAACCCTGCTTTCAACTTCTTCACATGGCTCATATACATATAAAAAATGCGATTTCTTTATACCAAATCCTTTTTACAATTTGGTATAAAGTGAGGAATTTGTTTCCCATCATTTTCTATTCTCAAAATAAATTACAAAATGACTAAATAATATTTTCAAAAACTTTTTCTTTTACTTCAGTCATGCATTCTGGGAGTTGAACTGAATTCAAAGTAAATTCAAGCTGTAAAACATGTTTGTAAAACAAGATGGTAGACTGTGAGGGAGATGAGACATCACTCTGAAAACTATAAAAACCCAAAGAGTAAATTGGTAAAAAAAAATTTAAAAAATAAATTAAAAAATCCAGATTTTTCTCACATTAAATACTCCTAAACAGAAAATTGGATTTATTGCCCAGCCCTTAGTTATAGCAGGACAAATTCCAAGATTGAAGTTGTATTATAGGAAAAAGGTTAAAGTAGTCTAAATACTCTTTTTTTCAAGATGCCTGGAAACTCAGGGTAGGAATAACGTAAAGGCACAGCGAGCTGCAGCACTATTAAAAAGATGACTTCATCCAGTACAGTGGCATCGCTGGTGTAGAGGTTCCCACCCATATGAGATTTTTTCCCAACTTCCACCCACACACTCTGAGGTGTCAGAAGTTCAAATCTTTAAAATTTCACTTGCATGACTGAATCTGCCACTTTTTTCTTTCTTTTTTTACACAAATGTGTCAATAACATATCTCCCTCTTAAAAGCCAAGGGTGATGGTGACAGGAAAGGGCTCCCTGAAATTCACAGAGCCTCTGTGGATCTAAGGGCTAAGGAATAACGCCTTGCCCTTTACAAAGTTGTTTTGAGCTCTCTCTCCCCGTAGATGCTTGTTCTGTTGCTTGGCACTTCCTTTCTCCCCTCACAAACACGGCTGCACTTCCATCCGCCCGTCAGATGCCTCCGACAGGCTTCTTCACAGAATAAAACAGAATATAAAATTACTGTGAGCGCCAGCTGTTACTGGAGCAGCTGAGTTTGGGTTGGAGAATATAGAAAGCTCATCTAGCGGGCAGCTTGCGGCCACTTTGTCAGGAATCAGCAGCAGTGTGGGACTCTTAACCAGTCTGCTGGGGTTATCTAAAGGTTAGGTGTTGGTATGGGCTAAAGGTGTGGCACAAAAGAAATGTGTTAAACTACTCCCTAAAGTGCTGCGCTGGGGAGGTCACCCTGCTTACAGTTTTGTATCCAAGACAACGTGGCCACACTCACAGGAAGTGTGATTGTTGCTTTCTTAGCAAAAGTGGGGGAACTACCCTTTCTCACAGGAGAGGTGAGCTTCTGTATCAGGTTTTTTTAGGGTCTGAAGTATGTTTTATTACCATTTTGGAACAAATAAGATTCTGATCTACACCAGCACATTCCCACATAAGGACTGCTAAAAACCAACAAAGCAAGGAATAACTTTATGAATGTTAATGCATTGAAAAACATTTAATGTATTTGTTTTGTGTTGAGAAATGCCCTAAAGATGCTTAAAGGACTTCATTTTTAACATTTCCTCTTTATCATGCTCGGTTCCACTCAGCTGTGGACTTCTGTAGCGTACCAAAGTGCTGAAATTAAGCGAGGAATTACATATGCACAAAAAAAAGGGGTTTATTGAGTTTATGTCATCATTGTGCCTGTGGTGGCAGTGCATGTTTTCAGGACAATGACTGTCACAGGCACAAAACTGTTTGTTTTTTTCTGCTTATTTTTTATTTCATTTCCTGTGAGATCGAAACAATATTGAAAACCAAAAATTCATAGAAGTTACTTATGTCGCCATATAACAATATTTCTTGATTTTTCTACAAGGGCTACTAATCAGGTGTTTAGATTTAGAGTTTAAATCTGCTTGATGCAACGACACACAGAAGCAAGTGCAATTCATTTAAAAAAAGGAAAAAATACACATCTCCACGTCTTCCTGCACTGTCCAAATACACCCCTCTAACCTCTGGAGACAGTGCCTTATTCATTATTCAGGTAACACGGCACTGAATTGATTTCCTGCCCTCACTGCTCACCTCTCACCCGACTCTTCCTACTTCACATCAACATTCCACACAGGGAGGTATTTGGTGGAATAGCCTGCATTTGAGTTGGTTTAGGGTTTCAAATAAACACACTTTGATCCACAAATCTCTGATAAGCCTGTTTCAGTTCCGAACCACAGGAAAAGAGCCTGGAAGGCTGCCGAATAGATCGTGTACAGTACAAAGGTAACATCTGGCTGGAAAGGCCTTGTGAATGTAAATGGACAATGTGTTTAAATATCAAAGGCCCTGTACTGTAAAGCGAACGTGTGTGTTCCTGACCCTGTGCATGTGTGCAGCTGCCCTCCCCACAGGGATCCGCTCCCTCAGACACATTTTCACCTCATCTGCGTTTAAAGGCATTAATATTGCACCAGGCGCGGTGGCAGGGTTAAATGGATGACTGGCGGGAAGGAGGGGGGCTGAATGTAAAATGCAGACCCTCCACTCCGCCTCCGCTCCTTCTCCCTTCACTCTCCGTTTTTTGTTTTTTTTTACTCTGATCTGGTATGACGTGAAGATTTCAGAGGGATGTTGTAGTGGCTTCTCCATGGGGACATCACCCACAGGCCACAGCTCCAGCATGTGTTTATTGTTTTAAGTAAAATATGATCCTTTCTGTCTTGTAGATACATCGCTCTCTTATGAAATCCCACGTGAAGATATGTCCCTGGGAAAAAAAAAACCCTGTAAAAATTCCTCTTTCAGCGCAGCAGCACAATCTTACACAGAAAGTAAATAAATGTAACCTCCAAATTTACTATATTTAACAACTGACTGGAAAGAAAAATCAGACTTTTAGGTGTTTTTCTTTATAGAAGTTCACTGTAACGACAATTGTTGACCTTCCTGATTTTTTATTTTTTTTTGTATTTTCCCCTCAGTACACCAGACAGGTTTTCTACATGATTTAGGAAAGGTGAGACGGCTATGGAAGAATGTTGATTTTATATCTGATTGACCATTTCTGCATTCTGTCTTCCTTCTTCAAAAAGCTCTAATCACAACTCATTTCTACAGAGCCTCCAAAGGGACAAAACATTTTTCTTTTGCATTTTTCTTTTGCATTCCTTCGCAATACTTTCGCGTTCCCTCGTAATATGCTCACTGGCCTATTTTGTATACAGTCACAAATGTCAATTTAAAATGTTAAATTTTATGCACATTTAAAGAGCCTCAGTGAAAATGTGTTTATATATTCTTAACTCTTTGGTGCATGTTTATGTCTGTTTAAGGTTGAGATGGAACAAGACATGAAAATGGCCCTTTAAACGCAAAAGTATAGTGAGGTAACGCAAAAGAAAAAAATTCTTTATGCTCCCTATTGGGCTCTGTACATTTCAGTGCTGTAGTAAATGACGCGATATTTTTTTTATGCCAAACATTAATGTCATAGGAAGGCATCATGAACATTGTGACAAGTTAACCAGGTTTGGAAGAGAAACACACCCACACCATCTCAGATCCTCAACCGTACTCAATAGGAAGCTTGAAGTGGTTTTCTATGTTTCGCTCCAGATCCAACCAGCCATGTCCTGACACACATCTGTCTCATTTAAATGTCTTTCCCATTTTGAACAGAGATTAAAGAAAACGAGTCTGCGCCACAGAGTGGTGGTTCTTGCTTCACTTGTCCTGGATGAGCATTTGTTTGTGAAGATCTAAATTGTTCAAATTATCTGGTTGAGTGTAGCTAAAGTTAGTGCCGAGGGACTTTTGTAAATAAGCAAGTTAGCCTGCATTAGACCCTGTGTAAACATTGAAACACAAAGCAACTGAGACTGAGGGATTGTCAACTCCGCATTGACAACATATGCAAAAAAGCAAAACAAAACTCATTCAGTATCAAATTCTGATGCCCAGAATTTGATACTGAAATTCAGTATCTGGGTGGGCAACTACCCAGCTGGTTGCCCACAGCTGGTATCACGTCAGATTCTGTCATATTTAGACACAGAGGAAACTAAAGTTTAACTTATTTTCATGTTATATTTACAGACAAGGCTGCACAGTGGTGCAGTTGGTAGAGCTGTTGCCTTGCAGCAAGAAGGTTCTGGGTTCGATTCCCGGCCCCGGTCTTTCTGCATGGAGTTTGCATGTTCTCCCTGTGCATGCGTGGGTTTTCTCCGGGTACTCCAGTTTCCTCCCACAGTCCAAAAACATGACTGTCAGGTTAATTGGCCTCTCCAAATTGTCCCTAGGTGTGAATGTGTGTGTGTATGGTTGTGTGTCCTGTGTGTCTCTCTGTGTTGCCCTGCGACAGACTGGCAACCTGTCCAGAGTGAACCCCGCCTCTTGCCCGGAATGTTAGCTGGAGATCGGCACCAGCAACCCTCCCGACCCCACTGAGGGACAAGGGTGTAAAGAAAATGGATGGATGGATGGATGGATGGATGGATGGATGGATGGATGGATGGATGGATGGATGGATGGATGGATGGATGGATGGATGGATGGATGGATGGATGGATGGATGGATTTACAGACAATATTGGATGTACTAATTAACTGTAGCTTCAGAGATTAAAGTAAATAAATAAATAAATTTTTTCAATAAAGTCAAATTAAGGACAGTGTTTTTACTAAATGTTTCTTTAGAAAACTTCTGCAATTAAAGAAAAAAAAAACACATTTAAAAGCTTTTAAAGCGTCTTTACTTGTGGTGCCAGTACATCTTTTCATTTCTCCACGTATTTGAGACACAATAGTGTGGCAATTAGTTCCCATAAAATGGGGCAACTAGAAATCAAACATCAATCCAACCGCCGGTAAATTAAAAAGGGAATAATGTCTACATGAAAAGTATTTTCATTGGCCTGTTAGTGACTTAAACGATGGCTCTACAAACCACAACAGAAGCACAAAACATTGTCTCAAAGCCTTTCCTAACATAAATGGAGCCTACTGGGACTACTCAGCTACACAACCGCTAAAACCTTTCAATGTTGGTTCTGTGATTAAGTTCCAATCCCTTCATACAATCGTCAGCTGAGACATTCTGCAGGCTTGTCGGGAAGAAAAAAAAACTGAAGGTGGGTCATGGCAGCCCAAGAGGACTGACATCAGCAAGGTCACTCCGAGGTTAGGTTAGCGAGCATTGAGCTCCTGAAAAATTTAAAGCATGAGCTCACGAAAGCTTCACTTCAGGCACATGTTCGAAGACCTGGAGGAATTTGGAACAGCGCACAAGGCACTGGTGTTAATGCACTCTCTGCGCTCCCCCCGCTTCCTCACGGGTAACCCTGCAACACATCTGTCGACGCAACCTGAATCGCACACTCCAAAGTCCGAAACAACAATTCACAAAAGCTATTTCCGGTGATTGAGTGCTCAGTGGAGTGAGCAGCCAGAGACACACACCAAGATGAAAGATGCTCAGACGAAGCTGCTGATGGACAGATCATATCTCTTTCTCTCCATTTTCATTTCTGGCTTTCTGTCTTTGTCCGCACATGAACACACCTCATGCTGAGGACGGGCTCAGCGAAGCGTGAGGAGTAAGTGTGGTTATGGAAGGGTCATGAGGGCTGGGTGTCTGTTCTTCACCTCCGAGGTGTTAGAATGCCAATTACCAAGTGTAAGAATGACAATTACGAGGAATTTTAGTGTCTGACTGTGTTGTCACATAAAAAAAAAGGAGTGCAATGACGTATGTGGGGTATAAAAGAAGAAAAATGAAAACGGGGAAAAAAAAGCACTTCCTTCTCTACGTGTCTTTTAAAGTCACTTTTTATATACAATAACGCTGGTCCACGCTATAAAAATAAGATTATCACAACATAGAACTTACAGTGCCACAATTACGTTCTTAATTTATGTCCTTCAGTTGTAAATTCAGATTTTACTGCACAATGCTAAAAGCTTCAAATCACTCAGCCCGAAGTGGTGCACATTAAGCCAGGATGACAGGAAGTAAAGTCTAACAAAAAGAAAGGTCGTCTTTCTTAACGATGCTTCATCTCAATCCGAGGCTTTGAGGCAAAGTCCTAGAAATGTGCAAGTCGACCAGCAAACAATCAGGCCAGTTTAAAGCTAGAAATTGCGCAGCAAATCTTTAAACATGTCGCTGATTTGACATTTTTATGCAGAAAAGATAGACACTTGGTTTTGCTTTGAAATTGATCTCTGGAGTTCAAGATCTTTTCAAGAAAAAGTTACTCCAAAGGACATTTTATTAGTTTTAGACTTTAATGATACAGAACAATAAACATGTCGCTATACATATTATTTTTTTTATGTGGCGCTGCTTTGTGGTACTGCTTTGTTTAGACTGCAAGTCTTTATATAGGTGTGCCATGTATTATAATTCTTTTTATGAGTTTTCTTATGTCTTATAGGTAATTAATGTTGTCGTCTTTGTTAAAGCAAAGTGTTGTATATTCTCACAATATGCATCTGAAATTTAACCAGAAGTTTGCAGGAGATTCTGAACCAGATCTTACTAGTCAAATTAGGTGCTAAATATAACAGGACACTTTCTTAAAATCCTAACTCTGGGGAAAAAAGCGATGGTTCAAAAAAATAAAAATATATGGTGCTTCATCTCAACATGATCCTATAAGAGTTTAAAATACGGAAAAGAATTATCAAATAAACACGATCTGAATTTTTTAAAGCATTGTAGTAGAGATACATTTCTCAATCACTGTAAATCAGGTCAATTACAGTCAAAAACCTTACATAGAATTTCATAAAGTAGAGTATTTTTAAATACACCCAGTCTGCCTGCAACAAAGGCATGTAAACACATCCAGGGTTCATGCAAAAAAAACTTCCCGACTATTGAGTTACACAATCCCTGTGAATTCTTCAGAACTAAATCTCACAGTAAACTCGTTGTCTGAGGAATCCAGATATAGCCAAGATAGCAAAAACTGGCAATGCATCTTTTCATGTATTTATTTCATTGTGGCTTTTCCTGCCAAATAATAATTGTCACTCCAAAACTGAATTGCATACAGCTGGTCAGATCTGTGACCACATGCTCAACAAAAAAAAAAACAACACACAAAGTTAAAAATTGTATTGTCTCCAGCTTTTTGTCCTGCAGGAATATCATGACAGCTAGTTTGCTTATTAAATGCTTTTCACATCTGTCAGCGGTGACTTTCCTGTAAACAAACCCATTTTGACAGCAGAGATTCAATGAGCTGATACAGAATAATGAGTTAGTAACTCAGTTAGGAGACAAAAAATAAAGTCTATATTCCCTTATTGATTTGCCTCTGCTGACTGTACAAGCACTTTTGTCCCTCTGTATTCTAAGGCTTCTCTTAGAACGATGAGTAAACAAAATTATCTCCACCAGATGTCAAAGGATGTATCTTTAAAGCTTCGGCGGGAGATGAAAAATGCCTCCATGCTTCAAACCTTCATTTTCGAGTTTAAGGCTTGGTGAATTCAGAATGTCCTCAGGGGTATGGAAAATGTTCAAAATCCAGATTTTCTTGACACGTTGTGCGCAGCTGGATAAAATGTGGCATTCATCCTTCAAAAACTATCTGAGGCTATTTCTTTCCATCACCCAAACTATATGCGGCTTCATTTCACATATATACACTTAAAATGAATAGGACGGTTCAGATATTCATCTCCTGTCACACAAATTTTAAGATATTCAATAAAGGTGTCTGTCATCCTGGCTGAGATTTGGAAGCCTTTAGAGCAATTCTTTACTGCGAAGCAAATCCTGTGCAGGTTCAGCACTCACTGCTGTTGCATGTTCAGATGTGAGTGCATTATGCGGTTTTCTGTCCCTGTGAAACACAGCAAAATAATGCAGACTCATTTACCTTGTCTACACTATTGAGCTTGAGGTGATGGAACCCAGATCTCCAGAACTTCCATAAAGCGTCCGCAGGGTAAAGTAAATGGGGTGAAAAACTTACAACCCTTTGCTTGATTTGCTGAAATGGGTGTGATAAACTTCATAAGATGTGAATATCTAAGGCTATTATGCAAAATGATGCGCTTTATTTTACATTTAAAAAGCTTTAAATGTATAAGACAGTTTGTTTCTAATTGTGGTGGGAAAAGCAAAAATACATCTGCATTCTCTATTTTGTTACTTAGATGTTCCAAGTCAAGGAGTCAATCCCCTGATAAGGAATGAAGCAATGAAAGAAAACTAGAGACCTTGAAATTATTTGGTATATCAATTCAATTCAGTTCAATCCTGATTTTAAAAAAAACATTTTCTTGGCTTATCTCAACACACCTTCATTTAAAGCCAGGGAAATAGATGTCACTGCAATATAAAGATGCCAAAACTGTGTCATTCATCGTCCCACCTCCGTGTTAATCATCAAGATAAATATAAGAAATGGCCAAGGCATGAAAATCAACAGCAATAGGAACACAAGCAAGGCAAAATGGCTGCTTGAACATATGCACATGTTTTAAAGTGCAATCCATTATGCTGGCAGCTGTAGTTGCTTATTTGTAACAAGCAACTACGTCAGTATATATATATTTTTTTGTTCATGGGAAACTTGGCCCATAGAGAGGTGCTCTTGTTATTTTCCCCAACAAACATGCCAGCAGCCTTCCAACACAGTGGCCTAGCCGGCCAAATTGTTTTACAAAACATTGTGAGAACATAATCAGATGACAAAGCCAGAAACCAACCAGAAAAGTAGAACTATTTATGCAGAAATCTGATGTTAGTCTCCCCATATAATACAGGGGGAATAGTATTAAGGAATATTTCAGAAGTTTTAACTATCTAGAGAAAGTGCTGGATTGCTCAGACTTTTCTATGGCTCACCCACTTGTTGATGCCCACTGCTGGTCAGTTGGCTGAAAGAAAATTAGATGTGTGGCTGTAAGAATGTAATGAGAAACATGGACAGTCATGGTGTGCTATTCCTTGGAGAATACTGTTGTAAAAATAATAAAGTTAGCAAAGTATGAGCAGTATAGCTTTGAAGCAGCAGACTGCAGGCTAGCTACCACAGCAGATAGCCAAACTAGTTACCCGGCTATTATGAGTTTGTTGTACTCCCAGCATTAGTGTCAAAAGCAGAAAACCAAGTCTATCAGATTCAAAGTGACAAAGAACTATTAGGGGTCACAGCATTGTAAATGTAATCAGATTAAGCATTTATAAACAGCATTTTTGTGAGAAAATTTCTCACAAGTTCATACACATTTTCAAAGTTTATTCAGCCTTTGAGAAGTGTGCATCATATTCTAGATTCCCGAAATAAGTGGTACCTTTTTACCATCGAACGATTACTATACAGGTCTGCATTATGTTGTTTACAAGGCGATCGCTAGATCCTCAGCATGGAAGCCTAGTGAAAAGAACCGAATTACAAAGTGGTAATAAACTTAATGCATTTAAACATTTTCAGGGATTGTTCAGAGTGACAAAAACGTGAATCTAGCCAAGAAGATGTCAGTTATTCATTTGTTTTGCACACAGGGACTACATTCAGGCTTTGGCTTCCATTCTCTCTGAGTCCGCCTTTCTTTCTGGGGCTCTCCTCGTCCTGTGTTGAACAGCTGTGGACCCGGGAAAGGGTCAAGGGAATCTTACACAAGCAGGCACACACAAGGATGTGCTACTGTTAGGTTTCAATGCACCAGAGGGTGTGGAGTCTTTGGACTGGATTTTCCCATGCCATTTGCTAACTGCTGGCTGTATTTGAGACTGAGGAGACCTTCTTTGCCCTCCGGATCCCTTCCCTGGCCCCTGGCCCAAAGGCTGTGTCTTCGCCCCTGCTGGGACACTCAATAGGCTGTGTGTGTGTGGGTTGTGTGTGCCTGTGTGTCAGTAGGAGCTCTGTCATTCAGTAATCAGGCACCGCAGGTTGCCAGCCCCTCGCCCAGGGCAAGTCATCTGTCTCTAAAAGACAACAAGCAATAATATTTCCCTTCACCCTTAAAACCTCGTTTTAAAAACTTAGCTTGTTAGCTGCCTCTTTGCGTATATCTATATGTCTGTTTTTGGTTCCTTCTCTGCAATCTGAACGTAACAAAATACTTTTAGTCTTAGCCCCGCCCTCTTTCCACCCATCCATTCAGTCCAACAGTTTGAGAACGACATCTCCTGCAGTGGAAGTTAAAAGCATTCCTCTCCCTCTCCTGTCGTCAAGCCCTATTTAATAACTATCTCGCTAAAGTCAGCGACAAAGCCCACACCACTCCACCAGCTCACTATCCAGACCCCCTGTAAGACTCTCCCCCAAAGCTCTGATAAATGGGGCCATCAGGCATGGCAGCTGCCCCGGAGGTGAGCAGGTTGTCTCCGCCGGGCAGCCGTGGCCCACCGGGCCAGGGGGAGGAAGTGTAACAAAGTCGAATGGGGCAGGGCAGGGCTGGCATGCCAGAACTAACACCAGGCAAAGCTTGGACAGAATGAACTAGTGGAAATATGGAGAAACAGAGGGAGGGCGGGGAAGCAGAGGGGTACAGGATGCACATGCTAACAGGGGGCCGGTCTGGGCGCCAGCAACACAGTGGGCAGTGCAGCTACATTCGCAACATGGCTCTTCTCACAGCTTGCTTATTTTCCACTTCTCCTGACAACAGTTGTTCTGTGTTTCACTCAACAGTACTTCACTTGGCAGCCTCGTAAAAAAAAGCTAATGAAAAACGTCTTTGGCATTTGTCAAGTATCTGTTCTGTATTATGTCTACATAACGAGAGATGCAACAATCAGTCAACCAGATATTGCAGGTCAGCCAATTTTCCCTGGATCAGCACAGGTCAGTGATGTTTTTGATGCTTTTTTTTCTTGCTTTTAAAAACGTGTTCAAAATAAATAAATCAAAGCACAGAGTAAGATATTAGTTTGTTTTCTCCTATTTATTAAATACATCAATACCGAGAACTACAAATGACAGTCCATGATCTTTTTTTTTTTTTAGCTGATTAAAAGCTAATAAGTGATAGGGTGTATGCTTTGACACATTAATGAGGAAAATCCGCTAATTCCTGTTAGATTTCAGACTGATACTTCGATCACAGAATCTGCAGCACACTTTAAAAACAGCAAGTCAGGAAATTGGAGTTCATTATGAGCCCCATACAGCCTGAGTCTGTCACTATTCTGTGTACTAATAACATTTGGGAAACCTTCATAGTTTTTGTGCAGTGCATTTATTTGGCACAGTGATTTTTTTTCCCATTTGGTAGTTGATGGCAAATGTATGCTGAAGAAAGGACCAGAATAAAAACATTTCACTCACGCTGAATTGGGCAAACATTAAATGTGCGCAAATTTGAATTAACCTGCACAGTGACTGAGATTATTTGAGAATATGTTGAAGATTAAAGCAGCCTGCCACATGCACACTAGTGGCCCCAACCTCACAGCTGCCTGTATCATACTGAACCACAATTATGTTGATTGACAGCTGATCACTGGCAAACCAGAAGCCGTTTCCATGCTACGTGTCAGACTTTCTCCATTCTGTCCTCTTTATCGGTATATACGACCTCTTCCATCTACTCTTGCCAAATGGCTTTTGCCATGCCCTCTATTCATTAAACAGCAGTGGCAGTGTAACGGTCTCACAACTCCTGCCAGCCATCGAATGTGTTGTGCTGATGCACAGAGATGCTAAATTGGAGAAAGCAACAAACTGGCTTGAAGGAAGAAAAAAAAACACAGAAGATGTTAAATTTATTTACATCCTAATGCAAGAGAGAAAAGACATCTTTAATAAGGAGTTGCCTGTGTAGCAGAGGAATAATTGCATTTAAATTTATTTTTTAATCTAACCACCTACTGTAAGTTAACAAAATGAAGTCTTTCCATCGTGAAACTCAAAAACCATTTCGTTTACTGATGACACGCTGCAATATTCCCAAACTCCCACTACGTTATCTGCTTCACTACCTATTTAAAAAAAAAAAACATTTCGTGCCATCCAGCTCACCATTTCTCTTTGCATTCCCATTCGTTACAGTTGGGAAAATCTTTATTTTCCCCCATCCAAGCAAACATATCTTATAAATGCAAACAGTCTCTCTGAAGGCCGGCTTCAGAGGCCCGACCTGCCCGGCACCTGAAAGCAAAAGCAGCACGTCTCTTCTGGCCCCAGCCCTCAGAGTAAGCACAGCTGTGTTGAATATTTCCCTCACTCCTCAGTTCATTTGAGGGTGATCCGAGCTCAGTTAGCCCCGGGACATTGAGCGGTAAACAGGCCTGACTATCAAAGCAAACCACCACTGTCAGAGAGACTGGAATATGAGCTTCTGACCACTGAAGCTGTGGATGCATGTGGGCAAACAGGCAACAGTGGGGCAAAGCTCAAACGCTCCCTGAAAGCACCTGGCCTGACTGAGTGTTTAGAGGAGGAAAAAACAAGATTCCTTAAATCATTGGTGGGCAGCTGGATTGTATGTGTACTGTAGCAATTACTGTAATTACTGCAGTCGAAGTCGGAAGTGGCTTTTACTAACTCAATATTCACCCGAGCACTAATTGGATACATACACTTGAAACTCAAATAGACAGCTTGCTTCTTTCCACTGTTTGTGAAGACCAAAAGACATCCCCGCATCTGCTTCGCATCCTGGCAATTGTACTATTCCATAATGCTCATAATTTTAAAAATGTACCACACTGATGAACAATCTGGTGTCTTTAAAGAACCCATATTGCCAATGGCAACTAGGCATGTCTTATAAACTTCCCAAAAAACAAAAATAACCTCTGATTTTATGCATGGCGTCCACGTGGCAGAGATGGAGGCAGCAAGGCACCAAGGCAGTCATTCTGCTACTGCCCACTTCCTCTTCGTTCGGTCACCTAAACACACACTCGTGCTCCAGGGAAAATGACTGGATGTATTTAACTTTATCCGCCACAGTGTAGCATTCATCTTCAGGAAATAGTATGTTCTGTGAGACGTGTTTAACTTGAATGTTCTGACCAAAACTCCATGGCTGGTGTCTGAGTTAGTCTACAAAGATAAAACAAGGGGAAATTGAAGAAACTCCACATCTCTCAATAGGGATGTAGTAATTTTTACTTTCTGGTGCTAGAATGAGAGTTTCATTTTGATCCTCCAAAGAGGATAAGCTTTTTTTGAGCTGATAAATTAGGAGACAATCTATTTTGATAACTAAAGCCCAGTACAACCATCAGCGGTCTTAGTAAATGTGCAAACTCTGAAATGGAAGGCAACATCCAAACAAATACCCTAATATTTTAGGATACACTTTCAATAAAGTTGCCCTTTATGTTAAATTTAGCAACATTATCTCAGCACAGGAGTAGTTTCTGAAAAATATTAATAGTTTTCTCAATGACCTCTGCATAAGTCAACAGCCTCCCAGAGAGTAAATCTAAAAGAATAAAGCATGGTGTCATCTGCATAAAAATGCATTTTAAGTATTTTTCTTCTCTATTTCATCACTGGTTTGAAAATCCATCCACTAAAACACAGGTATCTGAAATGCTAACATGCTAATGAGTCTTTACAGGCAACAGGAAAATTACTGCTTGCCTGGCGTGCCACATTTCAAGTTTCGAAAGCAATGTTCCACCAGCTTTTTCCACATCTGAACAAAAACATGTTTGTCTAAAGAAATCCCTGTCAAGTCTTTTTAAACACGGAGCATTAAAGAAACACATGCCTGGTAATAGTTGCAGCTTTTGTACGACGTAGAAGTAAAGAAAAAGAAAAAACATGGAAACAGTGAGTTCATGTGTTTCGTTCGCACACAGCTGCGCATGTTTTGCTGAGTGTGTCACCAAAATTACTGATGATGTCAATGATGGATGTCCCTCAAGCAGGCCATACTTTAGAGCCTCCTTTCAGAGAGCTTTGAGCATTTCAAGATTTATCTGAAACTGACTTTTAAACCACAGTCATTATGACACAAGTCTGAAATCCCTTTAGGACTGACAAGACCAGAAAAGCACATGATGGAACTCTCTTAAAGGAAGAGAAAAAAAAAAGAAAACTTTCTGAGTCAGACACAAATCAACTGTCAAGTACTTAATGTCCCTCTGGTTTTGACCAGTTCTACCAAGCTCAGCTCAATATCCTGTCATCAGTGTTGGAAAATAGAGAATTAACATCTCAGACCACATCTGATGCACTGTGCTTCACCCTGTTCACATAACCGCTTCCTTCCCTGCTTTTGCCGTTTTCTTTCCACCCGTAGGGCAATTTCCCTGCGAATGGCACAAAAAGTAAACAATAAAAACTACATTGCGAGTGACACAGAAGGAAACGATGTGTATGCATGTGTTCGCGGTGAGCTCCTCAGAGGTAGGAGGAGGGCTGTGAAAGGCCACATTGTTGATGTCAAGGCCAGTGAGCATCAAAGGGCTGATTCAGGTTGTGCGGGGAGTCTCTTTCTGCCTCTCACACACCAAACACACACACACACACTCGTTTCCCTTCGGCCCCCTAAAGACCTTCAAAAACATTACGGTTTACTGTTCCTGCTTGAAGCCGAAGAAAAATATTTGGAGTTGACGTGTAAATTTAGTGTTAGGTCAAGGGGCCATATAATAACAGGCTGAGTGTGAAAGAGTAAAATCTAAAGGCAATTGGTTCTTTTTTTGCCACACTCCGTAATACGAAAGCGATTGAATTTGATTCCTTGTAAGATTTTGGGGGAAACTTTCAAACAGTCATAGAAATTTTTTGAGTTTTTCTTGCTGTGCATATCTTTATTTTCATTCTGTGTTTGGGTTTGGTCTAGCAATATCACAAGAAATCACCCCGTGACCCGAGTCAACAGACTTTTACTGATTTTTTTATATATTTTTTTTCCATTAAACACAGTTTACCTTAGGGTTAAATGGCCACATTGACAATGAAACCGTTCGGTATGAAAATTGTTACCGAGTGAAAAAATTTCAAAGTTTGCCAGTCAGTGTCAGAGAGGTGTGAAGTCATAAATGAAGTCATAGAAAGGATTAAAAAAAAACTGTAATAAGCTTCGAGAAAGGAGAACTGTATTTTTCAGGAGTGCATGTCGACGGTTCATTCAGGCTGCTAAAGAGAAGCAGACATTAGATGATGCAAGATATTTCACTTGTTTTGCACTTTTGGTCACAAAATATACAGCAGCCAGAAGTTTGAATATAATTTGGCTGCACATATAGAGTATTGTTGTGTTGCATAAAATACAAAAAAATACCTTGTGAATCCCTTGTACTTATAATAGAGGTTGACGCTAAAACCAATCTTACCGTTTTCCAACTTGCAACTAAAAAGCCATGTCATTCTGAGATTCAATATTGGACTTCTGAAAATATTAACAAACCACTGTTTTAATGTACTCTTACACAAAGCATGAACTCTATGGTGAACTTAAAACAAATACGTAGGGCCAACTAAGATATCAAAGTTATAAAAAGTATTCTGAATGGTGTTTTTGAGTCTGGTTATTTTTCTTAAACAACAAACAAAACCAGTTAAAATCTGTAACTGTAACTTTACAAACCCTATAATTTTTAAACTGGCCACAAAATTTAGTCTGGTGCATCGCTACTAAAGAAATGTCAAAAACTGTCTTTATTTTTGGAAATGTATGAGTTGTAAACTTTGCTCATTGAGTTATGCTTTAAAATTTTTTTTGTTTTTTTACTCTGAAGAAATCTTGTCCTACTAAAGTTGACACCAAGTGAATTTTGATAGCACTGTTTACAGACTATGTTCATAAATGACTATGAAAATTTGGAATAAGCACAATTGCTGGCATTAGCAAAATCATCAATGAAACGCCTTACAAAATCTCATTTATATCACTTCCAACAATTCAAACCAAATAAAGCTGCAGGGCTGATTGAGTGGTTTAATTACTCTCAACAAGCACATTAGACTAGTGAATTCAGTGTGTAAATCAGCATATTTGCGCTTTTATGTGCATCTATGTGTGTGTGTCTATGTGTGTGAATCAGCACAGTCAGACACCAGTAGCTCTGCTGCCATGTCAGGATGAGATTTAACGAGCTTTAATAGCAAGCTTTAATGAGCTTAATTAGGAATCCATGCGATCCCCGTGGAAACGCCTCAGCCTAGCAGAACCTCGCTCCCAGTCTGAGCTGCTTTCAATTGGATTACTCTGGCTAATGTCACCGAGACACAACTGCGAAAACAAACAGAGCCCGATGGGGGCGTCAACTGGATTTGGGAAGGGTCGTAGGTGAGCCGAACGGGAAAACAGGAGACGGATGTCAGGGAGGCACCTTTGGCAGACGAGACGTACCTGCTGAGGGATGATGGGAGGAGGGAGGCAGGAGAGATAACCAGCAGAACCAGTAGGATTAGTGTTTCTCAGGGATTTGGCTTGTACACAGTTGACACAGGAGGATAAGTCACTCCCTTCACACCGTTTTCTCTCCGATTACAACTGAGCTCACGTTTAAAGTTGATCTGCTGTATTACATTATGTCTTTCTTTCCTTTCCCATCATGAAAGCAGTGTTCAATTCAGTTTTATTAGCTTAGAAAAGAATCTGGATGTAAATAAAAGCATCATAAGGTCTTGGCACATATCTAGAAAATGAGCAAAAGAGATGCAAGCACTATCTCAAACACATTTTTTTTGACTTAAGGCTCAACTTACTCTGAATGCTGTAACTGGATCAAGGCATATTTAGACATATGTTGTTACTAAGAAGTCAAGATTTGAAAAGTATAAAAATTTTCAGATACACAGGCTAAATCAATTTAAAGATGAGTAATAAAAACAACAGTTGCTCACTATAATAAGTCAGAGGCTTCAGCGTCTTCTGTGGTACAGACTGCTACAGGAGATCCTTCCTTCCCACAGCCATTATCATCTGCAACATCTTATTGAAGAAACTTTTATAGTACGAGTTCCAGCAACATTTAATTACTTTTAGGGATGAATAAATATTTGTCCTCAACTGGGATATTCTTTTTTTTATTTATCAAACTGGAGAACAGTTTGATTGCTAAATTTGCACTAAAGACAATTTCATTATTATAGAAAGGCACAAATATTTTTGATATGCCTTTTTTTTATTTATTTAAAATGTACATAAAACTGATGATTTTATTTCCAACCAGAAATAAGATTTTCAGTTGACTGAAAGTGGATTAGAATCTAAATTTGCAAGGGGTATCTGAAATTAGAGCCTCAATTTTATCTCTAAAATCACACCAAACATGAAGTTCAGATGGAAGTAACTGTAAGGTAATATAAATCTTCTCTGTGTGTTTCATTTTCCTGCTGATGCTTACAGTGAAAAAGGGTGGAATAGGTAATATTTTTCAGTCCTCTCCTTCCTCTCTTTCTCCAGGATCATCTTGCCTCTTCGTGACCACAGGGAGATTCTGTAAAGTGCCCTTCGACAATGACAGAGTGACCTTTCAGATAACCACGATAAACCTGCCCATCTTTGCTCTCCTCCATCCCCAGCCGTGCTTACATTTGGGCAAAGACATCACACACACACACACACACAGAGAGAGAGATGTGAACGTGCACAGACATAGTAGTGAATATATACAGGCATATCTGATGACCTACTCCCCGAGTTGATGAAAACTCCCCCGTGGGGGGACTCTGACACAAGCATGCACACGTGCACGCCCACTAGACCTGTTCCCAGGAGTAGGATCACGGGGTGTCATCTGGCCAGCAGGATATCACTCGGCCCCGGGAACTGCAGAGGTCACAGAGGTCTCTCAGACGACATCAGGCAGCTTTGAGCTGCAGTTCATCTTTTACTATCTATCTATACTAGTTCATGCCTAGAGCAAGTCCCTTCATGGCATTGCTATATATAGTTTCCTTGCTTCCCAGGACTCTTTGTGATGTCCTGCTGTGGTGGAAAGAGTATGTGGCTCATCATTATAAATCACCCTGTTAGAATAAATAAAAATTTAAAGAGCCTCTCCTTGGATTGGAGCTGAAGTCTCCATTAGTGAGGGCAGAGCAAAAGGTTGTCTGCACAGCAACATGCAGGAAATCAGCGCACCAACTCCCTTAATCACCTCTGCAGTACTTTTTTTTTATCTCCTTGTTGGGTTTCATTCCCTCTGGTACTCGGTGATGAAGTCCAGTAACCCCTTAAAGGAGAAAAAACTACATCAAATCAAGTATTTTGTTTATTACATCTGGGTCTCCAGAAACACCATCCTTTATTGTTCCTCGCCATCTTTAAAAGTGCAACCAGGCTTTCAACTTTTCCATGTAGATGTTGTTACTTAGTGAGGAAAAGTGAGAAGTCAGTGATTTCAAGTAAATGAGGAAAATGAAAGAAAAATGAGGTCAGAGAAAGAAATGAGACGTAAAAGGTATTTGAAAAAGAAACAGAAGTTTCCAAAACTTGTTAAGATGGTTATGTGATTCATTCGGGCGATGAGAGAGCAAGACCTTCAGCACATAACAGCAGGGCTGAACTAATTACAGCAAAACAAATGTTTTATTGTTCTGAGCTCTAACATCTGTCATGAAACAACCAGGAATTAGACATTTTGACTACTTTTTTGGAAAGCTCAGGGGTAATGATCTACATAGTGTTAGATTTTTCAGCTCAGTAAACACAGTTCTAAGTAGAACCATACACAAAACCCAGTTCTTATCAAGTATGTTTGAGTCAATTTTGTGTTTTTCTTTTTTGCATTTTCTTTTTACTTTTAATTTTAGTCATGGTCCAACTTGGAGTAATAAAAAGAAGATACTCCAAAGTCAGAACTGTTACTGGGAAAGTTGTACACTTCTCATCAATCCATCATT
Organism: Poecilia reticulata; assembly: GCF_904066995.2. Taxonomy (NCBI): domain Eukaryota; kingdom Metazoa; phylum Chordata; class Actinopteri; order Cyprinodontiformes; family Poeciliidae; genus Poecilia; species Poecilia reticulata. Next base: position 15,107,896 of record NC_088841.1, on the reverse strand, counting down.
CAAATCCAACATGGCTGCCATCTGTTTAAAACCTATGATAGCTGTTGAAATAAACTGACTATTTGCAGATCTCTTGAATGTCAAAGGGTGATCTGAGAATTTCCACTAGAATCCCCAATAACCATCAGTGGTGGTGCCACAGTTTAAGAACCATGCATTTAAGAATGCACTACTGTTTTAGTGATAATAGCCACACTAATTGCTAATCTGGGGAACTAAATCTGGTTAAAATGCTAATTATGTTGTCTTTGTATTCAAGCACTTCAACTACTTTCTCAAGCACACAATGTGATGCCTGTTCCTTATAGTGTTAATGGGCGCCAGCAGTAGTAAAGCTACATTTCTGCTAGTGACAATTCCTATAAAAGACAATTGGAATCAGCTAAAACTACCCTTGCACCAATCCTTTACAGGAACCAAAGACCTGAAATCAGATGCTAAATTTCTAGCCGCACATCCCTAATGCTTGATGAAGAAATTACTAGAGAGAAATCTGTTTTTTAACCTTGCGTAGGTCTGGATAAGGTCAAGGGAGATTAGTGAGGGAGAGAATTGGAGAGTGTAAGCTCATCTTATCATGCTGTGCTTTCTGGAAAGGGGCAAGTCTGTTGATAATACACAGATAACATGCAGTGTGGATAAGAAAAGCAGAGGCAGAAACAGAACCTCGCAGCAGGAGCGCCCAAAAAGCCACTGATTAGAAGGCGAAGCAGCAGATAGAAAAAGTTCGACAAAAGAGCAACGAAAACAAAAGACGACGCGGAGCAATATACCAATTTGTGAACGCACATGCACACACTCTGACTATGATTTCATTTCATGTCAGCCTTGAGGGAAGGCTGAACCATACACGCTTCATCATCCTCCCTCTCGATCGCTCTGTTCTTGGCCCGCTCCACGCCTCCGGGGCCAGCAAAGGCAGCGATTAACGACAACAGTCAGAGTGTGTATGAGTGTGTAAGTGTGTGTAAGGCCTGATCGTTAGAGCGGCCAACTTGTGTAATACAATTACAGAGGCTGCAGAGAAACTGCTAATGTGCACACAGGCAGCTCCGTCAGATGGATCAGGTATTGAGTTTTCTCTGCTTAATTCACTTTCCAGCACACACACGGGTGCATTAGTTAGATTAGACCAGAAGGAGGGGACGGGAGGTGGGCTCGGTCTACCGCCGAGACGGCCAGATTTGTTTAGTGGTGGCTGTCAATTACAACCCTGACCCTTGCACTAAATGGCTGCTCATCCAGCGGAAGAGAGGAAAGCAGACAAAAGCCAGACAAGATTGGTAAAGACGCAGCCATTTGCTGCAAGAGATAACAAGTGGCATGTTGTGGAGTAAACAATGGTCAAAACATGACGCATCAAGCTACACCAATAAAACAAAGTGCTGTTGCCTGAAAGGAGAATGTGACCATCAGTGAGATTAGTGAGTCAACGTTATCACTAGAATGCTGCAGTAATGGGACGATGTGAGGCCGAGGGTACATGGGTACTTAAAAATATGAAAAAGCAAACAAATTGTTCAGCTTGCTCTTTTTAAAAGTCGCATGCACTTAAAGAGACTGATTAAAATTACAGCCAAGCAAAAATTGTAAGTTAAGGTCTAAGCAAAGTCTTATTTTCTCTTATTTTTTTAAAGAACCAAACATTCTTTAAGGAGTCAATCATTTAAAGTGGTTTTAAAAATATTCATGCTTTCTGGAGGTCATTAAAAACTTTAGTAGCTCTTTATTTATTTTATGCCTAGTACCTAACCATTTTCGAAGATTACTCTTTGGTTTTTTTTTTAAGCCTGGTTTCTTATGTATGAGTCACTCAGGAATAAAAGACTACTAAATCCACTGAGTGAACCATCAATAAAAAAATAAAAAAACATAAAACGACTAAAAACCGAAGACCCATTTTGTTCCAATTTATATTTACCCTAATGAGTAAAAACTATATACACTGTGCAGAACTGATTGAGAGACACAAAATAGCATTTCAAAGCCAAGAATGAGAATCCTGAATAGTATATAGGAATACAGAGGACACAAAAAATTATGCATCTTTTGGGTCTTTAGGATTTAAAACCCATTAAATGTCCTCATGGACACTTACATTGGCTTATATGTAAGTGTTTTGCAGGTGACAGTTAAGTTCTCTTCCTTAAAGAAAATTACAATTTACATATTGTTTTGTTTGCTCAACATCATTTTCCTGTTTTTACATACAAGTACATTCAAGACAATTTGCTGTTATGGCCAAATGGAAAGATTGGGGAGAAAAAATAATCAGAAAACAAGTCAAAAGAAAAGTCTTAGAGACATTGAAAAATCTTGGAGAACTTTTGATCAACACAACATGAAAAGATGAGACATTTAGACAAATAAGAAACTAAGTCTAAAGAAGCTAAGGGTAGTTTAATATATTTTGAATTATATATAAACCCAACCACCTTTTTCACCCTTTCGATGAGATTCAGAGTTAAAGCAGTGGGCGTCAAAGCTGTTTCTGTCACTGTGCTCACTAGATGGCTTTCTGCACACAATTAAGTGTAAGAGCAACAGAAAGCAGCAGAAACACTAGTTATTAAATGTTATTAGGTTCAAAACAAAGTACTAACTTTATGAGAAAAAGTAGATGGTCAAACCAACGTAATCATACTGAAAGATGTCATGGGCCGACTTCTCAATGAGTCAAATCAAGAAAAAGAAAACTACCACGCTAGCCTACTACTTTAACAACCATCTCAGAATTGAAACACTAGCAAGAATAATAGGTGATTTATTTAATCAAGTACTGAAACAAAATATTAAGGCTGTCCTCCAGAAACTCCATTTGGAATCTATTATCCGTCACTCCAAGAAAAAGAAACCGATACCGCAACATCCGGAATGTAATGTGAGGCAAAGCAGGACGTAATCCCAACGCTAATGTAGACCCTAGAATGTTATGAAATATGTTGTATGTGACTGCGCTTTCAACTTAAGTTGTCAGCCATATTTTAGGCAAGGATTTTATTTTATAATTTAACATCAAATTCATCAAACTATTATGTTTTAAAAGCATTGGATATTTGCACACTTTCAGTTAATTCCTACAACTGTACCCAAAGAAAGAACAAATGAGTAAATACGATCCCTCAGTAGGTACAAACATATGCCTCTGTGTCGCTGCAGAATCATTACACCAATTTTCTCTGTAAACCTGGTGCCATTCATCCTAAAGGAAAAGAACACAGGAAGACGAATCACAATGCTTGTTACCAAATCATTATAATTCTTTTCCGTAGAGGATAAATAAATTAAATCTCACTGAAGCTCTACTTTTCCAGTAGCTAAATGAGCAGCAGGAAGGGGCTGCAGTTTCTGTAAACACCTCCCTCCCATGTAAACATATATAATCACAACAAGATGGCTAATGCAGAGCAGCTCGTAATTGTATCACTGAAGTTAGATGAGTGAGTTTTAGGAGAGGTGGTGGTGGGTGATGGGGGTGGGGGGGAGCTTGTGCAGCTGATTGAATTAAAATGTCTGCTTCACTCTCGGGAGACCACCCTGATGCAAAGGACAAAGATTGTCTGCTTGTAGTTGAGGCCACGAAGTAAAAAATAATTGTCTAAGGCTTTTCCAAAATTCTCTTTGCAGGCTCAGAGATTGTCTTTTTACCCCTCTCCTTTTAGCTCCCAGCTTCTTCTAACAGAATAAAACAGGAAACCAAAGGGAGAGAGGACTACAAATGAAGAGTCAAGTTGGATGTGACTGGCCGCACAGAAAAAAAATTCTTTATTCAACGATAGATGGTAGACAGCAACATCCCCTCATTGTGACACATCCATCATATCACTCATCGCTTTTGTTCTCCTGTTTGTCCAAACCTTTCAGACCAGTCCTTCTGACCATATCACTAAAGACAAAGCAGGATGTTAATGACTGGGGGCATTTATCGGATTTATTAGCTCCAGTTAGAAATGTCTTTGGACCATTACAATGTTGGGCCTCGCTGCCAGTATCCAGGTACACTAAAGTTTTAATATCACTAAAATTTTATATCAAAATATGGTTTGAAGCCCTTTCCTAGAGATGCCAGGAAAAGTGACCATAGTTATTCCAGCTGCATGGAATAATAAGAAGTTTCATATTCTTCCCTAAACCCCATCTGTTGATGTGCAATGCCAGGGTTTTAGCTAAAAATAAAAAAATAAAAAAAAGACTACTGCTTCTTTCAATTGCTGAGAATAAACACAAAACTGCTTGTCTGGAAATACTTTGGGTCACGAGAAACATTAAAACATCTTTGAAGGTAAAGTTTAAAGGAGACCCTATTTTAAAAACTGAAGCTGCAATTTGTGCAATCTGTTATTCTACATTTTTCCTTAAATCTATGTATCAAAATAACTAAATGTTGGGGGGGTGGGGGGGTTTGTAGAGAACATTGGTACTGAAATAATCATAATGTTACATCATAGCAAATTGATATTTTCCGTTTTAAATAGAAGCAGTTCTAGGCGTGTTCCACAGAAACCTTTTCACATAAACCTTTTACCAGTGCAGTTTTCTGCTATCATTATGATTCCCTTGTGTTTTCCATGCATTTACCACAGTAAGAAAATATAGAAAATTAATCCAGAAAAAGGCCCTTTTATGGTAGCAAGAAGTATTTCAACATCTACCAAGAACTTTGGGGTGGGGTTTTGGGGGAAGGAGAGAGCCATGTACTTCAAACTGATTACAAAAATAAACAAATTGTTCTTTAATCATCTCAGTTCAAACTCATAATTTTTGCCTTAACTTAAAATTTTTGCCAACTGGATTGTTGAAAGACTTTCAAGAAATATGTCACTTTGCAAGATATGTCTCAGGATTTATCAACATCGATTAAAGTTCTTAACTTTTTTTCTGACTTTGAGGGGATTTTAATTCAGCTTCATAGTGTAACTGCTTTGAAATGATCCCCACCGGAACCATCTTTCCTCTTTTCTCCTTCCTGTTGCTTCAGAAGCGGGAAAACACGAAAGCAACACTTTTTTCACAGACTTTGTCCTGACTCTATAGAAGTTAGTGTAATTACTTCACTACTGCTGAAAACTGAGGGTTTATCTTCACAAAAGGGAGTTACAACTCCACCAACATGAAAACATTACCAAAACCAAAAATGTAGGGGGTAAATAAAAGTTCTGGTAAAAGACGTTCTGGTTCTCATTGTCAAAATGGGCCTTTTGTTTTAAATTGTTGAGAAAAATGTTATGCCATCCAGACTTTAAACATTTTCAACCTCAAAACACTTCATTGTTTTGTTTGTTTATTGTAGAGCCTTATTGTTGTGATGCTTCCACAGTCTGTTTCCCATGTCTCTTACTCTACTTTAAAAACTTTATTCTTTTTTGACTTAAACTTTTTTTTACAAAACCATCCCCCGTCCCACAGAAATTTCACTAAATATTTTATCCAGCGTCTCTGTAGGAGTAGCAAGTGATAACTTCAGAAAATGTTAGTGGAAAATATCATGATGCTGTGTTATTTGTACACAAGGCTGTCATACCATAAAAAATCTCACATATATACTGTTTCCTGTTGAGTTTGTTCTGACAGGAACTAAAATGGAAATTTCAGGACAAATGTTCCTCCTTGTCTTGAGCGTGGCCCTAAATTCAAAGCGACTACTAGAAAGAAACGAATAAAGGGGGAAAAAAACCTGCAGTCAAAACCAAAACCAGGTTTCACTGGTGTCTGGTGTTTCATGGAGAAGAAACACAATAAGGTTCAGATTACGCTGCCAAATTTCCCAAGAAATTGCAGGCGAATGGAAATATGCATGTGAGCTGGTAACACTTAAAAGTGCCTGGTGCTTGCAGAAAATGCTGCTTTGTATAATGCTGCTGTATTTGTTTACCAGATTTCTTTTTTTTTCGCCGCTTTTCCGTGAACAAAAAAACCACACAAAGCAGCCCAGAATAGCTGTGGGTTAATGTGCCTAAATACTGGATACCTCCAGTCTGCTCATCTCCTGGGTAAAAGCCACACAGCTTAGGAGTGGTTCCTTATTCCTTATTCCTTTATTCCTTGTCTCCAGTTCCCCCCTTTCTGTTCTTCTTCCCGAGGCCATGTCGGTGCTTTTGTTGGCGAGCGCTTGTCATGGAACATAGGGATGCTAAATAAAATATTTGGCACGAAAAAGCAGAAAACATGGCTAACGGAAAGCTAGTAAGGCTTTGTAGACTTGTAAAAACAAACATGATTTAGTAATGTGAAGCCTTCTAAACGTGAGACGTAAAGAGCGTGTGCGCTGGGATTTAAACAAGCAGCTACCGGCAGAAACTCATCAGGAGGTGCAATGCACTGATGCCATGCTCTTTCCTCTTCACAGCCCTCCCCTCTCTCCTCGTGCTCCCCATCTCCTCAGCGTAACCCTCTCTTCTTTTACCTGACGGATCAGCTTACCTCACGTCAGCCTAAAGACCATGGGAACCCCTATGCATAGTGTGTCACCACTGAATTATCGGTTTCCGCTCCACATGCTCCAGCATATCTGCAGCAAGCCATTACTGTGTATCAGTTTACAGTAACTGTGCTGACTCCAGCGCAGCTGGTGTACCGTATGGAGTCATGGTTTATGGATGTCTGGAACTGGAGAAACAGTCTTGTCATCTCACTGAGCTTGGTCAATTTTTTTTCCCAAACTAGGATCTCATTTCTTCATCATTTTGACAACAGGGAGAACAATCCTTCCAAGCCCTCCTATAGAAATTGATGGGCATGTTTGAAAGTCCCTGATATCTGGGGGCACTCCAGCGGATTAGCGGTTAAGATGGCCCCTGCTCGAAAGCAGCTGGAGTCCATCATTGCTTCTCTCACTCCCTCTTTTCATGCTATCTCTCTGTAACCACTTGCAGGCACAATTTGAATAGCCAAAGCATTAGATAATGACAATGAAAAATCTGCTTATATTTTTTCTCTTTTTGAAGAATAGTAATTTTAAGTAATTCTACTAATGTAGCACTAATGGTGAAGCTTAATAAAAATGACAGCTAAAGTCATTTTGGCTTTTGCAAAATGCTGTGTTGGTATCATGTTTCTTTGAAATCAATGTTTTATTTCAAACCACAAATACAGTATTTGTCACACCTTTTACCTTACATTAAATAACTCATAATCTACACCTTTCAACAAAGAAAAACTCAAAAAAATATTTAAGATACAGTCTTGGACAAATGTTTTTTTTTTGTTGTTGTTGTTTTTGTCTATTGCTACAAGATTTTTTTCATATACTTATATAATATGATCTAAATACAAATATAACCACCAACAGTTGTCCATTTTTCTCTCTGTCACAAAAAAAATCTGTTTTGTGTGGATTCTGATTCCTCCTTTGGTGGCAGCTGAGAATAACCTTGGGGATTTGCAAATAATTTACGATTCACCCATAGTTTTATTTTAGTTATACCCATAGCGTTAGCTGGCAAACTATCCAGCTGCATTTCGCATAACCAGTTTTTAAAAATCAGAGCCCAAATATTATCTGCACGTGGTTTTAAAAAAAACGGTATTATAGTGAAGCACAATATTCAGTAGAAGACTTGAGTTTTAAAATTAAAGAAGGATTGTAACGGCTGCTACAGCTTTCTATCTCATTGTTTCATATGACCGGCTCCGCCCACGATGCTTAGAGATTCCCAGACAGATTTTGATGTGGGAGGCAGAGCTGGAACGCCATCCATTCATGTTTTATGGTGTTTAAAGTTTAGACACAGGAGAACAATTTTCATATGTTTTGTACAGTCACCATTGAGTGACTGTACACTGAAATGAGGCACAAGTCAACCTAACAACAAGTCGTCTTAAAACAGATAGATGTTAGATTTAGCCTAGCACTTTGGCAGACTGCTCCACATGAAAAAACTAAGAAGAAATAAGAAGAGCGTTTACAGAAGAGTGAAGCGGTATACGTCAAGTTACAAACGTCATCAGGAACAAAATGATAAATTATGCTAAATCATATTGAAGGCTAACCTACAGAAACTCCAGTTGGGACAAACTGTCTCGCTGACGAGAGACAAAGATAGTCAAGACTGTAAATAGGATTGGGATTAGGTTTCGGTAAATATCTAATATTAAATGACTCGGACTGCTATCAAGGACAAAAATCTTGATCAAAGCATCCCTAGTGGAAGCAGATCCCAGAATTAAATTCATATTTTTTCAAAAGCAAGTTGCAATTCATATGCCACTTGATTATGTATATTAAAAATTTACATTTATGCAGTGGTAGTTATCTTGAAATATGCTTTTATCAGTTTAGCTTGCTTAAACCACAGACATAATGCATATTACATATGTTTTCCACATACATGCTAATCACACTGACAAAAAGACATCAAACAGAAAGCAGGTTTTTTTTAAACCTACCAGTTGCCAGAGGGATAATGCTATACCCTATTTCTCTGCCCTATATTTACCATATAATCTTTTTTTGTGTGTGTCAACTTTTCATGCTCGGAGCCACTTTAGTTCATTAATTCTATGCCACATTTCATATTAAAAAAAATAAAATCAGGAAAGAATAGAGAAAACAGGGGGAAACTGTAAAAGAAGCTTGCACATAAAAAATTGAATCACATCACAAGATCACTGAACTGTGGATTCAATTGTTCCATAAAACTTACCCTTTACTCTTTGTTGTAAATATATTTAATACTGTTTGAAATGTACAAATAAAATCTCTAAAGCAGACCACTGATGTCCTCTTCTAATCTGAGACGTATGATGTTCAAAAAGCCTTAATAGCGGCGTGCACATCACAGTAGATTTGAGCCCCAGTGTTTTTGGGTTCTGCTTCTTGAAGGATTAGCAGCCTGTGGAGGTTACACAGTAAACAAGAGTTGTGTTTGTTGAATGAATGAATCAGTGTGGAAGATTGAGTCTATTCAGACATTCGACCTTCTTTGGAAGAATCTCTTGCTTTCTCCAAAAGTATTTTGAAGCAATCATCACAACAACATCCATTATTCACTTTCTGCCTACTGTTTGGGTAACTCCTTGAAAGGGGCAAATGCACAGCTGGGAGTTCTCCTCCGCCAACAGGGATGTTTGAGTAATATTTTTTACGATTCATAATGAACTGAAGTGAGCACATTTTCAGTTACTGAGCACATCCTTTGTGTAGATACAAAAATATGAAGCTGCTAGAAATTTGAGGGCAGCTGTATTACGGCTGTTTTTGATCCTTTTGTGTTAATACATCATGCAGTTCTCACATTTACTTGAACTTTCAGATCAGCGAGACTGGTTTCAATTATTAAGCTCATTTCCATAGCTTTCATTAACCGAAAAAGAATGCATGGGAATCAAAGGCCACAGAGCCATTTATTTTCCGTCCGATGTAGCAGATTAGAAATTTCTCACAACTTTTACAACAAGAGCAAAGCGGTACAATTTGCTCTTTTCTGAGAGAGCCAACAAATGTAGCAGCCTCAGTGGTGTACTTTACATGTTAGGAGTAATAAAGTAACCTTCCACCACTGGGGCTTCTGTCTGGGTCCCGTCTAAATGAGACCCATTGAGCTTACCCCAGTTATGCACTGTCTGCCAGCACTTAAGTCACCAGGGACTGATCATGGAGATATGGCAAACACACACATATGTTGTACAAACACAGGAAAGTGCTGACACCCAACAGCAATCTCAAGTTGCAAACTATTACTGGAGTCACGGTAACAAAGCCAAAACTGAGGAAAAGAGGTCACACAGTGGGGTGTTAAGGTTGGTGGGAGCTCTGCGGTGTGGTGGTTGATCGTGAGGTAGTTAAGTCTGCTATTACACAGTTTTTTTGGGGGGGGGGGGGATTTCTGCAATGTTGAATTCCACTGAGCATGCTGAGACTTGTGAAGAATAATTATCCTCAAAAAAGACCAGCGAAGCAGGATTCAGTTGCTTATGCAAAATATAAGTCAAAAACATACAAATCTGGAAAAAGTAGGTGTGCGTTTGTATTCTGACCCTTCCTTGACGATGTATTTAGTGGGGATTATTCGTACAACAGTACATACCAGTTGAGAAGCTTTAATTTAGCACCTCATTTCACTCGGTAAAAACAACTTTTACAGGCTGGCATCGTGACACACGTTTAATTCTGCCCTCTGGTAATGGTCTGCTTCATTTAAAAGTCTGCTTGGCAGCTCGGTAGATAACAGATGGAAGAAAAATGTGGGGAATTATGAGAAAGATTGATTTTGCAAAGAGGAACGGTCTGCTGTTCAGACAGTTTTCTCTGAAGCAGACATTTTTTTCAAACCCAGTTATTACTGGACAAACAAATGCGTGCAGAAAAACAACGTGCACACAAAGACAGAGAGCTGGTTTTGTAAGAACAAACGCATAGAAACGTATACATTCAAACACCTTGAATGTTCTTTTTTTTTTTTTAGAATTTGTCATATTAAAACCTCTGAATGTCATACTGGGATTTTGTGTGATTGACCAACACAAAGCATTGGAAAGGAAAACATTCTTAGTTTTCAACTTTTTCAAATAGAAAATGGCATCCCTTCAGCCTCCTTTATGTCAATTGCTTGCAAAAACACTGTTTGCTGCATTTACAACAGCACATCTCTGTCTCCACCAGCTGTAAACATCTAGGCTTTGACTGAAACTTACGCCCATTCTTCTTTACAGAGTAGCTTAAGCTTGTGCAGACCGGAGATTGGGCATTTGTGAACAGTAAGTTTCCAGATCTGTCAATGATAATCACATTAGTTTTAGTCCGTCGACTGGGCTGTTATAGCACAATATATATTTACTTTATGATTCCATTGCCATCTGGTTGTATGTGTAGAATTGCTGTGGTCCTGAAAGGTGAACTTCTACCCTAGTCTCAAATATTTTGCAGCCTCCAAAGAGTTTTTCTTTCAAGATTGCCCTATATAAAGCTTCATCCATCTTCCCGTCAACTCTATAAAGATCCTTGTGTCTCCTAAATAAAAACATCCTTACAGCACAATGTTGCCACTTTCATTCAACAATGGCTTTCTTGGGGTGTGCTGTGGTGGCACAGGGGTTAAGCACAACCCACATATGGAGGCCTTAGTCGTCGACGCAGCTGTCGCAGGTTTGATTCCCGGCCTTGGCGACCTTTGCTGCATGTCTTCCCCCTTCTCTCATTACCCACTTTCCTGTCAATTAACTATCAAATAAAGGCCAATAAAACCCTTTTAAAAAATGGCTTTCTTCTCGCTAGTCTTCAATTGCTAGAAGTACACCGCTAATAGTTGTTCTGTAAGCAGTTTTTTTTCTATTTGAGTTTCTCTGCATCTTCTCCAAATCTATCTCTCTTGGGTATCTAGCCATCTCCTTGCCAGGCTTTTAAGTGTAGGCCAATGCACTTCTTTTGGCAGATTTGTTTGGTCTTCCACACTCAGATTGCACATAAGTAAACAATTGGTTACACTGGATTTTATTCATGAATAATAGTATAATTAGAAATACTGTGTCACACAACTCCAATTTTTCTTTTCAAAGAAACTATAAAACCATCTAGAATTTCCTTTCCATTTTATGATTATGCACTACTTTGTGTTGGGTTGCTACATTAAATCCTAATAAAATATATCAAATTTTGTAGTTGCAACATGACCAAACACTAAAACTTCAATGGTTGTGAAAACATATGCAACACACAGCTTACACAAGCTAGAATGAAAAAGAGTGTGAACTGTCAAGGATGCAAAAGGAGAATTACTTCTCATTTGTGAAGTATCGCTGACCTATATATAGGTGGAAGTAATTATATTCAGCAAAACTCAGCATAAATGTAGTTAACTCAACAAAGGTTATTTTTCCTCAAAGCTCTTCCCCAAAGTCTTGTAAAAGTGTATTCCTTCAGCAGAACAACAATTATTGTCTTTTAAGGCATCCCAAGCCCATCTTTAAGCAACCATAATGTAAACCAGAGACTCTGAACTTCATTCCTGTGTCTCAAAAGCAGACACAGGAATGAGGTAAAAAGAGAATGAGAGAGGGAGGGGCGGCACAAGGATAAAGTATCTCATTTGAGCCCCGTAAAAAGCAAGGAGGCACAAACATTTATCTGAGGCAAGACTTTCATCAGATGCTTTAAGAGTGTAGAAATAACACAGAGCAAGATGCTGATAAAGTCGAGACAGGAAATGGGGAACGTTTGGTCTCCTGCTCTCATGTTTCAGCCGGGACAAGGGGGGTCCCACAAGCACTCCCTCACTTACCCCCCTTCCCAATCCTTCTTTCTGTTCTGCTGACATATAAAGACCACAACCCTCCACAAGCAGAGGGATCAGCAAATGGAAACCTAGTTCCGTCTAAACAGAAATAAACACATTTAAGGATATAAATAAATGTGAAGAGGTTTAGCAAAAAATAAATTCTTCATTCCAACGAAGATTAATATCTACATTAGACGGTGTTATAATGAAGATATCCTTTTTCCAAGGAGATTTTATATATTTGCGCTGCACTCAAAGCTGTGTGAAGGAGCACAAAGCAGCAGAGAGCAAAGAAAAGAGGCTTAGTTTCATCAGACAGTGAGGACTGAGTGAAAGACGGTAGCTGTGTTTCACGTTTCAAGAAAAGGATGGATTTCTAAACAAACATCATAATTCAGGTAACTCCATGCTGCGTCCGTGACTCAGGCGTGATGAATCATCTCTGAGATCACCTTATTACTGCCTCTTTGGTATGTGGGACTCTTTCGTGAAGAAATAATGCATAGCCTGAGTTTAGTATTAATGTTCCTTAATTGCAACAAGGAGTCACATTACCGGGTCTACCAGGATTTGACGTAAATAAGTCTACAGACTTCTAAAATATAATCAGCTTGTATTGCAGACATAAGCTCACAATGAACGACAAATTTTATGAAGAAAAATTTTATAGGTTTTTATTTCAAAGGTTGATAGTCCTGAGCTACTGCCCATAAAACGTGCAAGTTACTTTTTAAACATTTAATAAAATCAAAAGTTATGTTTAGATATTTAATTATCAATCAATTACTTCCACGAAAGAAAATAAATGCCACCCCTGGATTGGCTGCTTTGCAAATGCCAGCCAGTAGCGTGGCAAGTAGCAATGCCAGAAAAAATAATAAATGTGCAAATAGGCAGGATTTCCACAAATAATTTGAAGCTATGAGTCACAGAAAAATCCTGAATAGGTGAATCTGTGAATGCTGAACTGCAAATAAGTCCAAGATAGCTCCAAATTTACTGTGAAATGCTTGTTTTCCAGTTTTGAAAAAGCCCCACACACACAGTCTTGTTCAGTGTTAAATCACAGTAGTTCACAACACTCTCTAAAAAACATTAAAAACTACACTCTTTTCACCAGATTTTTTACTCAGAAGTTACTTACATTATCTAGATTTTTAAAAAATCCAAAATCTGAATGAACTGAACATTTCGAAGCATGTTTTGCTCTATATGTTGGATTACATATTTGTGCCACACTGTGCCCCTGCTTCCCGTTTACAGCAGTAGTTACCAAGGTTGTTCCATGTTGCATGCTGGAATAGGTAGCTTGGTTAAAGGACATCAGGGAAATAACCTCACTGCATTGGCCTTTTAATCAGCACATTGCGCTATTTATAGTGACCCTGAGCAAAGTAACATTACAGAGGCCTCTTTAATTCTGTTTAGGTTGCATGAAAACTGAACAAAATTAACTGATACTGTAGAAAGACATTGAGGGCAACAACAAAGGTTCAGGTGTTGTAGGAGAATATAAGAGATACTTTATTCTCCCTGAGGGAAATTCATTGAGGGGCAAGTGTACAGTGACTACAAGGTCACATGCATACCAACAACAAAAAAATTTAAAAAAAAAAAATATATATATATATATAAAGTATAAATATTCCATAAAGTTCAGATTGTCTAGATGGGGTAACAAGAAATTAGTTTAAAAAGAAAAAAAAAATCAAGAAAGTTATCAGATTTAGAAAGAAGTTGGATGAAAAGATTGTTTAAAACGATTGCTTGTGCAGCAGATAGCTTTGCAACATTTCCTTGACAGTAGTAGTTGATACTAGTCTAAAACACAGGATATGGGATGGGTCCTTCAGCATCTTCTGTGCCCGTTTCATCTCAGTGATTTCATAGATTGACTACAAGGGAGGGGGTTGGTAGTTCGACCCATTTATTATGTTTTTACCATACGTGCAATTCTAGAGTAAGATTACACAGTGAGTGAGCCATACCAGACACATATATCATATCTAATTATGCATTATAAAAGGTCAGCCTTATCCTGGACTCCAAACAGTCTAAGCCTGTGCAGAAAATGTGGTGTCTGGACTAGTTTGGAGACAATCAATATGATCATTCCAACACAAATTACTGCACATAATGACGCTTGGTTATTTAAAGGTGGGCACTTGTTCAGTAGCTCCGGAGTGGTTGGTCCACTTGTTCATCTGACAATTTGATGACTTGATTATTAGGCCCAGTGCTACCAAGAATGAAAAACTAATGTGAACATTGCACGAGTATATGACAAACATGTAAAGAAGATGAGAATAAGGTTAGGAGCCAGTATTTCTCAAATTAATAAATAAATAATTACTGAAATATAAAAAGTTATAAAAAGCCTCACTAGAAAGTCACTTAACTTGTGAATTCACCTGTATGTGGCTGTGCTGGCAAAGACACGTGGCTGATTTCCAATTAGGGACAGAAAAATGTAGGTGGACGTTAGTGGTTGAACACCAGGGGAGAGGCCAGGATGCCAAATTAAAGGGCAGAAGTGGAGTGTGTACTTATTCTCACTCATGATGTGCTCTGTCAGCCCTGCTGCTTATAATGGCATGAGAAGGGCCACTTAACTCGTAATCACTTCTCTCTCCCCCTTTGGCTTTGTCCTCCTCTCCCTCACCCCCACCAACCCCGGATTTTCTGACTGCTGGCTCCGATCTCTAATCATAAACGAACAGAGGATCTAGAGCAGGAACAGTGGTCCACCTCCCCCTCCCCCCACCTCACCCCTTCCCTACAATCCCATAATCAGAGGGCTACTGGATACCAAGAGGCAATGCAAGGCTTTGAATGAGAAATGGGTGCACCTCTAATGCATCATCTCAACTTTGAAGAGCCATTTTGCAGCAAAGGCAAAAATCACAGGTAGGGAATCAGCTCGCCGCCACCACCATCATTATTGTTAGGATCATTATCTCCCATCTCACTGAGTAGTGTAACTGAAAGTGGGACCTTTTAAACAATTATTTTCATTTCCTTTCCATAGACGAAAAGGAAAAACTTGCCACAATATGTCAAGGTAATTTCTGCCCTGTGGTGCACTTTGACTTTCCACATCCGACGCAAACACACACATACACACACACGCATTCACACAGTCCAGAAGTAATATGCGTTGTCAAGGCACACAGGTCAGCCGTTCTGGCACAGGCCTACCTGTCAAGCGCTGCTACTTGTGCAGAGCTCTGCTAATGGACTGCTAATAGAAGTGAATGTTGCACTGTGAAGCTCCCCTGTAGTTGAGAGTGTCACACAGGGTGATTAATGACACTCTCCTCTCCTCTTCTGTCCGACTGCTTTCACCCTTCCCTCTCCCTGCCTCTGCCAACAGCTCCCCCTTCTCTTCATTGCTCACCTTTCTGTCCTTTACCTGCGTCCTTACAATCTCCTTCATCTCACCTATTTTGTTTTTCAAGTACTGCTCAGGAAGGAACAAGAGTTTTCTGATTTTCTATTATACCCTTCACTAGTCAGGTTTTGCTGGCTTCCAGGCATCGCCGCATGAGAGAAGCAAATAAAAAAAATGTGGCAGAAACATGGAAGAGCAACATTTAAAAAGAAGTGGTTTGACTTACTGGACTGGATGGAGGGGTCTATTTTTTTCTCCATATTTTAACATGGTTACTAGATTGTTCCACCAGGAAGAATTTTATGGTTTTTCCAAATGCTGTAAATTGTGAAAGGTCATTAAATATGCACTGAAAAAGAAATTGAATGTTGATTTGATTCGGTGGTATTATGTACAATCCAGACACATAGCAAGTTACTAAGTTACCTGTACTTACAGCAATACTGTATCTGTCAAACATGACTCCACCTTCAGTGTGCCCTCACAGAAATGCTTCTCATCAAGCTGTTGACAACCATTCTTTGGGTTGTTTGCAGTGAGAAGTAGTTTGGATGATGAGCTCAGCAAACTCAGTTCCACCAGGTGTTTGTAAATTTCTGCTGCCGCCCCTAGTTTGGAGGAGCTGAGCGGGGAGAGGTGAGGCAGAAGTTCGGCTTGGGACTGCAGAGGTGGAGCTTTGTGTAAATGGATGGTGCTTTGTGAGAGCTAATATCTTCAGTATTAGTAAGATGTCAGGAAACTAAAGGAAAGGAGCAAAAATATTCAAAGTGATGCAGATAGGTCATGTTTTCTTGTTAATGCTAATTCTTTTGGTTTTGAAGGTCATGCAGTCTAGTCGGTTATATTAGGATGTGTTCAAAAAGCATTTAAAGCCACAATTTAGCATTTAATTCAAAACTGAACTGTGAAAGTGGAAGCTGTGAAAAGAAGCAAAATAAAGGGGAGATGGAAAACAATGTTGCCGTGATACAAGTGAAAAAGAAAAATTACTCTGATGAACATTAAAAGGAACAAAACGGAATTTTTCAGCAAATAACAGTGCAACAGCGAACCTCGCAGCAGGGCCAACTGTAAACATGGCAGCCACAGTATCCCGCCTCCACCAGCCAACCACAAGGTATCCTCACCCACATGAGGGAGCGAAGAACTGTTCCCGGCCCTAAAATAGCACACGTCTATATTTTTTGCTTTCATAACAATAGTACATGACATCAAGTGGTGCAGGGAAGCAAGCTCAGCAGCCACTTTTCACAGTAATTATCGCTCGCCACCACGCTCCATCTGTGGCTTAGCTAGCAACCAGCATGTAGCTCTGCCCCGTTGAAGCCAAACTGTGCAGACAATCTTTCCCCAGCTCCCTTCTATAACGTGCGCGCGCTGCAAACCTAATCTCTCTTTACATCAGTTACATTAAATTCTTCAGTTACGTTTAATTTGTTGAATTTAAAGCTGTCATTTCGGTCAGCTCACGGGGGAAAAATTTATAACTCCTGCTCCTTACACACAATGTGCTTATTGTGCATACGCTCGGCTTAAAAAATGACCCAGATGATTGTAATGTTAGTAGACCAAAGGGAGCTAGTTTGTCAGGCCCCCGGGAAGCCTGTTAGAATAATAATAATAATGAAAATACCATTCCCTTTCACTCCATGCAGCAACCCGGGTTGTTCGGAACAGGATTGTCATTTGCGGCAAACAGCAAAGCCTCACAGCACACTGACTCACGATGGTTTATAATCCATATATGTATCAAATATCCTTTAACTTTCCCCTCTATAAAGAATCCTCAGAGGACACATCTTCAGGAAGCAGAGAGGAGCAGGGTGTGAGAGAAGCAGGAAGGCACAAGAGCAGCCGTATGGAAAAACTGAACTAATCCCCAGGAAGGCCCTCAGCACCTCTGTACCCAGTGGCTAACGCAGAGACGAACTACATAAATGTCAACCTTAAGGTCAGGCATGAAAATAAAAAGAAATCAAGTATGAAAACACTTCAGATAAGTTTTTCTTTGTCTAATGAAACACGGTTTTCAGAACTGTGATTTTATGTTGAGTTAAAAAAAAAAAAAAACTACTTGAAACCCATCAGATACTCCTGGAAACTCGCAGACACATTTGTTTGCCCAACAGGAGTTCTTAACCAAGCTACTGTCACAAAGCTCTCGCTTTGTGAAATCTGTCTCAACTTATCTCTTTTGGAGAGGCTTCAACCAAGTAAAGAGCACTCTGATTAATCGATTGAGTTAGATCCCTCAAAGAAAATTAAAAAATGAAACAAATACAAGTGCACAGAAGCACAAGATGTGTTCTGATAACCCGCAAACAAGCCATTCAGGAACAGAACTGTGTTGCGAGTAAGCGTCTGTAAGCGAGCCACTTTAATCACCAGTAGTTTCACACTGAAGAAGCATCTCTCAAGCGATTTGGAAATGTGTACAGCTCATCAGGGCCCCAAAATAGCTAAGCCCATTAATTAAGCTCAAACAATGTTCTCCTGCTCTATCGACTTCTTAATGGACAGAGAGGAACCTTGTTCGTATTCCCATCCAGTCAATGACACAGAGCTCTCCGGGGTTTTGGAAAGGGTATTATGTCATCTCGCCCTGCCCTTCAGAAGCTGCGTCTGGCCTGTATTTTGTTCTTCCTCGCCCTTTTTTTGTTTTTTTCCAACCCCGTTTTGCTCATTAACAATGTAGGAGTGAGATGACAATTTGGAGGAGCTAGATAAGGTTGCTCACAGACCCTAATCCTTGCCACACAATAAGTGCTTGAGCCGCCAGTATAACCTCGCATGGCTCTCGAAGACCGCAGACATTTAATACAGTAAAATACCCATATACAGCTGAGAGACCACCTGGCTTTATTCAAGACCGGTACTTAAACATGCACAGACACATAATGAACAATTAAGCGTCAAACAGATGCTCTCTTCTCACAGCCCTTTGACAGGTAATTTCATCCACAAGAGGATTAAGTAAATACCTTCAAGTGTTTTAGCTTTAGCTTTGTTCTGTAACTGACAGCTACTACGGTTTGCCTAAAACATCAATAGAAAGTGACGGAAAAAAGAAAACGTTTTCTACCAAAAGAGGTGGAAAACTATTGAGTTTTAAAAGATGCTTGATGTAATCATGGTTGCAAATTTTAAAAAACAATGAGTTGCACCATAAACATATAAATTGAAGTAAAAAATGTGTATTTATATGTTTTTGCTTAAAACGCATGTATAAAGTCCCACATTTGTTTGCTGAAAGAATAAAAAGATAGTTGAAGATTTATCAGATTTTTCTACTTTTGACCTACATACCACTTATAAGAGCTGATTGAGTTAAAGTTGGTTCACATCTCCGATCCACCAGGTTTTACATGCCTCATGCTGATTCTGCTGATTCAAATCTTTTTTTTTTCCCAGACAATAATAAAAAAACGAGGGAAACTATAAACAGTATTTTAATTTAAAGAGGGAGTCCTTTTAAGTTTTACTGAATTACAAGTCAACACAATGTATGCAGCAAAGTATACTAAACTTTGTCTATTTTATTTTATAACTATTTCAAGTAGCTTGGTCTATTGCTTTATAAAAAGGAGGATGTTGTTTTTATTTTTGATAAATTAAAAATATATATTAATTTATGATTTAAATATATATATATTTATTTATTATCATTATCATTATTATTATTATTATTATTATTAGCTTCTTACTCATCAAAGCAACTCTAAGGAAATTCATCCAATTCAAATCTTTGACCGATCCACCGGCATAACAAGTATTAATACAGTTCGGATCCAGGAAACGTGAATTACACATTCTACATACATTGACCCTAAATGACTTAGTATTCAGTAGACATTCATCTGCCAGGCAGATTAGAGACTGACTTTATAACTCTGTCCCAAAAAGTTGCGTACACGACTTAAAATATTGCTACTTAAACTTTGGGGGGTTTTCCCCCGACCACTACAACCACTCCGGAGCTAAGAGCGTGCGTGAAACTTTGACCAGTCGTAAAGTCCGCACTTAGCATAAAAGTTTACCTTGAGCAAATCCTACATCCAGCAGGAGAAGGAGCAGAAGCCAGGGTACGGACGGCATCTCCGGGGGGAATCTCGTCACTCTTCCCCTTCCTCTGTCAGTCTGTGCGCCGCAGCCCATGATGAGGAGTCAAACTGCGCTCTGAGGCAAGTCCGAGTCTCTCCAACACGCTTTATCCTCCCTCTGTGCGCCGCGTTCCCGTCCAGGTATCAACCTCCACAACCAAGAGCGCACAGCGTGGCTCCGCAGAAGATATCCCCAGCGCACTGATTGTTTGTTTGCTTCGTCCTCACAAACATGTGATAGTTTACGGGATGAGATGTGGGCGCATCGCCCTCCGTCTGAGGCGAGGATGTTGCGTTAAAACCTGACTCCGTTGGATTTCCCTCTCAAAGGTTCACCAGATTTGCTCTGATGTGTGGATCGCTGCCTTGAAGGTGAATTCATGCTCCCTCGCCAAATCGAAGTCCAACACGCGGAGAGTCCCCGCTCAGCCGAACCTTTTTCAGCGTGTGCGTCTCACTGGCGGGACTGAACCCGGGGAAGGAGCCGTCTCTGCGGACTACCTTGCTCCTTCAGCCAATCCAAGTACTCCGGCGTGTGGCGGCGCTGTATCAAAACCTGGCCCGGACAGCAGCGAGGAATGGAAGCTGTTTATTAAATGCACGGCGAATACAAGTTCGGGATTTAGAAGAAACAGTCAATCAAAAGTGTGACATAAGAAGAAAATGTGGTCTTCCCTACAACTCTGTCTCAACGAATATAAGACGGAGTTGTCTCTACATCAAATGATCTGCTATCTGCCTAAAAATATATATATTTCTCCTAAATGTTGAATATTACAGAATGCCAATTATAAAAAAAGACTTCATAATGTAAAAATGTGACCCCACATGCACTTACTTTGTCACACATGTATAAAATATTTTTGCCTGGGCTCCTTTTGCATGGCTTACTATATTAGTGTGAAGCAGCATTGATTAGTCACCCTGTCACTCTGCTGAGGTGTTAAAAAGCCAAGGTAGCTTTATTAACACCCTTCAGTTCATCTGCAGTGTTGAGTCTGTTTTTTCCTGTTTTCCTCTTGACATAAATTCATTATGAGGGTTTAGGTCAGGAGAGTTTGCTGGCCAATAAGTCACCGTGATATGATGGTTATTTTATGAGCAGGTCTAAACTCCTGCTGGAAAATGAAATGAGCGTCTCTGTAAGACTCGTCAGCAGAGGGAAGCACAAAATGTTTCTGGTAGATGGCTGCGCTGACTTTGGAGTTGATAAAACACGGTAAACCAACACCCACAGATGACATGGTTCCTCAAATATGGGAACTCCTGGACTTGAAAGTTGCATTCTGTGCCTCCACTTTCTTCAGACTCTGAGACTTTCTTCATAAACAACCTGTTCCTCGAGATGCCTGCGAGGTGCATTCCCCGGAGCAGCCCTTTTCAAAGCTGTGATTATCCACGTTGCTTATGCATCTTTTTCAAATGCACTTTTTCCTTCCGCTAAACTTTCTATTAATAAGCTGTTAAAAACAGCTTTTTTGCCAACTTTTTTATTGATTTTAATTAGCAAAATGAATGCTTAAATTACACACACATGTATTTTGAATTGAATCCAGGTCCCCTTACCATAAATTATACATTTAGCGCAAGTTTTATGAATGACAAATTCAACTACGATTATGGGCAAACTTTGTTCCAGGTAAACAAAACATTTGGGGCCTTTAGAAATTGTAACTGAATGAAAAAAATGGAATCTGCCAGATAAATGTGAGTAAAACAAGCCTGGTGATGTTTCTTCAATCACATAATGTCCTCAGGCCTCTGTAAAAAATAAAAATAAAAATCTTGTGAATCTGTCCCAGACAAGGACTTCTGCCTTGAGCAGCTACAGGGTGAGAAGACAAAAATGTCCCATAAACTCCTGCATACTGATTTATGGACAAAGGTGCCAGTACAGTAGGGCCACTAAGGTATTGTCTCGTCATTGTAGTGCAGCTGAGATATAAAGTAGAAAAAATGAAAATATATTTTATCCAGTGCATTACTCTATATAAAACCTGGTTTATATTTCCAATGTATTGCAAACAGATGCTTCTGATGCCACCTTTCATTGGAAAAATAAATCATCACAAATTCTGTTCGAACACTGCACATCGGATAGGACTTTGCACTGTCCCTTGTTGTAAACAAATTAACTTAACTAATTGCGTCTCATTAGATATATAAGGAGCTCAGCCTAACAGACATACATCCACACAGAAATTCAGAGAAAAGAAAAACTGCTTGAAATGGGGCTTTTTTTCTTTTCAGGGAGAAATTTGTCTCAGCTTTCCGATGGAAGGCTGATGGGTTATTACATATGCATGACAGAGGTCTGAGTAATGTCCCCGACACTTTGTGATTAATGTGAAACATGAACTCCAGCACCATATCTGCACCGATATGAAACTTTTAAAATATGAATCTAATTTTAGGATTCCTCCCCCCCATCACAGTCTCTAATGCATGATGATGTCAGCAGGCTGCCGACATCTTTCTGCCATTTCAATTTTGGGTAGCATACGCAGGAAACTATTTATTCTCGATTCAGACCTTCCTAATATACAAAGATGTTAATGTACATTGTTAATGCTCGTTTACAAAAATCAAAATAAGCCATAGCAATAGATTAATTGCAAGTAAATCATAAGAATTATTTTTGTTATGATGACATCTTTGGAGAAGTGGGACATGTCTGCTTTCAAACAAGCAGTGCATTTTTAGTTAAGTGCATAAAAGGTTTCAAGGTATAACAACTGGTCATGACATTGAGTCCCAAAAGTGCTTCTGGATCAACTATAGACTGAACAAAACAAGGTTAGAAAAGGCAGACTAAAATAGAAAGGGTCACTAGCTGCTGTTCTAAAGCTCACCTGTGTTAGTACCAAGTATATTTAATCTACATGGCACTTTTCAAAGCAAAGCATAAAAATGTTTATTATCTATATATATCAACACTGATACTAAAAAATATCAACTCCTTAAAATGTCTTCATCATAAGTCAACATAGTTACATTTTGTTTACATATTCTAGCCCAAAAGGTCCCATATAGGGATTTTTTTTTAAAGAGAGAAACTAGAGATAATCACACACCAGGATATCAATAGTCAAAGAAGAGAAAACAAACCAAAAATCTCAAAACAAAAAGTGACTCAACTGGGGAAAACCGTACATGACAAAACCAATAAATAATAATACATTTTGGGAATTGTTTTCTTTCAGCATAGCCTTTTTATGTACATCTAAACTAAAGACGACAAAGTTTGAGGTCAAAAGGTGATTGTGGTGATGGTTGGTTCTTGGATTAAACAGTTTTCTCATGCAGTGCGGCTGCCTTACCTGTTGTAGTTTCACAAGAAATACTTGTTTATTTTAGGTCATCAGCCTTGACTTGGCTTCTTTGCCCATGTATATTCAACACATTATTCCAATTTTCCTCAGTCTTTCAGTTGTTCTCCCCTCACAGCTGACATTCACTCTGCTGAATAACTCACCTGTTAACCATTCCAGTAATCATCCA
Source organism: Poecilia reticulata (assembly GCF_904066995.2). NCBI lineage: Eukaryota > Metazoa > Chordata > Actinopteri > Cyprinodontiformes > Poeciliidae > Poecilia > Poecilia reticulata. Next base: position 15,084,692 of record NC_088841.1, on the reverse strand, counting down.
TCCCCTGTCGCAGCTTGGCTTTAAATGATAAAAGCTTGGGCTATCACTGGACCAGCTCTAGGATTTTTCTGCTGGCAAATGATGCAAAAAGATAGAGCTTGAGCATCAACTACTTATTGAACGAACGGACAGTTTGGACAAGTAACTGGAATACAGAAATGACAGATGGATCTAAAGTGCAGAGCTTGTCTTTTTCATAAAAGCTAAAAACAAAATGAAATACCCTGACAGAATACAAGTCCGTTTGGGTGGTATTAATCAATATTGGAAACCGTTGTCTCAGTTCCTCTCCTCCCTCCAGGTTATGGTGAGATCCAACCTAATCATAATTTGTCCTACCAGATGGTAGCTACCACCACTCTCAGTCCATCCAGGGCTGATCAGAGTCTCCTTGCGTGATGAATGGGATTCATGTATCCTGGTAGGGGGAGAGGGGATCTTCATCACTTACAATTCTTAGCTTAGGGTTTGTCTACAGACAATACAATGTGAAACTAACAAATCACTGCTTGCTGCTGGAAAGCATTCACAGCGCTTCACTTTCTACACGTTTTGCTATGCGAGAGCCTTTTTCCAAATTGTACTAAATTGTTCTCTTTCCTCAAAATTCTACACATATCATTAAACTTTTTGGGAGTGTTTTGAAAATTTCAGTCACAGAAATGTAGTCAACAGACAGATCAAAAAGAAACAAAGTTAATAGTAGATGTAAATGTTGTGTTTAGCTAAAAACCTCAGTGTTCTTCATATACTGCCTTCCAAACAAGCCTCCAGGTGAGGAAGAGATTTACTCCACGAATGATTTTTTTTTTTAACGGCTTCACTGTGCGTCTCTAAACATTCAGTATTTAATAGAGTTTTTGCTACAGAATTTGTTAATCAAAGGAAGATTCAGAAATTCAATTAGAGGGTGTCATAGGGTCCTGCATACCGCACACAAGGTTATTGCATTTAGTGAAGACTAAAGACTGTTAATGTATTTCTTAGTGTCTTTTGGAAGACTTTTGCTTTCCTGGCCCCATCATCCCGTGTACTCTTTTCTGTAGGTTGCTGTCAAATATAATTTAAAATAATTGTTTGCTTTATGTTAAGAATGTATTGATCGGCTGAAGCATTGACATCATGGATACATCTTGCAGAAGTGTTCGTGCTGCTGGAACTTTCTACTTTTTTGTCAAATTACAACCACAGACGTCAACGAGTTTCATTGGGATTTAACGTGAGAGACCAAAGCAGAGTCGTGAATTTATGATCCTTCAATTGATGCAGTGAATTTATGATGTGTGCTACAAATGGAGTTGTGCATCTCTCCATGTCCTCCAAAGTTACAGAGGGTTTCTTTGCCGCTTCTCAGATTAGTGCTCCTTTTTCATTAAAGAGAACACTCGTCTTTTGATAACTTTGCAGCTCTGCCAACTCTGTCGGTATTCAGATGACTGATTGAACGATCCTGTGTGATCAAAGGTTGACTCTTCATTAAACTTCACCAAAACGTAATCAGTCTTAGGTGTTTAACAGACTCCATAAATGTATCTATTTAAATAATATTGACTGATCAAACTTCTGAGATCTTCACAGAACAGCTGAATGCATATTTCTGCAAGGAGTTCAGACATCCAGAAGGAGGTCAAACAATGACAGCAGCTCCCAGTGTATAGAAGTAGCCAGGTGGGTACAGCATTGTGGTACACCTAACCACGAGAGACCCAGATTCAGAACTAATTTACTAATTTTTTTTACCATTGCACAAAGTTCTGACAATGTGTTCTTCCTGTTGATTGAGCACAGCTCATCTTACTGCTTTTATCCTACAGCACATTTAAATCGGTTCAAAAGATAGTTTTTATAGTAGAATGCGAGCAATAAAAGGAGAATTGATGTGTTAGATCAGTTTTCTTAAAGACAAACGTAATGCATGCATATGCTGCAGCTCTATGTATCACGCTAGTCATAATGCACATAGTTCATCATGGAGATATGCATATTCAAATACAAACCAGAGTTTTTCAGATTAAAATGTATTCTTTCCCTCAGAGTCATCCATTTTCAGTTATGGTTCACACAGCCTCATTTTACTGTTTGCTGACTGGAGGGGAAAGTGGTGTAGCTCTCTGCCAATGCAGCCTATCGAATTCAAGGTTAACCAATACAGGCTTTCTGAAATGTCCTTCTGCTCAACGCTGTAGCAGTGAGCTCTCATTCCTTTGTAGCCTGTTCACCTGAACACTAGTTTTGTCATTCTTACCTATTTTTGATCGCATTAGCAAAGATTTGTTCTCTTTTTCAGGTGACTGATCTCAATGACGTTTGTTCCGACTGTTATTTTGTCTGTAAGTTCGTCCTCTTGGTGTTCAAATTAAGGTGTAATTCCATGTACACAGTCTGATGAAACTTTTGTGGTAGTTTTGATCAATGAGAAGAAGTTTGTGGAAAATTATAATAATATGATAAAGCAGACAGAAAAGAAGTCCTCCACTTTTGGAGACCCTGGAGGCAATCACAGTTATTGCTGCAAAAATAATACAGGCAAAGTTTGGTGATATGAAGTGTGTCTCATGGGAAAACTGGAATATTAAGTGTATAAAACACAGACACTGAATATTTACACAAAGTGAATTGAGGTGTAATTCAGCTTTAAACCAAAGCTTTCACTGCCACAAAGGTGCTCTCTAATAACGCAGCTAGATTCCTGTGATATGCTGGAAATTTTAAGTGGTGGTAATTTTTACGACAACACGACACTATTCATTTAATAAAAATGCACATTTTGAGAGTCATGATCAGATTAAACGTTTTCAGCTTCCCTGTGCAGCTATCTTTTCAAGCGGGCTTTCAGCACACAGTGGGCGATAAAATAAACATGCAGGAACTGATGGAATAAATAACATTCTGCTTTTCTGTTTTACTACAGTTTCACAGTTTGTCAATGTTTAACGTTGCAGTTTACAAGTTTGAAATAAAAGACATGAGACGTCTAACACAGGCTTTGTGTTTAATTCATAATTTGGCAAAAGAGAGGAATTATACTTCTGTATAAGGCCTGGTAAAAACTAGCCCCCTCTGTTCTATGCCATACAGAGGATGTAGAGTAGACCCTTTGGCTATTGAGAAACGATTGCTTGCTGGAGGTGTGGAGTCTGTTGAAGTTTAACATTTTGCCCAATCATGAACGTTTGGCCGTGACGGATGTAATGCAGCAGTTCTATGAACGAGAAGGCTGTTAATGTTAATTCAATAGTTGAAATCGAGGCCAACACAGAATAAATGCCACTAAAAAACTACATATTATAATTCTAAAACAGCGCAGAAAATCAATCCTACACATACCAGTGAAGGGAGATGACGATTCAGCAGAATTATAAACACAATGTCCCGGCTAGTTTGGATGGCGTCCCTTGATGAATAAAACCATAATTTGAAATCTGCAATTTATTCTTAGTCTGATTATCTTTATCTGATAATACAATTTGTTTTATGATCAAAAACGTCTAAGTATCTAAATAAACTTGAAGTGGAAAAATATTCTGGGTACGTGGTTCAGGACTGGGCAGAAACTGGGAGCAGTAACAGAAATTGTGGAGACTAAAACTACATTTTGCCTAGTACAGCAGTTCCTTACCCTGGGTACTCTGGACGCAGGATGGGGGCAATGAATTGCTGACCATAGAGCTGCGCCATGCTGCTTGATCTCCAGCATCTGAAGGAAGATTATCTTTATAATCACACCTAGAGAAACACTATGTTACATTCAATTTTTTCAAAATATCTCAGACAAATAAATTAGCTGTTACTTCATCTTATTGCATATTCCTATATCAGGTGGTGAGGGGACCGGTTTCTAGGAGAGATCTCCCAGTCCTGCTGAACATTCTCACCCAACCTCCCTCTCTAGCATCAGCCTGTGGATCAATTAGACAGAGACACAGACAGATTGATATTGGACAAATAGAGTGATACACCGGCAGATTAATGATTATGCAGCGAGGATGTACTGCCATGGAACCGAATCTCTAACACCAACTTATCCCCCCCGCCCACTGCTAGACACAAATACACCCAAGCGTCTTGCTAATTTTAAAGATAAACATCGCCAGATGAAAATGGAATTGGAAATTAATCACAGCTATAAATTAAGTCACCTTTGGGGATGAGCTTCTTCCTCATTCACGGAGTAACAGGTATAGCGAAAGATACCATGGAGCTGTGCATGCATGAGCTGCAGGATAGAAGGGAATTTAAATGATGACAAATGGTATAATATGATTTGCAGACAAAGCAGGGGTTTGAATTTTTTTTTTTTTTTTTTTACAACTGTGAGCCAGAGAGAGCGAGAGACAGTGAATGGTGGCGAATCAAGTTATGTGCCACACAATAAAGCTGCTTTCCATCGCTTTGGGCACACTTTACTGCTGCTCTTGATATCAGTATTAAAAGTGATTTGCAGCTCCGCATGTGGCAAGGAATCAAAACTTAATTTAGGCAGATAAAGATGCCATTTGGGAGGGAGATAAAGTGCTGCATCATGGAAGATGTGTTCCCCAGCCTGCTCTCAGCGCCTCACCCTCACAGCGCCCTCAGATTTACAAGCTCTTTTTTCCTGCTCCATAAAACAGCAAATCTGCTCGCCAGGCGACACAGGCAAATGTTAATGGATTCATTTGTCAGGAACCCTCCACTTATTTACAGTCCTCTTCCATTACCGTCGCTCCTCCTGTAAGAGAAAATCCAGTGGCCAAAGTCAAAATATCGATTCGCCCGTCCATCAGCCTGTGAGTCATCCCATAAAGCACCGCGAACTGAAGACACTGCTGCCACCAGGAGTGTGGCTCAACATGACACTTACACAATCACCACAGAGGTTCCTTTCCACTTAAATTATGTAATCCAGTGAAGCTAAGATGAGAAATTAACCGCATCTGCCGTTACTTTAAAAGAGATATTCGCATCATGGAGGTTCAGGTTAGTTTATGGAGAGTGTTTACACAGTTTCTTCTGCCTTATTAGCACATTTATAGCAAAACCAACATTAATTTACCCTGCTCTCTCTATGTTCACTAAGTCACTCCCTCACTTGGCTTGTTCATCTCTGAAATCTTGCTCCCCCACCTCTCCTGCCTCCTCCTACAATGGCCGATGACCACACTTATGCAAATGTAATTAACTTCTGTGAGAAATTATAATTAGTCTGGTATCTCTGCGAGTTCCTAACTTCCTATAAAGGTTAGGGCAAGCATTTATGGGCGTTTCTGGTAAAGATGTGCAAAGAGGCTTAAGGTAATGGCATATAGTAACAATAATTATTATATTAATAATGCTTTGTTTTCTTATCTTTCCCATTTTGGAGACACAGGCAAATTAGTGACAGGAAGTCATAAAATACTTGTTTACGTTTTATCGACATCGATGAACTAAATAGGGACAGGTAAGAAGTGTGAGAATGTTTCAGTCCCGATAATCCTGGCAAGTGTGAGTTTGTTAAAAACAGTTTCATGATGTGGGATTTTTTTCACAGCTGAATATTCAATTTCATAATTTTTTAATTTTGTCACCATTAGCAAAAATATGAAGCATGCGAGTTGCCACAGGGATGTAGATAAAATATTCTGAGCTATATTTTATTATTACTATTGGTTTTAATTATTTCTCAAATTTAAGTCACTGGAGGAGTCTAAAAAGTTGGCAAATATATGGTAAATTGTTGAGCTAGCAGAAGAAGTGCACCTTTATCAGGAAACAATAAAATAAGTATAGTACTTGTGAAACTAAATGTAAAAATGTTCAAATTTATTACAGATTTTTAAAAATATTTTTTACATCTACTTTTTTTTTTTTTATCATTTAGACCCACAATCAAATATTATTTGCACAGCCCTTGGTGATGCTTGAATATTTGGCAACAATCCTTGTATTTTCTCCCAACAGTACTGGTAATATTCTCCTTCACTCTGCAGAAGATCCATAGACCACCACAGTTGTTCTTGAGTGATTGCTGATGCAAGCCAGGCCTTGACCCCTTTCACCATTCACTGATAGTACAGACTTCTCATTTGAAGTCTCTGCCTGGAGGAAGTTTAAAAGTCTCGCTGTGGCACAGACCAGAAACACACCCTACGACACATCTTATATCTTCACTACTGCTCAGGTCAGATCAAAGAGTCTGTGTTCACTCTGTTTAATATCTACCCAAACCTTCGGAGATCAGCCAAGCAGATCCGAAATGTGTACATGTACCCTTGGATTGCTACTAGGCATAGTGATACAAGACAAAACTAGATCATATTCAAAAAAATAAATGCATAAAATTGTACCTCCAATCAATTCGCTCCAATCATCTTGTATCTCATCAGAACATGCCCGTCAAAGGTTCGCCTGGGTTTATTCCTCTTCCTCTATTCTTAGAATCAACCATGCTTTTTCTAGCCTAAATGGTAAACCTAAGGACATTACAAGGTTTCCGCCTGCTGTTTTTTGTTTTTTTTTCTTCAAAAAAGGACATTAAATTGCAGCCTGTGTGCTGGTGGCATTTCAAAACAGGAGAGCAGTGCTTCGATATCCACGAGGCAGTTGCAGGATGTCTGTGAATCACTGTTTAATAACAACTCGGTACATCCTTGAAGAAAAGTGCCTGCGCTCTTTCCTTCATGCTGTGACTCAGACCTTCAGAGGTTCTTCTATACAAACTACATAAAAAGCCCGTGATTATCTCTTGCTAGCCTTAGCTCAGAGGACATACTGCTATAGGATTTCACCGTTGTTGCATTTCATCATTTCCTCCCCATACATTTACAGCATTTCATCCCCCTTTTTTTAATTCTTTGTTTCCCCCCCTTCTAATTCTTTTCCTTCTCATTAGGAACCCAACTTCCCCCATTCATGCTGGGAAATGGTTTGGCCTCTCTGAAGTAAACAGGCATTAATCACTTCTAGAGAGAAATTGTCAAAGGAACAGCCCAAGGCATTTGGAGGGGGGGCCACACAGAAGCTCATGGGACTATTGGAGATAGATGTTGGAGGGCTGCGGGGTGTTGTGGCCCCCTATGGGATCTGTACAGCAGCGGCAGATAGGGTCAGCACGTCCACCTTGGCTAAGTGTGTCAAGGACAGAGAGAGGAGGAGGTGAGACTCTGGCTGCTGGTTGAAGCTGCTGCAGTGAACTGGAGGATGAAAATGTCTTTGTTTCCTCATTAGCCTAACCCCTTTTTGGGAGAGAGAGAAAGAGAGAGACAGAGAGAGAGAGAGAGGCGTTCCTTCTTAGGCGAGGTATAGGCAAGTAATGAGGGATAAGTGTCAGCGTCCTTAACTGTCAAACATGAAAGACTCAAACCAAGAAGTAGATATGGGATTGCTCTGTTTTCTTTGAAAGTTCCCAAAAATCTGTGCTGAATTTAAAATTTAAAATGTAAACCATCATTAAGATTTCTTTCTTTTTAATTGAGTGAATTAATAACAACGTCTAAGGCAGCAGCACAATATTTATGAAGCGTCAAAGACAAGTATTGTTTGCTAGATTGAATTATAACTTATAGCTTTCCTTGATTGAACAGATGGAAAAATGTTTCGTGGTGACTCATAAACATCAGAAATTAACCCTTGTGCACTATAATGCTAAAATAACTGAGAGGCCCGTTCACAGTTGCCAATGTGCATCTATTGGTAGCTGATCAGGCAGCTTCTCATACAGCTAATGCAACTTGTCCTGTGTCTTAACAATTAGTATTAACATCTGTATCACTACTTGTTAAATCTGAGTTTAAAATCTACCTACAGGAAACCGTATAGCTGAGATCTAGGTTTTAGCCATATTGCTAGCTAACCCATCCTTTGGCTACACCTGCTTTATCAAAGGATTGCAAAGAGGTTGGTGCCTATTTAAAAGATAGGCACTGGCAAACGTGGGAAGGCAAGAGGTGGGGTGACCTGTGACCCTCTGTATAGGTCACAGGTCTATCACACAGCTCCTATTGTAGTCCAGATGATTGCTCTCTGATCGAATTAACCCAAAGTTTGGGCTAAAATATAAAAAATATGTATCCGATAAGAGTCAACAGGTGTCACTCAAATATACACAGGAATGTAAAGATGCAACAGCAGAGAGTGCTTGGATGTTATTCAGTGATTAAAGTAAATGTTTAACATTTAATCAACTTTTTGGATTTTTGATTTATACCTTCTCTCTCTATATATACCTTTCTGAACATCCAACATGAAACAGCTGTTTAATATGTGTTGCCACAGTATACGTACATATATTCATAAAAATGTCTCTCAGATGATTTTCTAAATAAATATATTTGAGGCTTATAACCTTTCGATTAAATTTGACTTTTATTTCAGATTTCTAGTTCTCATTATAGCTTTTGTTGTCTTGAATTTTCATCAGAACGTTGCATGTCTCCTTTAAGCTATTACAGCCTCTGCCAGCCCTCAGCTCGTTACAGCGATTGCACTTAGAGAGACAGCAGGGAGACATATGTTACTCATCTTAAGTGGTGCTTTAAAATGTATTGATGGTTTAAAAGCAGCTTGTAAGTGATCAATGAGGAGACTCCTTTGTCTGTTTTGCCATGATGGCCAATCGGGAACGATAGAGAAACAGTCATGTTACCGTGGCGTCAAATAACATTTAGGAAACCAGGTTTCCTACATTTTCATACCAAATTTGAGCCGCACACCTTCAGTACTGTTGCTATATATCATCTTCTGTGTGCCGCTATTTCTGGAGTGGAATAAGCAGTAATGAAGGCTGTTTGCTTTATGTGAAGTGGCAGTTAGACAACAACTGGAGCCTTGGCAACACATCCCGACTGGCAGATGGCTGCCAAGCAGAGTCTGGATGTCATTGGGAAGGAGGCGAAAAGCAGCTTTGATACTCAAAGTTTATATTTCACGTCTTTAATAACCTGAAAGTGCATAAAGCCATCAGAAAATACATTTAAAGTGTTCCGTCTCATCTTGATGTGGTACAAAAATATACTGGAATTGTTTCACGGCTTGAAAGATTACATGACATTTTCCAATAAAAAACATACATAATTTTGATGTTAAATTGTAAGATACACAATAAAAGTTTTTACAGTGCTATGTGTGGCGAAAGTATTCACACCTCTTGGACTGCCTCACATTTTGTCATGCTGCAGCCACAAACGTCAATGTATTTTAGTGGGATTTTATGCAATGAATTAACCCAGAGTAGTAATTTCCTTTTTTTTTCAGCCTCCATGAGTCACCAGTTAGAACCACTTTTCACAGCAGTTACAGCTTTTAACATGTGTCTCAGTCAGCAGTAATATTTGTCCATCCTTCTCAGTGAAATAGCTCCAGCTAAGTGAGAATGGATGGAGTATATTTGTCAAGATAATTATTCACTGTTCTTACACAGTTTGAATTAAAATTTGGTCTGGACTTTGAGTAGTCCTTTGTAACACTTGCATATGTTTTGAAATATACTGCTTTGATGTATCTCTGGCTATATTATGTTTTTTTTTTTATATGATTTTTAGCTAAAACTTCCTATTAATTTTGACCAGCTTCCTTTTCTTTTCTGAAGAAAAGTTGCACTGCAGCATGATGCTGCCACCACCATTCTCATAGTGAGGGTGATGCGTTCCAGATGACATGCAGTTATTTATAGCATTTTGCATGTAGGTTGTTGTGTGACCAAATTACGTTCTGTGTCTCATAAATATCTTGCAGCTAACTCCAAACAGAGCTTTTGTTTTAAATGGATGCACTTGTGCCATGTTGTTTCCATTTTGAGCAGATGGACTGAACAGTGATCTCTGAAATTAGTCAAAGTTAGAGGTCTTGTTTTATAAAATAACTCTGCTTTAAACTTCTCCAACACTGATACCTGACCGATCTGTTGTGTTCTTTGGTCGTCATGATGATTGTTCGTAAATTTTCTCAAAAAAAATCCTCTAAAAAACATTTGTATTTTTATTTTAAAAAATTGCACACATTGATGGACTGTTTCATTCATTCATTCATTCATTCATTCATTCATTCATCTAATTTGCATTAGTTGAACTAGGTTTTATTTTGTTGTACCAGAGTATCTGGGGCTTATTTAAAGTTTTCAGATTGCAGCTTGTTAAAAAAAAGTATCCACTACATTGTGTTGGATTTTCACATCAAATTCCAGCATTGCATTGAAAGTTTGCTGTTGTGAAAATGTTAAAAAAAAAATTTGGGTTATGAATTCTTTTTGTAGTTTGTTTTTTTAAATCAACAGTTTTATATCTGAATTATTTGCCCTTTTACAGGATTATACAAAAAAAACTTGAATTTCTGCTTGCTGAAAAAAGAAAAGAAGAGTGGTATAATGTTCTGAGGCATAAGAGCTCTCGACTTACTCTAAAAGCCTTTCATCTCGCTCGCCTGAAAGAGGGGCCTGTTGTTCTTTGTTAGAGTGTTAGTTTCAGCTATGTTTTGAACCGACGCGACACGGTCGGGGATGTTTGTACATCAAGGATTTGAATTGTGGATGGGTAAAGGCCTGCCTGTTGATGTATGAGCAGGATGTCAACTCTGTCTGTTAACGATGATTTATGGTCGCTCGAGGGGGAGGGAGCAGCACCAGGTTGTGGTAATGCAGACGGACTGGGAAAGCTACTGTAAACACAGTGTATGACAACTAATGAAGGCTCTCACAGGAATCCATTACACCCTTTCACATTCCAGTGTGGTGATAACACGTGAGAAATAGTCCTGTTTCACGGTCACAAAAGGCTAAAGCACTCCATCTAAGCATTAATGTCCAACTTCCTGACAGCAGAAAAGACCTGTTTGTCAAAGGAAAGGAATTTGACCAAAGGCTATCTTAATAATCATAATTATAATTTAAATGAAAGTGCAAACAGTGCATTGAGGAAAAACTCATAAATATTTGCAAAATCAAACTTTAAACCATTCTTTGGGAAGTTACATACTTTGATGTTCTCATGTCTTACCACTGAATCTCTTAGAAAACCATAAAAAGTCCCCTTGGCGGCTTCATGTCAAACTGATTTGGCCATGCAAGACCACAATCAAAAATGTTGGCCTTCATTATAAAATTAACAGAGAAGTCACCGAAACAACACCATCTTCTTTGTGAAACCTGGTGGTATCATCATGATTAGGGAATGCTTTTCTTCAACATTGACAAGGAAGCTGGTCAGAATTTATTGAAAGACGGCTGAAGGTAAACACAAGAGTAAAATCTGTGAAAGACTGCAAAGCATTTGAGATTGGTGTGTGGGGTCTCAGTTCTAGTGTACAGATATCAAGATATATGCACAGGGAAATTATGAGTTTTTCTTGTTGGTAAAAAGATTTTTAAAACATTGTGAAAATTGTTTTCCTTCATAATTAGTGTGTAATCTCTTCTCCTGTGACGCTAAGCCGAACCCGATACGGTCTGCTTGGCTCTGGTGGAAAGCACAGATTGCATTATTCTGTAACCTGAAACACATCAAAGAAATTCCAATAAGCAGGACAGACATTTCCCAAAGAGCATCCGCAGGGGTTGCTGAAGGCAAACGACACTGATGGGTGGGGGGTCAGTGTGTCAAACCCCAATCCTGTGCCATTACTCAGTGCAGGTCGCATTACTATTTCTGCCATCTGATCCGTACCAGCAAATGGGACGTGTAAACAAAAAGAGTACGGGGTGGATTAAAAGGCAGAGGGGATTTTTCAAATCCTACAGTTGCTCAATACAGGAAGAAGTTGCTCCTTAATGTTGCAAAGTAGCCAGGGAGGAAAACTGCCAACACAAGGTTAAATCAATGGAAGAGCAGCTGACTGACTCAAGGTTCTCTAGAGAGCACGAGGGAGTTAAAGGAAGTGTAAAGTTCAAAAACAGTGGTGTAAGTGCTTTTGATGAGCATCTGTATCAGCACACAGAGGACAAAAGAGGACAGAATCCTCGGGTCTGTTCGTTCACAGTCGCATGGTAAGCACTGTTTTCTGGGAATGACCTGCTTGTCTCATTAATAGGTTGTTGCCGTAGGGAAGCAATATGCAAACTATGCAGAAAAAAATGGAAGCAAAAAAAAAGCACCCTGGTCACACACATTCACTGGGACAGCAAACATAATCACGTACAGCCACTGTGCAATAAATTATTCCGCTTGAGCACAAACTCCGGATATGTACAATCATGATTGCAATTTGTAAATAAACATCTGCTTCCGATGAAGAGATGAGACTCAATCAGGTTTCTTCGGCGTCCTGCGTAAGCCGTTCGTGCTATTCCAGTCATTTGGAATTAAGCATTCATTAATCAGAGATATATATATATATATTTTATATTTGGCACCTTGCGCGTAAAAGACATTATCCAAACAAATGTTTTATTGAAAATATAATGCTCTGCGATGATCAAACGATGCATTAATCAATGGGGTAGAAAGAAAATGCATCTATTCATGAATCTTGTCTAGAAAAAAAATAATTGAACAAAACATTTTAGATGAAATCTTTAGAAAAAAAATGCTGGTTATAAATGGCACTTTGAAAAGACAGTACCAAAACAATGCAAAGCAGTCAAATGAAAACAAAAGAAACAACTTATGCACATGATAATGCAGTAGCTTCTAAAGGCCTCGGGAGATGGAAATGTAGGGGTCCTGATGAAAAAACAAAAGAGGGCCCTCATTCCAATTTCGTTGCTCCTCTGCTCCAGATTGGAGCCCAGAGAGCCTTTTACCTCACCCCTGCTGTGATGAGCTGTGGCAGGAATCGCCGGGGCTTCCAGTCGGATTTCACTCCAGGCTTACAGACCAGAGAGAGAGGGGGATTGGTTTGGTCCCTTCAGGGCAGGGGCCAACTGATATCCCAGGACCCCCTGCCCTGTTTTGGCTCCAGGAAATGGCAGGTTGCAGCAGGGGGTCCTCTACTATTCAACTCCTGAAGGGTGTCCTTGCTCTTTGGTTGAACCTCAATTAAAAAGGTTCAAAGTGAACACAAAAATATAACCTTTAAATGGAAAGACAATGGGAATGATTGTGGTGAAATAAATGTGATTCAGGAAGCAACATGACCAGTTATCACTGAAATCCTGCAGCAATAACAGAAAGAGGAAATTGTGGTTTGCTTATACATCCTAGCTTGAAGAAGTCTGACTCTCTATTTTGTCATGTTATTTCAATGCATCTTATTTGAATTTACAAGTAAAGCTACAGTGTGGCTCGCATTCAGCCCCTTCGCTCTTGTACTCCTAATTATAACAACAAATACTATATCTTCTGAAGTTACCTAAATTGCTTCAGTATGAAGTCAGCTTTTCTGTGAAGGCCTCTGGGGATTGTCAGACAACATTATTGAATGAACCAAGAAACACAGCGAACAAGTTAGGGGTGACATTGTGGGGGTGTTTAAATCAAGAGTTTGGGGAAAATACAAAATCTCAACGTGTGTACTTTAAAAAAAAAAAGTACAGTTCAATCCATCATTCAAAAATGAAAACAATATGCTGGGAGAGAATCTGTCAGAGGCTGCATGAGGCTTGAGATTCGGATAAAGGTTAATGTTTCACCAAGACCACAACCCCACCCACATAGATCTATAATAAAATTGTGTCAATTATCCCGCACCAGCTGGGAGGTAAATCCAAATAATAAACATTTAGTTGATGTTTACAGATGATCTCTATACAATCTTAGCTTGAGCTCTCCGGTAAAGAAGAAATGGGGAAAACAGCTTTTTCTAAACGTGCAAAGCTTGTCGAAAGGGAACAAATTGCTGTTGTAATTACAAGAATAGGTGCTTTTATGTGGCATACTTTTTCTTCCGTTTCATAATAATTAGCTATTAGGCCCTTAAATCCCAATAAAATATATTGAAATATGGGGCTTCAACATGACAAAAGGTGAAACGTTCACCGGTATAAAGTCTTTTGCAAGGCATTGTAAGAGACATGCTGAGGTAAACTCCAACGCAAAATGCCCCAAAATAGCTGTTGTTACCCTTAAATTATAACTTAGCAGCCACCTTTTAGTTCTAAACAGCCGTTTTGGAAGGCAAGGACTCTGAAGTTGAGAGAGGAAATGTTAAAGATGCCAACATGTGCTTGCTTGCAGAAACTCCCGATAATTAACTTTCATTCCAAAGCCCTGGATTACAATGGCCCTGGTGCAGCTGAAACCCTCTTTTTTCATTGCACACGCCTGTCTACGGTTTCGGTTAGCTGCCTTGTAGGTACAACGCAAACATTAGCGGTCTCAATTTCATCAACGTTGTTGCTACACTTAAGTGCAGTAATCTAATCCCCTCTGAAACACAGAGGTTTCAACCTTAGCCAGCAGGCTGGGAGGGGAGTGGAGCTAAGTGGAAGCGGAGGAGGGTGTCGTCCCCAGGCTCCGCAGCATTAAGGTCTACTGTAGAAGTGGAGGTTGGCCTGGAGGGGGTTTCAGCAGGGTGCCTCTACCCGAGGTGTTAAATTCTAAACCACATTTATTATCAGGAAAAATGCTTTTCTTTCAGCATCTTCTCACTTAGCTTTAATTATAGCTTCCTTTCAGGGGAGGAAGGCCATTAAACTGGGCTGGGTCCTTGACTCTATCTCCTGTAAGTGGTGTTGGGAACCGTGTCATGACCAGATGCAGCTCGGATACTATGCGAACAGCAAAATGCATACTTCCTTTTCACCATGCAGTAAACGTCCAATAAGAGCCGGTCCCAGGTCTGTAATCTCAGGGGACTGGGATGGGGTGTTTTTTAATGAAAAAGTAAGCATGAAAAGTTGCCTCATCCACAGATTTATGACTGAAACCCAATTTGTATTTGACTGAATGAAACTGTGTTCTGCACACGCTTGTTGCTCCTACTATAGGTCCTGCACTTGGCCCATTTCCTCCCTCATTGTGCTGTGAGTACCCCCACTGGGGAAGTAGACGAGGGAGATTAAAAATGTTTCCTGTTGGTGCAGCTTTGATGTTATGTTCCTGCGAGAAATGCTGCTCAGTCGCATTTTTCCTTCATCTGCTTCGTGTCATTCAACATGTACAACCACCTCAAAACGTTACTGAAGCCAGTTCTGCTTTCCGCTGCCAGTATTTAAAGACAAATCGTGTTATCAGAGCAGAAAGCTTACCCCATTTAATGAAAAACTTTTTTTTTATTCATTTGAATGTTGTTGTTTTTTTGTTTTTTTTACTTTTATTTCTTGATAAACACAGAGCCTAAAATAGTGCAGCTGTTGGCACCTTTGCAAAGACAGAAAGCTGTTTTCCTAATCCGAACTTTATTTCTTTTACGGTTTAGTTGGGCAGTGATGCTTCACAGTGAAATACTCTGAATCTAACTGGGTCTTTTCTTTGCTGCTTCTGTGTTTTTCTTTTCTGTCTGCTCTGGGTTTTTACAAGAACCAAGTCCTTAAGATAATTCATAATTCTTAATTGACCATCAATTGGACTGTCAGTGTGAATGGTTGCATGTCTCTCTGTGTTAGCTCTGTGATAAACCAGCGTTCTGTGCAGAATGTGCCTGCTCCTGAGTGAATGTTGAACAGCGTGCCCTCTAATCTGCCTGCACAGGATCAAACAGATTTTAGGAATAAATGTATGAATATCTTTTAAAACTGGACAATGCTTTAAATGCTTGTGTTATTCACATTTTATTCAATAATGGCTACCTGTTAGGAAAACTTCAGGGTATTTCAAATATTAAGTTCTATCTCACAAATGTTCACATAGTGATGCATTATCTTTTTTTTTATTATTATTTCCTGACAGAACATGATTTAATTGCACTTAATCTGACTCATAACTTCAGAGAAATGTGCCTTGTACCTTCTTTATATGCATAAATGCATAAATGTCCGATTCCTTCAAATAAATGTTCTGTATGGCTCATGTGTGTTTCAATTTTGCAAAACCTAATCATGAAATTCTGTACTGAAGCATTCTAATGGAGAACGTATTACAGCATAAAAAACTGTTTAGCACCACATTGAAATAGTAAAAATGAATGCATATCCAAGAAGCGAATTTTATTTTACCATGATATAATATCTGAGAAAAGGAACTCCCTAAAGGGTTCAGTGTTTCTATGAAGCAAGGTTGTGTGGAGCTATTAATGGTAGTAGTTTATTTACCTGTGCAAATCCCTATGCGATTGTTTTAAAAAATGAAGAAACTGTCAGACTGCTGAAAGTTAGAAGCTAGTAGGTGCAGTACCCGTTTGATTACTGGAGAGTCACAATCAGACAATTCGTAAGCAGAATGGATAAGGCAGATTAACGCATCTTGTTAGCCTCCCACCACGCTGATATGACGAGCATATCTTGTTATATATGCTCATGATGAAATGACTTTTTTTTTTTTTTGCTGCTACAGGTAAGAGAACTATTAAGGTAATTTAAAACCTGCATCCAAACTAACCTTTTAATGGAAAATAATACTTGAAAAGAAAAAAAAGGTATTGTTATACATCTGGTCCTGTTAGTAAAGTGGATCCCTGATATTTGCAGTGGCTATCAACCACAGATGCCTGCAAATAATCCATGAATAGGAGTTAAAATCAATAAAAAATACTTTGCGAGTAATGAACTGTTAATAGGCAGAGGGCCACTGTAATTGCAAAACGAAAGTTTAGAAAAAAAGCATTACTTTTCTTACATTTTTTTAGTTTATTTAGCTCAAACGTCAAATAATGTACTTGCCATACCGTTAAAAGAACCATCAAATAAATATGAAATGTGGTCGAAAGGTCTTGTACATCACATCTCCGTTTTGAAATCCTTTCCTTATGCATACCTTTATTTAGATTCTGAAAAATGTTTTGTATTAATATTAATACAGGAAAGCATTAAGTCTTCACAGCAGCTGGAATTTTCTCCACACTGTCAGCATGATTGACAATTGACTCAGTGCATAAAGTACAACACACAGAGTTAGCAACATAAGCAGATACAACAAAATCCAGTAATAAGCCTCAGAAGTAGGCAATTAAAAGCTCTAAATGTAAATCAGCTGCTTGTACCACACTCCCACCTTTTTCCGGTCTGTGGATGCTGGTAAATTAAGGAGGCCAGCCCCCCGCTAAGTCACCGCAGACTGGCTCCACATTAACCAGGGCTGCTGGGCCCTTCTTCAGACAGTTATGTGTCATGTCTAAATCTTCCAATCCTAAAAATAATAACAAAGGAATCCAGGATTTTTGGCCAGCTAATGCACACAGACAAACACAAGCGAGAATACAAACAGACACAGACTGTTTGGATATTTTCAGGCTGGAAGGGAGCCAGACACGGCTGCAGCCGTCCTGTTTCACTCATCAGATAGGAATACATTTCCTGCACAAGTACTGCCTGCGTCTTTTGCAGGATTTTGACTCTTTTTCCCTCTTACCTAAGCTAAAAACAGAACATATGTCCTCTTCTGTTTAGACAGAGAAAAGGAGAATGAGGTAAAAAAAAAGAAATAAGAGGCTATTTTCTTACAAAACAACGTTCCAGTCATCCGTTTTAATATTTCAGGAGGATGTCATCTCGAGGTCAAACTTGTACATGAAAATTTTTCATTTTAGAGACTCCAGATTGGACAGGGTTGATGAGAGATCCATGTCGTACCAGATGGCACAAATATGCGTTCTTGCTTGTTGGCAGTGTGACCCTCTTGAATGTTAAGATGGGAGTGTATCTTATATATTCTGTTAAAGAGTGAGCTTTCTTGGAGTGAGAGTGTTGATCTGTTACTCTCTGCATCACAGTGGACACGACTGGGATTTTCCTGTACAAATCTACTTTGAATTTCAAGTACAAACTAAAAATAAATTCGAAAGAAATCATCCTTATTCTGGACATGTTTAGACATTTTGAAATACGATATTTTATTGATGTTTCAGGGCTAAAAAGTGATGGAAAACAGTTTCAAATAGCTATTTAGGATTCCCCTACTGGACAATGCAAACATGTCTGACTTGTGGGCTTGTTTAAGGTTTTACATGAGTAGTAACTCAGGTTGCATCTTTTCATCAAGGGAGCTGGGCTCTTTCATTAACCTCTTACAGCCGTGGACGAGACAAGAGGCAGCTGGACTGCATTTGGGCACAGACGGCGACTCGCCATGTGTTCAGCCTTTAGTGTGGCATTAAGGAGAACTGGGATGTCAGGAAGGTAAATTGCAAAAAGCACAACATTTGCTTTTGAAACGATTGCTGATAGGCTGTAAATTCAGACGTTTTGCACTATTTAGAGGTACAACAGCAGAGAATAAAAGGCAGTGACTGGACTGAAAGCTTAAGGGTTTATGCAAGGTATAATTTTATGTTTTAAGTAATATGATGCAGATTTCTTTTTCCGTTTTGCTTCAGAGCTTTCTTGAAGGAGAAGGTTTGCCGTGGTTGGTGGTTGTTTTTCTCCTTGTAGGCTTGTTCCGTGCACCTGCTGCTTGTCTGCTTATCAAAACCACAGTCCAAAAGGTCCAGAAGGACTCCTGTTCACTGTCAGATCGCCCATTTTGGCCCTCCCTATTGCTGTACATCCACTCATTCCAAGTCACTTACCCATTGTTTCCTTGTTCCCTAGAAACACTAACCTGGACCTCACGTAAAGCAATGCTTCGATGTACAAGCCAACTTGTAGTCTTGATCACAACTAATTCTCCTCTGTTGCCGATTCTCCACTTTACCTCAACCTGTCATAACTCATCGGCTACAATGCCACCCAGAGATTGTTCATCTTAACTGAGGAAATACAGGTAATCCACTTACTGACACTTATTTTTCCACAGGGTCTCTTTGGGATCAGCAGACCTTCCTCTCCTTCAGTGTCAGCTGTGCGACAAAACATTTCCTGGGCTTCTCTAAGAGATCACTGAAATGCTGAATCATTATTTAAACTCTGTAGTTAGAGCTATTCCTGACCTTGTCTCTTTGTTGCATTGTGTTAAGACATTGGAGTGACAAATTCACATGCTATAACATGAAATGGGTTGGCTAAGTGTAGATTCAAATGTGAGTTGGTGAATTTCTGTTTTAGATTTAGGACTAGTGTTAACTGGATGGTAACTTGTAAACTAAATCTCAATAAAAAGTCCAAGTATATTTCAAATCCGGTTTTGCTGAATATGCTTTCTACCAAAACAAGACAGTGAAGACTCCCTGCATCTTGTGCTGTAACACACACCGATTCTTTTTGCACCAGATAAAAAGGATCAGTTGTATATCAGAGGTGGAAGAGATGGAACTATATCGCCCATTCAGTCTACGACCGAACAATGACACAAGCTAGTAAATTTATAGAAGTATTAAACACCAAATGCTCTGATGCGATTGTGATTTCATGACAAGGAAATGGGTTAATTAATAACTGTCTCGGCGAGTAGCTTTCAAGCTTGAGCTGTGCTGTAATTAGGTTGAACTGGCCGTTGCATTAGCAGAAGGACATGAAGCAGTTTCAGGACTTTTCTTTTCTCAGATGGTTGAGACGCGACATTAATCACAGTAATGTTACTGCAGTGAGGATACAGACAGCCCATGACTCCTCCTCTGCATAATATCCTAAAATGAGCTCAGGGTTCTGCTGCACAGTAAAGCTTTCATGCGGACGCTCACAGCCCTGCAGTTCACACAAAAGGAAAGTTTCTCCCCTTTGACTCGGTGGGGAAACTTTTACTGTTGTGTCTGTTATGGTTGTGGATCTGCAGAGCATCAACTGTAATTTTGTTCCAATGTTATTATAGATTTTACTTAAAAAAATATAAATAGATGAAACTGAGATTTAGAAGTATACAATACCTCAGAGTAAGCAAGAAAGAAGATTTAAAAAGTGCATTTTTCACTTTAGCGTGTGTGGCGGTTTATTGCTTGCACTTTTGCAGCCCAGCTAAAGAGAGTGAATAGCATAGAGCTCCAAAAGTACTTAAAAATTATTAATAATTGCATATTTTCTCAAAAATTACTTATAAAAGTAATGTGTATAAACATGTTTTTTTTTCCAGTACTAGAGAAATATGCTGCTAAAACTGTTTTAAACATATAATTTATAATAAGTTTCCTACTGCAGCTTTGAGAAAAGCTGTTAGTTGACCATAAATGTTCCACCAGCATTTTTCTTTGTTGATTTGTTTCTTTAAGTTTTATTTTCTGTTCACCAGAGTGACTATCTTCAAATTATGGGGATTCATTTTCTTGCACATCATGACCAGAGATGTGTGATGATATTACAAATTTCCCATTTTCTCTCCACAGTAAACATTGCCCGGTATTTGTGTCGGCATAGCAAAATATTTTTAGCTGAAAATGACAGGAGGAACAGTGAGAACAAAATATGTAGCATAGATGGAAATATGAGATCCAATAAGTCATTTCGTTACTAACACAGCTCTGCAAAGTTTAGGGAAACACACACTGACAGGAGACGCATCTCTTTCACTTGATGCTCCTGCATAGGAAATGGCATTGTATAATGTACTATCCATGGGATCTGCTGAAACAGCAACATACTCCCATCTCTATATGGTCTGATATAAGAAAAAGTCAGCGAGGGAGTCAATTAGAGAGCTATACATCTGAGTGACGTGAGGTAGAATAGATCAACAAAGCTGGGATTGGAATATCCTCTGGAAGTTGTCTGAGAGGGAGCAACACTGTCAGTCTGATGCCAACAATCTTTAACAAGTGCCAATGCTGCACTGACACTCAATCACTTTGAGGGCAACAACAAAATTAATTAAAGTTTGATTAATTGATCTTATGAAGGTCATCCAGCGAAAAGTGCCAATGTCCAATGTACATACGCTCTAAGGAGAAAACTTATGTTTATAAAATTCAAAGGTTCTTTCACTGCAAAGTCAACCAAAAAAAAAATCAAGGCTCTAATGCCTAAAAACTTGAAAATTCAAGTTTGTGTATCAACATTTCTGTTTACCATGCCTTATTTAAAATGTTTGTTTTTTAGAATCAACAGCAGAGGCATACGTAGGCATTCAATAAATTAAAATATGAGTTCACAGATTAAGATCATCTTGGGATACTCCTGGAAGGAAACCTAAGCAAAAAATAAGATTGAACCTGGGGAGATTTCATCTTCCAGTGGAAAATTGGCTGTAAATGGAGTCATAACTACAATTTGATATCTTAGATCAAATCTTATTTTGGAAATGGAATGGCCTATTCAAAGCCTGCATTTGTAAATAAAATTTTATACATGTTTGTGTATATATACAGTATATAGATAGATAGATAGATAGATAGATAGATAGATAGATAGATAGATAGATAGATAGATAGATAGATAGATAGATAGATAGATAGATAGATAGATAGATAGATAGATAGATAGATAGATAGATAGATAGATAGATAGATAGATAGATAGATAGATAGATAGATAGATAGATAGATAGATAGATAGATAGATAGATAGATAGATAGATAGATAGATAGATAGACAGACAGACAGACAGACAGACAGACAGACAGACAGACAGACAGACAGACAGACAGACAGACAGACAGACAGACAGACAGACAGACAGATAGATAGATAGATAGATAGATAGATAGATAGATAACAAACAAAATAAAATAAAATAAAATAAAAACATCTTTTATATTCACATAAAATCCAATTCAAATAAATCAATGTATGTGGTTGTGAAGTGGAGCAGATTGATCTACTTTAAAGTCTGTAGCCGAGGTGAATATCTGCGCTATCTAGTAGTCATGAAGACTAAATGCAGATTGGTGGACAGACATTATAGTCGGCAGTATTTTAATTGACAAGTCCTCCTACTGCCTTGCCATCAAGAGACATGATTGGTCTAGCTCCTCTTCCAAGAGAAGTGTACTATCCTAATATCTAAAAGATGACACCGTCATATCCACTGACCTGTGTACACGTTGACGCTTCTTTCCTCACCTCCTCTAATGGCAAGGTGTGACTGGCAGGTGTGCACCTGCAGCTGCAGCTCATCAAGTCTAAGCAGAAGGAGCATAAAGAAGAGGAAGGGTAAAAAGGGTAAAACCGCTCCTCCTCAATGCCAATATGGATCCTGTGCGGCAATTGACAAATTGCTTTGCCATTCTGCGTGCTACCAGTTCCCACGTTCATGCCGACATCGTCTGTTTCAGTGCTTTCCTTCCTTCTCCTTTCTTCCTCCTCCTTCTGATTGCTGGAGAAGTCTAACCAACATTTCAATGTAATTTCTCTAACAGTTAACCACTTACTCTATGTCTCTTCCTTAATACCAACTCAGAATTTCACTGTACGCCCAGGAGAACCATCTAGTTGTTTCAATAAACCATTCAAAAGTTTGATTTATGTCTGTGACTGTTGCCTGCATGAGTCTTTTATTCTTTAACATGACAGATACTTCCTTTTTAGTGTCCTCCAAACGAGAGAAAATCTGTTTTTTGTATATGTATTCAATTACTTTTTCTATCCAGCTCAGTTCAGTTTCAATTGTAAGATGTGTGTGTTTGAGAAAATCAAAGTATTGAAATAATTAGCCGTTTTCTGCGACGCACCTCATTTCCCTGCAACGGTAAAAACCCAAAGCCGTACACGCTTCTGGCAGATCGGCGAAGAAAAACTTTTTACATGTATTCACTTCCACCAGTCGCCATTTGCAGATAGTATAGATATTCCCACTCCTCCTTCAAGTATTTATATTCATCTAGAAAGTTCTCTGGGGAGAAGAGCTAAGACAGCAAAGCTCTTCCTGCTCCGACAGACTGCAGCGAAATCCATTAATCGGCTTTTGTGGTCAAACGAAATAAAACTGCAGCCAGCATTAGGCCGGTTTACTGCGTGCCAGTTTTGTTTGTCCTGCGTGAGTTGCGCATCCTCGGAGCAGCAGCTCAGCATCTTCCACTTAAAAAAAAAATACAAAAAAAAAAAGATTTCATTACGGCAAGGCTTGGACTGGCGAAGTTATTGTGAAGTGACTGCTTGACTCATTTCTGCAGCTGGTGGCTCAGTGGAAGCGGAGAGCTAAGATGGAGCTTCTCAGTGTGGGGTCTTACCAACAGCTTCACACATAATAAGCACCAAGCATGTGAGGCGCAACTCCTCTGAGCATATGAAGACTGGTAATCATGCAGAAAACTGCAGAGGGGAGCATTAGCTGTAATAAAGACTGCTGTAAAACTTTTCATTTCAGACTCAAAATGGCACTTGAGTCAGACAAATAAATCAGAGGAATAGGAGAAAACTGACTTTGGATGTAGTTCTGTATACATCGAGCTATGTAGCTCCGTACAGATGATGTAGCTTGTTATTTTGGTGTTGCTGTGATGTTAAATGATCATCAATTCAAATGAAGTTTCACCTGCCATGAAAAGAGGATTTTGTCTGTTCTGTCTGATCTGTGACACCCATGACATTTTCAGTTATGAATTTGTTTTCTGCTGCTTGAGAAAGCAGGCATGTTACATGGCAACCAGTGAAAAGTGTCAACTACGTGAGTCTCATGGTCAATACAAAAGAAATGGCAATGCTGTCGGCATCCGCATAAAAAGAGCCGTCTGTGGTTCAGTTTCCAGACATCCCACATCTGCAGCTCAAGTGCAGTCTGACCAGAGCCAGCATTAGGCGGCAGCTCAGACAAAAGCGGAAAAAAGAATCATTCGTCGTTTCTGCAAAAACTGCAACAGCCAATTACCCAAGTACGTTTCATGTTTGCTTGAAATATGACTGCTTATCTGTAAACGTACAAGCGTATTGTGAAAGCACGGATAAAAGGTGACAGGGAACCACATGAATCTAGTCAAATCCTGCTCTGAATGTACAGAGGCCTCACTGCTTATTGACATTTCTGTCTGGAAAATGAACAGACTTTAAATGAATGTAGCTTTTTTACTGCTGTAAGTATAATGAAAAAAAAAATCAATCTTTGAGTACATTCATTATGTGTGTGGGAGGGCAGGGGATAATGTTAGGAAATGATCATTTTAATCCTTGGTGCTGCAGCTACATATATTCCACATAAATTAACAAAGATATCAAAATAAATGCCATGTTGTAATTTTGTCAACTTGTATTTTACTTTTAAAACTTAAGCTGTGTTTTTTTTTTGTTAGCGTTGAACAAAGTCAGCAAATATGGCACACAAGATGGAAAATGGGCCAGGTTTATCTTGCCAGAACTGCAGCAAAGTGTGCAGTGGGGTTTCTGGCATGAGTGGCAACCTGCACAAGCACTTCCTTCAGCACAGTTCATGTCTGACCAGTCTACATATTGTGACTTCTTTCAGTTTTAGTTGGTCCAAATGGTCTTATTAAAGGGAATGCTCTACTGTGTTTATATAAATAGCATTAAGGAGTCATAAGTTTTTAATTAATCTTTTTCAGATTAGAATGATCTAGTTCAGGTTTGATCAGTCAAAGTAGATCTTGAACTAGGGATTAATTTCTTACAGAAACCTTTCTGTTTAGCATGTTTTCTTACATCCAAAGTGCAAAACTCTTTGCGCTTTGGCTCCCCACTGTTTGGACGTGAAAAACAATGGAATAGAAAAGTTATTCAGGCCCTAAGTGAAGATCTTCTCTTAATACTTGTATTGCTCCCTCTTAAGGACATACTGGGCAGGCAGCCATATTGACAATATTAAAAACCGCTTCTGAAAGTGTGGCATCATGGGGTCATCGAGTCTCCATATCATTAGATTCCTGAAATGGTTCATAGTACTCCAGGAAAAGTCATTTCTGACCCACCCTGACCAATATAAATCTGTGGAATTTCCCACATGCCACTGGGACTTCTGGATGTGTGTGATTTTGTGAGACTTAGATTGAGCTCTTCATCAACAAACCCTCTGGTATATAACAAAGGAGGGAAAAGGGACATGAAGCTCTATGTTAAGCACAGGGGGGATCTGTGATGCTTTGGGCTTGTTTATTTTACAAGTGAATTCTGGAAGCTTTGAAAGTACCAGGAGATTTCACCGAAAAATCTAGTGCACTCCACTGGCAAACCAAAAATGTTTCATTCCAACAGGATGATGATTCAAAACCTATGGCCAAGTCAACACAGAAATGGTTTAACAGACACAAAATCAACCTTCTTTCATGGTCATCTCGGTCCCCAGAAATAAAATAGAAGAAAAAAAAAAGAAAAACATAAGGTATTGGCTCAAAAGGAGACTGTAAGTGGGAGCAAAGATTGTTCAAAGAGGAATAGTCAAAGCATACTCTCTCTGTTTGCATCATCATTATGAAACTATAACGAGTTCCATAGGTGAAAATCAGTCAGGGAAGTCAATAATTGTGGCTGCATCATTTCTTAACTTGGAATTTGTTCCCCTCTGAATAACTGTACTCCAAATTGAAGGTTGTGTGACACGCAATAATAGATCAATTTAACTCAGGAAATGTTATCCTTTTCAGTAGAGTGTGAAAACCTGGACGCCGCTGTATATATGAACGCATAAGCCATACATTCTTTCTAAGAACTTCTTGTCAGTGAGCACTGATTATAAAATGCCATTTGTCAAAGGTTGCTGAAAAACAATCGATTTCTAAATGTGAACCCACAAGGATATGGTTATTTTATAAAAATATAAATAAAACTACTAATGACTTATGATGCAGATCCTGGTTTTTGCATACTGACGTTTATTGGAAACCTACATAAATAAGCCACATTATTAATGCCACCGGTAAAAGGAAGAATATTGGTGTACAGTGAGCTTAATGAGACCATGAGAGACCTTGGTTTATGGAAGAAAAATATATATATTATTGCATTCTTGCTTTACAGGTCTCCGGATAAGTTTTACACAGATTATGAGTTTCATTCCTCCAATAACAGATTTCATGACTTCAACACTGGGTTCCAGAGTTGAATTTAAAAAAATTCCTCTGAGTCAGATCTTGCGTATTTATTTATTAATCCACATCAAATGACCTTTGTCTATTTGCTTAGAAGCCAATGCAGATTTGCTCGAGAAAATTTCCCAAACACTGGGTCACCTCAGACCTCAAAGATTTCCCCTGAGCTTTTCTTGGCGGGTTGCAGGAGATTCAGTTTTTCCTTGACATTAAGATTAATAAGGCCGTCGCCCTCTGAGGATCAATGGTGTTCTTTTAACAACACTTAATTATCACGTCTAACACCTGGTTTCTTTTAATCATTTCAAACAAGAGGAGTGACTTTTAAAGGCCACTTGTACACTTTGGATGTTATATCACAAAAAAAACCCCAAAAAAACGGGGAACAAGAATGAAACCTGCATTTCAATTATTAGAAAACAAACAAGAATTTACTTAAAACTAACTTTATCATCAGGCCTCTTGCAGCAGCAGCAGCAGCAGCAGCAGCAGAAGGTGTGCATTACCAGGCTGAGAGATGCTCTTTATTTGGCTCTTTGGCTGATTAATAGTTCTAGACTGCTTAAATCCCTGACAGGTTTGGAGCGCAATTAGTCACATGTTTTGCCGGGGGTCTTAAATCAAGCAGGGCAATTTTGTGCTCAAGTAATTTTTAGAATATTGGTATTATATTTGGACAGGCCCTACTTTCCCCTAAAGCCGCAATGTAGAGAGCAGCCATCTACTCTGAGCACTCGAGCATCTGAGGTGTTCAGAGAAAGGGCAGAAGGTGTCTGCTCTCACTTAGATAAGGCGATGCTTTGACAAATGTCTGCAAAAATACAATAAAGCCCTTTGACTTAAAATGGGCTGAGTACATAAAACGGTATTATCTATACAGGTGGATTTGGGGTCTTATCAAAAAGTGTCATGTGTGTTGAAAAATAAACATATATTTTGGAGATTCTTTTGAAAACAGACCGGACAGGAACTTGGAAGAGGTTTTTGGGGGGTTTTTTTCACACAAAGCTGCCCCCCTTGCAGTTTTATCAATAAATTATCACGCCTAGTCTTATCATGAAAGCATTATGGAGATATGTTAACATAATAATAGCCGCGCTGTTTTGAGATAAAATTGTAATCTTGGGATGAACAGTCTTGGTTGGAGGGCAGCAAAAAGAGCAGAGTGCAGTGCCATTAAAGAACAGGGCAGTGTGATAATATAGCTCTGGATAAAAGGAATGTATAGAGAGTTAAAAAGTACTTTTGAATTCAACTTTACAGACAGTTATTACAGAGCCACAAAATATAAAAATGTAAAGGTTGAGGATATCTGGGGTCAAATTAGACATCATGACAAGGTGAGAGGAAAATAATTTCCTCTCGCTGCTGCTTTACAAGCATGTTTTCAATTCAGAACGTTTCTCTATTTTCTACTTTATTGCCGTACTTTCTGCTTTGAAGAACAGGCTTATAATTTTGCTTTCAGACAAGATAAACAGAGTGCTTTATTACACTTTCCAATATGGGCAACTACAATCTTTCAACCTCTTCAGTTATTTGGCATTCATGTGTTAAGTTAGACCTCATCTGCAAAGCCATGTTGTACAACTTTTAAGCAAAAATAAAAAAGTAATAAATTGACTTGATGAGCTTATAAATATCAAAATTCAAAAATGGTTACCACCACTAAAAAGCTGTTTCTGAGATACTATTTTCTTGTTTTGTGGGTTCATTGGATGATTATAATTTAAAAAATTATCCTCTTTCTCCTTGTTTTCTGTTATGTAGATTATGAGCGATAATTAAATGCACAACAGTGATTGTTTGCAAGAATAGCCTCTAAAAGCTCTCAGGCAGCTCAAACAAGGAATAATTGGCCTTAAACTCTGAGATATTAAAGGATTAAAATAAAGGAAAAAACAAAGCACCAACTTGTGAGAGAAAATTAATGTTATCACAAGATGACACCATTGTTTCATCAACATAATAAGTAAATCTTATCAATACATGAAAAAACAACTATGACTAAACTCACTTAGTAACTTAGTGACCACTTTTCCTTCTCCGTTTTCTCCTACTGCTCCCCAATTATGTTCTATTGGCAATTAGTGCTGCCAACAATGTTGTATTAACTTTCTTTGAAGGTTGTTTTCAAATGTCTCCACATGCTTGACCAGAAAGAATTGCTGACATGTTAATGACTTAATACAATAAGCTGCCTTCCTTGGATGGCTACATTTTTGCCAGTTGGCTTTAGTCAATCAAATGAATTTGAGTGCAGCATTTTATAATTTACATTGTATACGACTGTATGCATTTGGAACTGACTTCATGCATAATTTTAACTGAACTGGAATGATTTGAATTACATAACGATCAAACTGGATTCCATACGGCCTTAGATTGTCTTGGGAACTGCTTTCTGAAAACATTTTTTTGTGTGAATTGGCACACTAAAAAGAAAAGGAAAATAACAATTAATTTATTACGAGACATTAAGAAACACCTGCAGCTCCTTCTAAATGAAGACAAACAGCAAAAGGAAAGAGGGGTGTGTGTGGAACAGGAGCAGGATACCACTCCAGCTCAAATATGACTTTCAGATGGCGTGCCAGCTTCTGCCTCCAAACAGAGATTTCTTTTTCCTGGAGCTCAAAAATCACTTGTGTAAATGCTTGCACCCTGTGGGTAAACATGCTGCAGGAGCACACCAGCATCCATACTACACTGAGCAATCTTCACTTCCCATAACATAGGACTGTTGACCATATTTTTGTGAAAGCTGAGTTTGTGCTCCTCCTTCCTTTTATGGTTGTGGTTAAGGTATAATTTGCTTGTATAGCGAGAATGTCAACATCAAGTGCCAGTTGGACATCATGATCATTGTGGGCAATTATTATTTTTTTAATACCCAGCAACATAACTTTCCACCATTTGAATATTGTACTAAATAAAAATAAATGATGGATGGAGGATTTTTTTTTGTTAGTTTTATGACTGATGGACATTGGTAAATAACAATGCTTGGCAACCGATTCTGCCGTCTGCATAAATGCATACATCACAAATTTAATTACTCATAACAAACACAAATCTTGTGTGCTTTGCAGTCAGCTGAATGCAATAAACATCCCTAATAACCAACAAAAGAATTCGGTCATTTATCTTCCCTCTGCTGCTTGGCAACTTTTGCGACATTCACCAAAACTACTGCTTTTTTACTGCCTCCCTCTTTTTTTCCCTACCTCCCTACAAAACTTTAATGATCTCACCGTCCCCTACTGTCTTGTTGCTGATGCCCTTTTCTGTCCACCTCTGATTCACAAAGACATTGGGAGTCTAGGAGCAGATTTGTCCTCTTTGTCATTGGCAGCGATGACCCCCAAGTTCCCCTTTTGGCATAAGGTCAATTATTCACTGCGCGGGAACTACACCTGTGTCCCCGGTGGATCTCCCTGACAACCGACCGCCAGAAAAAAATGAGTCCATTACCGCGGCGATGCCAGGTGATGGATTTCACGATCACGAGTGGGGTGCAGGTAAAAAACACCCGGGCAAGGTGACTCTCACAGCAGCGGCATCTTTAGCAGCCGTGCGTGCTAACACAGAGGCTCCCGTAAGGGAGCAGGAAAGGAGAGCAGTGTTTTTCTTGTTTTTTTTAAACCATGTCAGATTTGTTGGTTTGTTGAGAGTTATTGTTGTGCATCCTGAAAACCTGAAAGACCTTGAGGTGTGAATTCAGCAATGAGACATTCCCAGGGGGATCTAATGCCTGCATAAAAACTAATAGACCAATAAAGTCATAACCCACTGTCCTTTTGCAATGAACATCCTTTACAGCATTTAAACTGTGACATAAAACCTGTATCACTGAATCTTTGGCCAGTTGGAGAGGTGCTAATTAAAGTGCCTTGCTAAAGTATTCACACTCATTCTTTCCCATAAGCCTAATTACATCGAGGTCTTAAATGTTTAAAAAAAAAACACACAGGTAAAGTGTTGTGCACATCCGTACTCAGCCCCTTTCATATTGTTTCCCCCAAATAAAACCCAGAGCCTTTAGATGTCCTTTGACTAGTGAATAGATTTGATCAGGGTGAAATTAACTAAAACAATATCCCAGATTTTGGGCTGGTGACCTCTCCAGGATGTACTCCCAACTTTTTACATCTCACACTCTTCAATCCATTATCTGAAAAGAGAAAGAGGATGGCACTACTGCAAACCTGCCAAGATATGACCGTCCTGACAGGCCAGACAAGTAGAACAATGATCAGAAAAGCAGCTAAGACGGCACTGGTGCTGCACAGATCGCCAAGTGGGAGAATCTGTTCACTAGCACTTAGTTTCCAACAATTCCAAAAATGTTGTTCTTTTACTGCTATTCAAAACATTTTGTTTTGAGAAAAAAACAGAACTTTCCATGACAATTAGCACACCATCCTCACAGATGTTGGTGATTGCATCTTGCTGTGGTGACTTGCTGTTCTTGAACCAGAACAGGGAAGCTGGTCAGAGTGGATGCAAAAATGGCTACAAGAAAAGATTTTAGAGGCTGAAAAGGGGACTTGGGTTTACCTTACAGCAATGCAACAACTAAAAACTGCAATGGAACAGATTTCTTTACGGTAGTGTGTTTCTGTTATTTGTCCATCCCTCATGAAAGGTTGCCATAAAAGTGTTCAAACTGATTCTAAAGCTGCAGTGTGTTAGCAGTAAAGTATCACCTTTAGCAGCACATTCGCACTGCCCACCAGCGAGGCAGCATCTGCAGCGCTCAAGGCGGGATGGCAGCCTTGCCGGATAGCTTCGAACCAAGCTGTTACACCTGCTGTCTCCTAATCCAGTCCAGTGTGGCGGCACAGCCTGCGAACCCCATGCTAGCAGCACTTCAGGTCAACAGATATGGTCCATACATGTGGTCAGAACATGTGGTTAGGACAACAGTTGTACTGGACCATGACTAACGGACTCTGTGATAAAGCACTTGGCGTGCGTTTCTTGGTTTTTAATTTGCCTCCCTGCAGTTATAAGCCAATCATAATGTGCATGTTTGAAGCGGGATGCAATTTTGTTTCGGTTGCATACGTAGCCTGTTGCCAGGAGATTTGGCTGCAAATATATGGGACAGGTGAGACATGTAGCGGGAACAGGCAGGTTTCTGGAACGGGTTTCCTTCTCTAGAACTTTGGACTGTAGTTGTGTCTGTCTTAATACCAGCATGTGTCAGCTGTCCTCAGCATGCAGAAGCACTGAAGTGTACAGCTCCAGTCTGCTGTGCCTTTGCTTCTTTGTTTCCCCCACTCTCTCCTGGGCTCTCCAACCAGGACCGACATGGCACAGGCAGAACAGAAACGTCACCCGTTTCTTCCTTTTATTCAAAAATTAAACAGTTAGTAGCTTTTGCTCAAGTATTCTGCTGCTTACAGTAAAACTTAAGCACTAATTTGATGTATCACCAGATCTTCCAAGGGTTTACTGTACAGCTCAAAGAGACATTGTGAGTCTTTTTGTTTTTTTGTCTTTTATCAGGAATAGAAACATATTATTTTTAGAAATTATACATAAATTAAGTCAACAAGTTATTAACTACACTTTTCAGGGTTAACCAACAAAACCGAAACATTTAATTGTACACTTAGTGTTTTATAAGAGCTTTTATTGCCCATCTGCTATTGGCACAGCTGCAAGTGCTTATATTTACTGAAATATATGAGATTCCTGCAGAAGAATAATTAAACTGCTCAGTTTTTATAATTAGGTATTCACCTCTTTCATATTTAATCTCCAGAAATATCAGATACAACATTGTTAATATGAATGTAACTAAAATCTGAGACTTTTATGACATTTGCTCAAAAACAGGCACAAAAACAATTAATGGACACTTTCACATACGGCTACAAAAAAAAAGAAAATCATCACTCTCTATTCTTTCATCTTGTCATCATCATGGTTAATGATGTTTAACTTTAGCATGTGAGTTATGACTAATGGGAATGCCAGTTAATGAGACAATATGCATATGGAACATACTGCACCTCGATATCTGTCATTAATCAAAACGACCAAGGTCATGATTTGACAGGACAGAAAGGCCTGGAAAACATGTGGTCAGTCAAAGTGCATGAGTTAAAGATCAGTTCAATAAAGCATGTCCAAAAGTGTCCTACTTTTCTTTTATCTTTAGTTTTAAGACTATTTTTCTTCTATTTCTGTTTGCTCTGTCTTCACAAACCCTACGTCGGTCATGGCAGACGGTGTTTCACACTCACACTGGTTCTGCTGGAGGTTTCTTGTAAAAGGGGATGTTTTCCTCTCAAATGTCGCTACATGCTCATCCCGGATGGATGTAGGCTGCAAGTCAATAACCTGATGCAATTTAATAATAATAATAATAATAATAATAATATATAACAATAATGTAATACTACAAATTTCTGAGGATCAAATTTGGGCTTTCATTTTCTGCAAGCCATGATCAACAAATTTACAACAAAGAATGACTTGAAATGTTATCGCGATCTGAAATGAGTGACAAAATAACTTACTTTCTTTATAATATTCAAATTGTGAAGGTATGCTTGTGATTACATTTTCTACTTATAGTGAGGTCAAGTAATAGAGTGGCTTTAAAGTAAAGGGGGCGTTTGTTGAAGCACTTCAACTCAACAACCATAATATCTTTCTATTTTGTGTTTTCTATTTAGAAAAATCCTGCAGATTACAGCCTAGTCATCCGAATGCTGGTAGAGAGTTCTCACCTTTTGTTTACATTTGGATCACAGATTGGGCCTTTAATCCTCATCCCCGGAGCTCGGATGATGAACCCATGTGTTACGACATTTGAACAGGCAGGTCTGGACAGCTTTTCATAACTCACAAAGGTTATTCTCTGGCAGCAGATCCAGATAAATGTCAGCAACGCTTGCGATGGTTTGCTGAAATCGAGTGGATATGATGCTGCCTGCTGATATTTACAGAGCCCAGTCTGAAAGATGAGGAAAGATGTTCTCACAGTAATTCTTGCTCCGCAATCTAACTGATTCCAGGCACAAGCACTTCAAATGTCAATCAACAGGGGTTTAAGAATCTTACTACTATTGTAGAACTGAACAAAAAATTTTAAAAAAAACGGAGCACAACGAAGTGTTGCGTATAAAAACACAACACACCCGCTTCAAAGGAACCGTCTTTAGAGTTAGGTTCTAGTTTGCCAATGATCTGTTGGACGATGCTTGATGAATTAATTACCAAACAACAATTAATTAATTTGCTGAAAAAGATAACCGGTGCATTCCAGCATGCATGCCTTAACCCTCCGTTAAAATGTTAAGAGCATTTTAATGATTTGGGATTGTTTACTTCTTATAGAGACTCATTCCCATTTACAGATAAGGCTAAATAATGTTTTTTTTTTCATCATAGCAGAGCAAGGTTGTACTTGGAAACTAAAGTTTAAGTCTTTGAGTATGACAGAGTTTTAATTTTATTTGTAGATCAAAGAGCTTAACTGAGGACCTAATACCAGAGAATTGAATTGGCTGAAAACAGTGAGCTGTGTGTAAAACACTTTAGACCATCAATCAGGGACAATAGGTGGCTGTAATGCTCCAATCACTGAGCTGCCAGCCACCATAAAATAATAAAAAAAACATTCAGATGAGGAGCTGAATGGGACAAACGAAAGAAATGAACGGGACGTAGTTTTTCTATGTGAAGAAATCTGCTGCCATTCCTTAAACTACGGGCAAACTACAATTCTAAAACATCACAGAAAATCAATGTCATTGTTCAGAACTTCTGTTTGCCGATTGGCTCCATTGAAATTCTTCCCAGAAATCCAGGTGAGAACTTGAAGCATTTCACTCATGTGTCATAGGAAGTCCTTCCCCAATGTGTGTGTGTGTGAATACCTGATGTCTTTTCTCTTATGTGGGAAGCACTAAGAGCGAGTTACGTTCTTATCTGGTGTCTGATGACTCGACAGATTGCTAGTCAGTGGTTTGTGAATAGTTCAACCATAGAAAATGCCACTCACAATTGTTTACAATCTCTTTGGGCTTAGCTCAACATCACTGGATCTCTCCAGAAGAATCTTTTCTCACCTACATGTCACAATGAAGCTGTCATATTTTTTAAGATTTTTAACTTTAAAGCAGATGTTTTCCTTTAAAATGTTTTTTTTCCCCCATAAACTACTTTACAGATTAGATTTTAACAACAATTACAGGGGTTTTTTTTTGTCTCAGTCTCTTTGGGACATCTAATTGACAACCTGAAAATGCAAGTCACTTGCTCAAAGTGGACAGTTCATTCTTCAAAAGAAAGTATTCGTGTTAATGAACATGTCAGTGTCATCAAAATGAAAAGTCCTGAGACTATTTTTTATAAAACACCAGAGTCAAATGGCTTTATCATGTTTTCATGTTTTAACTTTTTATGTTACAACAGTTCAGTCTAGAACTGTTGTAACATAAAAAGTTAGCTCTTCATAACACTTGAAAATACTCAAGACAGCACTTCACACTTTTCACAACTATTCAAAATCTCCAACTAAAATAGGTGAGGTACACGGGTACCAAATATGGAATACATATTTTTCTCTTTTTCAGAGTTTTAGTTGTAAAGATTTTAATTACACCTGTCTTTTTTTTAGGTTGCAGCATTGTGTAGTACGTTGTTTTAGTCTAGTACAAAACTCCCAATAAAAATGATCAAATTTGTGGCTGTAACTTGACAAAACTCGCAAAAATATCAAGAGACCTGACTCCACTTTCATGTTCAGTGTGAACTGATAAATACACACCTCTCAGATGCTCAATTTATTGGCCTCATCCATTGCATTACTGCCCTGTTTCCTTCTTAGTGACATGAGCTGTAGACCAAAACTCATCTCAGAGTATTGTCATTAATCCTGGGAGAACCTGAGGCATGTCTCTGCGAGTTTCTCACCCACAGAAACTCAAATGAGGGATTGCAGTCGGGAAAAGGAGGGGAGAATAGAGGAGGGCCAATTTATGTGTTAGCCCAGCAGCAGAAAAGGCAGGCACTTAATTCTGTGGAAGCGCATCATTATATGCACCATTTACCAGATGCCTATTTAACATGCAATAATTAGATCACTCAGGGAAAAAAAAGAAAAAAAGCCAAGATGTGGGCTACTTAAAAGGGTCCCAATGCCATAACAATTGCAACCCCCCACAGGGTCACTTGTCAAAACTGCTTGAGAGATTAATTCATAAGAGAGCTGAGGGGAGAAAAAATGTATTGACAGGTGGCCTTTTTGTTTCCATCCTTTGTTCTACAGTTTGATGATAAATGAAGTCAAGCACTAGGCACCAAAAATGGTTTTAACTCTACGGGATTTCTGTCGCAGCTAAACATTTACAGTATTTAAAACATACTAAACACCTCATGGTTAATTTAAAAAAAAGGAAAAATTGTGAAACCCCAAATTATTTTTTTATTATTATTATTCATGATCAAAAATACAGCAGCTGAAAAGACTGGTGCTGAATATTTTATTTTTACTGTAATTCATTTACATACATTTCTGGGAATGTTTCACTTTTTTCCTCCCTTTTGAGAGTCTAATGCTGCATTTTAAACCTTAAGAGTCTTATTTTATATAAAAACTCATGGGGACTTTTTCCCCACCTCTACTATGTGTCAATATAAAATACTATGACCCAATAACAATGTGTAACTTCACTGGTGCAGACAAAATCCCTCTCTGAACTCCGTCGCTCCCTTTTGGATTGTGTTAATAATCTCCATTCAGCTCAGACGGAAAATCATTTCATTTCTCAGACAAGAGACTCTCCCTTGCTCACTGCAGACATAGCCGCTCCGTCCGTTCAGTCAACCAGGGAGCAGATAATAAGGCTAAAGACTGGACAGGGGAAGTGCTTCCCTTGGTGTGATGGGCCAAAACCTACTGGGTACACTCTGTCAGTCTGGAGAATTAAATGTTGAATCCACTACCTTTCACGGTGAAGTTGTTGAAGCTTTCATAGAGTAATTGATGAATGAATGGAAATCGGTCCTCATCAACTCTTTGCACCTTACCTATATGCAAGCGTGTGGTTTCTCCTCATTTCAGCAAAGAGCAGTGGTGCACTGAGTGGCTCAGGAGAGTGAGTGGTACCTGAGGAGTTAAATGGCCTGAGAAGGACACAGTCCACCGTGCCTGCATTCTGTAAAGCTCAAGAGAACGGTCCTATAATACAGGAGATACTGTGCTTCCTTTACGACCTGAAAATATGTGTAGTGAAGTGCTGAGAGGCACTTTACTCTTCATAAAGTACTGAACAAAAGCCAACCATTACTTCTTTATGTATTGCATTAAAGCTGCCAGAGTTATTTATTCTTAAAATATCATGCTGCTGACACACCTCATAGCTTTGGCAGATATTTTCTTTCTTTTTTAGTATTTGCTAAAACATGTTGTTTCAGATCATTGTGAGATTCTGGAACATCCCTTCTCCTTTCAGCTCCTTCTCTCCCAGTTTCCTTATACTTCCTACAAATAAATGCCACCCGACACAATATTGGCTGGCAATTGGAAAGCAGCTCATCCAGGAGCGCTATTCATTTTGCTTGGCACTGATTGGCTGTTCCCCAAGAGCAGAGATAAGCCACTGTAGATGTTAGCGTCCACGTAGTGCCAAGACAGTGTGTATTAGTGCATATTAAGGTACGGTTGTGGTCTCTAGCCTCTGTTAACACCAGGGTTCTGCTGTGATCATTGATATTTGAACAAAGAATTGCCTACATGGAAGAGTTGATGTCGTCCTTGAGATAAAATGCATGAAAATACATTCAATGTGTTTAATATCTTGTGCTAAAACTCTTCTTTTTGACTCTGGATCACCATGTTAGAAATTTAAGGAAAGACACTGAACTGGTCAGCCGAATCTTAATGTTATGACCAAAACCCATAAATAACTGTCATCAACCAAAGTCCATGCATCTCAAAGCCATGTCACTCTCAAGTCTTCTTTACTTGGACATTAAAGGTGCTTTATGAGCAGCTGAAGGCATCCAAACTGTCATTGTCTACCGGAAATGATATACTCAGTTAATAACACAAAGAGCTTTTATATGACTGTCAGTGGGATTGGCATAATTTGATTGGCCAGCAAGACCATTTTGCTTTGCAGACAAAGTCAAACGAGCGTTGACATTATTTATAGATGTAATTATGGCTGACATTCGCAGGCCTATATTCGATAAGACAGCTGTGCGAGCATGCGTCTACATGTATAAGTGTAATAAACACGGGCATTAAATTTGAAGTCATTTGTAATGAGAGAGTTCACTTCATCTGTAAGAAGCTGAATCAAACTCATCTGGTTGAAGCTTGTTTGACATTTATAAATGTCAAAACTCCATTTACTTCCTGGGTTACTGTGGCTTTCTGCTTTTTGAATTGTTCTGCGCCTGTAAACAGAGCTTTTCGTCATAATACCACCCACTCCAAGCAGTTGTAATTCTACTGTGTGTCGAAGCGTTGTCCGTCTTACACATGACCTACATTTAATAATTTCACATGCAGGAATAAGCGCATTCTAATCTTAGAGGAACCAAACCAAGTTGCGTGGTAGATAAAGTCCCAAAGGAGCCATAGGTGACCACTGAGCAGTAATGAGAAGCAAACGCAGGTTGTTCTGCAGGTGGCACACGAGGATGCAGTCCTCCAGGCTAGAACTGACACTTCTTATGCGATCCATTAAAGTTCAGGGGAGCCTGCTCGGGTCTCAAATCAAAGAGGAGGAAATTGACCAAGAATGTCTGGAAGGCAAGGGGGCATTCATCATCAGAAGATCAAATGTGTCGTCCCCATATGGCTGTAATACTTTACAATCACGGAGAGGGTCTGCAGCGTTGGCAAAGTCTGGTTTAAGGTAACACAGCTGAAACAACCGGGTGGTGGAAACGCTGAGGTGATTAACATTTAACCTCTTTATGATTTCATTCATTATTAAGAGACAGGCACATTATTCTTTGATAGGTCTGATGGTGGCCTTTAAAATATACTGACTTGCAAAGGTTTTAAAAAGAGAAGCAGTTCCTCTAAGTGCAGCATCTAATATATGGGGGTGTGAAACGGCAAATAACACATTCTAAACAAACATGCTCTTTTTGAATGCGATGTGGCAGTACGGTTTGAGTGGGGGTCCTACTACTTAAATGCGAGCTATTAGCGCCTCGGTGGAGACGGCTGGCTTCGCCTAAACTCTCAAACCTTCTCGCACACTCAGGAACAGCTTTTGTCATGCCACCCCTCCGTTGCCCTCCAGTTTCTCACT
The DNA here is from genome assembly GCF_904066995.2 of Poecilia reticulata. NCBI lineage: Eukaryota > Metazoa > Chordata > Actinopteri > Cyprinodontiformes > Poeciliidae > Poecilia > Poecilia reticulata. The sequence goes on along the minus strand of NC_088841.1, from coordinate 15,046,638 downwards.
GATTTACATACAAATTGATCTTGAGGTAAATCAGATGTCACTTTTCTCCGGGTCACAGAGAACATGCTGAGATAATGAAATCAGGGTCCGCTGAGTGCTACACTTGCACAAGCGACCAGATGGGTCTCTCCTTTAATGCAATGCCTCCCGTATCTGTGTGGGTGCACATAAACATGTTAGCGTGAATGGGCGTTCAGAAGGGTGTGTTTGCTTATGCAAAAAATAATTTAACATCTTCTATTTATTTAGCCAATAAAAAAGTAAATGTGCGTGCTCATGTGTGATCATTTCTTTGACAGATCTGTATAGAGTACATGCTTCCCTTGTGACTTTCAAAATTGCTCCAGATTGCTTAGTGAATACATTCCGGCAAGAAAAAGTTCAGCCTTTGTTTCTTCTTGCCTCAGAGGTGTTATTTCCAAATAAATAAAAAAATACATTTTTGTGGGCACAGGACTGAACTGAAAACACTGACAAACCAAAGTACGTTTAGGCAGAAGGAAACTAAATTTCCGGAATTACATCATCCTCAGAAATACTGAAATAGTTCAGCTCCCGTTTTCATCACAGAAAGTGTGGCCAGCACAGTTCAAAGAACACACTTCTTTTACTCATTACAGAAAATATAATATATAATATATAAGTATATATATAGATTTATTGCATAGACTAAAACATGTCAAGCCTTTATTTCTTGTAATTTTGATGTTTGAAAATTAAATCTGCATCTCCATAAAGCTTGCCATTAAACTCTGGGACCTTGATTTCAGACTAAAATGTAAATGCTACTTTCATCTGAAAAGATCTTCTTGATGCACTTGATGTTTCCAGTCTCTGTCCACGTCTTGTGAAGCTTCCTCAAATTCCTGAATAACTTTTGCTTCACAATCATCTCAAGGATCAATCACTGTGGGGTTTTCATTATCTGTAAATCATAATTATAACATTTACAAGATATAAAGACTTACATATTTGACACTATGGGCAATAAGTCAATATATGAGTTATGCTTTAAGGGCTCAATAAAAAAAAAATTTAAAAAACTTTTTCACAATTAATTTTCTTAGAGAGTTCAGTAAATTTCAGTATGTGTTTCAAAACTATATTTTAGAAATTATTCTTAAGCAGGTATTAAACATGCTGCATGTACTACGTATGTTTCTGCACCTCAATTATCCCGTTTTAGCCTGGTAATAGACTTTGAACTTCAGGTTGACCTAACCGAGGCGTAGAACCCTAAAGTTGAACTGCAGCCTGTACATCTCAAAACTTTCCTCAGCCTTCTAGCAACCATTTTACGTGCAATTTGGAGGTGTGGTCACTTCACTCAGAGTCCTGTTTGTACAAGCTTTGAGTGTATATCAATATTCATGTGCCAGGAGTCTCGGCAAAGCCTACTTTTTTGAGAATAGATTGTTTGAAAATACTTTTTGTCACAGTCAGAAAAGTGGCATTGCCCCCTGTCCATTGCTGACACATTTCCAAAGGCTTTACATTAACTTACTTGAATTGCTGTGATGTGATGGAATTGCAGATTTGGCATGAAGCCAGCTTGACCAGTCTTGCTGCAAATTCTCTGGTAACCAATCAATAAAAGCACACCAGGATGATGGATAAGCTGACTTTGCTCCAACCCGACCCCTCATCAAAGCACCAAGGTGCCAGATGCCTTTCATCAAAATACTAGAACATAGTCTTGCATGCTACTATGTTGTATTCAATAAATATAATAATGACCCAACAATGAAATCCTGACTTTTTTGGACTAGGATCTGTGTTTCTGTAGCCTGTTCCAGTCCATAGTCCTCAGAAAAAGAACATAAACGTCTATAATGTTAGGTCACGATGCTTCAATATATCGGATGACTGCAACTGTGCTGTTTGGGTCATCTCAAGGACTGGTATCCATGTCGGTGAATGGGGAAAAGATTACATAGTTGGTTTGCTAGGCTACAAACAAATGCTGGCTGGTCATCTCTGTAATTAATCTTGCTCTTCAGAATGTGCATGCCAAGGGCTTCCTCCATTGTTATGTCTCAGTGTAATTATAAGAAGCTGGAATCATATACTGAGTTAAAGAAAATATGCTGTCATCCGCTGACCTTTTACAGCAAGCAAAGTGACTTTCATTTCATGCTTGTGACTTCCTTCTAATTATTTTTGCGCAACTTAAGAATACGAAAACAAAAACACTTATTTATGTAGCCTTATTCAGTTAAGCTTTCAGACTAAGATCAAACTGAATACAACAGAATCACTACACTAATTTTTCACCAGTAAGGATGTTGGATACAAGACCACGCAACCCATTTAGTAAAAAGAAGATGTGCCAACAAACTTTATCAGATGGCACTTACTTTTTCCAATCATGCTGGTCTGAAACCCCACAGTGATTCATTACTGTCTCTTGAGATACAGAAAGGTATCGATGGCATAAATCTTTTACACTCTAATAGGGGAATGAAATGGCATTCTTCCAAAAAGCATTGCCTCATTTAGCGTTTTGATGATGTGGATGGAAAAAGAGATGTTTGAGAGATCTTTGTCTAAAACTCTCATGGGTTTTTAATCGGGTTGTGAAGGTGACTGTGAAGGCTGCAGCTTATAATTCATAGCATTTTCACACTCATTAATCTTGTAAGTTATCCCTCATTTTATTTGGATTGGGCCATTGTCATCCTGGAAGAGATCTTAGGAGTCGGCAGTATTTGTGCTGTTTGGAGGTAGATTAATAGCTTGTAAAGTTCTTTATATCAGAACACTAAATCACCCCTGGAATGGCTTCCTCTAGGCTTCCCCCCCTTTAATGAATAAATGGCTCACAGTTTGTCTTGAAGATGAAGGGACCAGTGCAGTGACAGCTCGACAGACAGCAGCCTGATGGACCATCACATTGCTTTAATGTTGTCTGGGGGAAAATTAAAGAGAAAGGTATTATGTGTCATGTTCCTGTTGTGGGGCCAGACAATGATGTGATGGTTAGTACTGTCACCTCATAGCATGAAGATCTCTGGTTTGAGGTTTTTTCAAAGTGGGGTCTGTGGGAGTTTGCAGCTGGGGCTTATTCTGGTATTCTGCCACTTTGATTGATGATTCTAAATTGACTTTAGTAAAAAAAAATATATATATATATAATATCTCAGAACATGCATTATCATTGTTACTGTTCCCCCCTGCTGCCCTTGTATCCAAAACAACTAAAAATACTTTATTTTGTAAAAAATGGTAATAGAACCTTTAAACTTACTTAGAGTTTATAAAACATCTAGCGTACAAATTTTCTTGAGTTATATAAAATATTTTAAATATAAAATTATTTAAAATAAATCAACACTATAGACTAGAGTATTAGGTACATTTTTAAAATGAAACCACATACTGCTGTCCTTCAGGGATGACAGTAGCGACAGTTGACAATCAAATGAGGAACTGGCGTTAACGTGGGAGTCTTTGTCGACTTTGTGTTGTGAAAGTCTTGCCCTAATCATAAATACAAAAGAAAAGACAGAGAGGAATGATGTGAGGCCTTGAAGTCATCAGTCAGGCTGACAGGCTTGAAATGGAACAATACCAGAGTCTCCTCCCCGCCTGAGTTGCAGGAATTTTTTTAAGTAACTTTCTGCATCTATGAAGTTTTTTCATTCGATTCAGAATCAATATCAAGAATTAAAACCATTTGGTTTATTTTAGACTCAAACCCTAACTTATAATATCAATTTAAGGTCAGATAAATTTTATAGAAGTCAAGGTAAAGGCATACATATTTATTAATTTTACTTTAAAGAGTAAATATCCTCATCAGCTTTTTGTTAAGTAATTCAAAAGCGCATTTTGAGAAAAATAATAATCCTGTCAGAGAGGAAGTCAGTGGTTCTTTGTAATATCAGTGTTGACCCACATTTTTTCCAGTTACTAATAACTGCCTTCATTTTGCCATGGTGTATAAAAAATGCTGTGGAACTTGTTGTAGCCTTTTTCTGACTCAGAAATGTGTTTACTGAAATCCTTTAGGTCATTTTAAACCTCCCTGCAAATTACAATTTTAGTTATGAGATCAATAAAAATAAAATAAAAAACAATATTTAGGACAGCAGACATTTATTTCATCTTAAAAAAATGTTGTATACTTGAATATAAATGTGGTACAAAAAGCCTGTAAATAAGATGCTAACATTAAATTATAACTAGATAATTGCACATTTTTGGGGGGTTTTCACATTTAAACCTTCTTAAGTACAGTAGATTACTTGACATTAAATTAGAGGAAACATTGAAATGACTTATTTTTTTACGTCATAAAAACATGTCAGGCTGACAAAGGTATGTTTACTTAAATAAAACACGATACGGATGATAAGACATTTGGATATTGAGCTATATAGAGCAAATACCTCTTATTGCAGTAAATATTATATGATTTCGTTAGCAATTTATACAAATTTTTTGGGGTAAGATTCAACAAACTAAAAAGGATATTACATGTAAAAACAAGTCATATGGAGAGAATCAAAGGGAAGAACAAGAAGAAGCTGAGAGATGATCCACAGTCCACAGTTAATGCACCAACAAAACCAAAACTCTTAAAGGGAAAATCAACAGCCAGACCATCCAGGTGATGGTCTGGCTGTTAAAAAGTGAAGTTTTTGTTTTTTTAGATGAGCAAATGTGATTTGTATAAGAAATAAAATTTTTATCGAAACTACAACTAAAACTTCCAAAAATAAAAAATAAAAAAAACAGTTGTGAATACCCTAATATTATGTTTGTACAAAAGTATATAGACCCTTGTCAATATTTCCGTTTGATTTTATTCATAACCCATGTAGGCATTATTCAGGACTGGAATAATGTGAGCTTCAAAGGAGCTAAAGAGTTCATTATTATTGCCTTCTTCTATTGCAGCCATAAGAGTTAAGTCTGGTGAGAAATTTTGATTTGGAAGTAAAGTTTTAAGTGTTTGGCGACCTTCGGCAGACACTCCGTTTTCTTCTTTTAACATATGTATTTGGCTTAGATATTTAAATACATTTTTATATTTGTATTTATTTATTTTATACAAACAAGCATATACATTTGTCATGTTATGCCGTAGTAATAGTTAATTGGTGATGCTTGTCCCCATATAAAAGGGCCTTCACCTGAGCAACCATTAAAACAATGAGTTAAACATATCTACCAAAAGGCAAATAAACATCATGGTATATTAGTTGTGATCACCAATTTGACTACTTTTTAAAAGACATTTAAGTTCATATCTATGGACAGCCATAAGCCTTATCACAAATAAAAAGTAAATTATTTAAAAATGGTGCTCAATAAACCGAGAGGTAAACTGTTTTTCATTTGTACAACATTCTCCACTGAAACAATTTACTTTGCTTCTCGACTAAACCAGTTCCTCGCTCCCGACATTCTGTCACCAGAGGATGAGGATGAGGCACCTCATATAAAGCGATAGTTTATTTTACACTCAGTGGCATGTGGGGGGCAGTGTCTGGCCAGTTTCTTCGCCATCAAGGAAATAAATCAAAGTAACAATAACAAAAATGACCAGAGACCTCTTGGGGACCAAGCTGAACTACCAAGTGTGATAAAGGTGATGCCTAACGAGCTCTGAGCCAATAGCAGAGCAGCCTTGGCATAATAAATTTAACACAAATTGCTTGCTTTAATTGGGTTCATGATCTGTAGACTGAAGTGTCAGGAGCCTCCAGTAAAAAGGGCTGACAAATGAGACGCACAGGTTTCCAGGACCATATAATGTTGTTATAAAGACAGAAAAAATATTGGCCATGTCTGCAGGAAAAGACTAAGTGTCAGGCGTTTTTAATCGACTGAAAGGGAAAGACCAGGTATGCCTTGCAGGAATCACTCAAGCCTGTGTTGAGGAAGTGTGGAGCTGAAGAAGGCCATAGCTTTCTCTAAAAATGCACAAGATATTTTATCTATTGTAAGAAAAAAAAAGATATCTATATTGTGCCAATGTGATTGAGAGACCAATTGAAAATAATTCCAGTAATGATTTTTGTGGGGCTCCCTGTGATTCGACATGCAAACACAAGCCATTTTTTATTGTTAAAGACCCATACTGTCAGAGCATTTTTGTCTTGACTTTTAAAAAATAAAAACCTGAAAAGTGTGACTTCAAATTTTATTTAGCCACCCTCAAGTCCTCTGTAAACTACTTGTGTAGTGTATTTGTCCTCCATTTTTGCACACCTAAAGCGTGGATGTTTAAATAGTTCACCTGTTCTGTTGCAAAATATTTTCACCTAATTTATTTGATGTTTTTGGGATTCTATGCAGAGAATCATTATATAATATTTCAGTGGATTAAAATAGCCTAAAATACCGTACTCGTTTCCCATTGTCTTCTTTAAATGCGTAGTAATCTTAATGTATGTAAACTTTTGACTGCGAAGGAAATCGGAGCTTGTTTTTTTTTTTAAAAAAGACTGTTAGATATTTACAGTTTATGAAAATGTTTGGTTTCAACTGCAGTTACTTAAGTTAAGCACATATTTTTGAGGAATATATAAAAAGAAATCACCTTATATTTTAAGAATGTTAAATTTCTTGATAACATTTTTCCAATTTTAAGTTGAAAGAAATTCACTGAGTGCATTTTTGTTTTGCTTAGACCTATTTTATGCTTTGACTTGCTGTTTTTACTCATGTTGCTGGAAGAAAAAGCAACTACTGCACCACATACCACATATTGTAGCTTTTGCAGATTAAGCCACTGGGGATTTAGGATTAGATAAAGCACTGATATTTACATAAAATGGGCTGTTTATGTAAGTACAACTGGCAAAGACAGACAATTATGTCTGTAGCAAAAAGTAAGGTGTTCCTTACACACCAAGTAGTCCACACTGATCTGTAATGACTCAGTATCATTAAAAGTTTTATATGACCACAGGTAAAATGGTCTTCAAGCTCAGAATATATCTATTTTGAAGCCACTACCTCTAAATATGTGGATGACGCATACATATTTGGAAGTGTATATTTGAGAAAACATCTTGTAATTCTGACCCAACTTGTTTAATAAAAACATTTCTGCAAAAGGTCAGAAAGAGCCCAGCCTGGCGAGCAGTAAGGCATGATGACATACAACATCTGGGGTCATGTGGGAAACAGCATGGAGTCGTACATCCAGAACCAGTGGGACCCTGGTGTGGCATAGACCAGGTTTTGGCTGGCAGCACACAGAAGGTCAGCTCAATCAGATGCAGGAAAAAAAAAAGTAGGAAAAAAAAGACCAGAACAAGGCTGAGCAACTGGCGTTTTGTTATTCAAATTAGGGATTTCAGATGAGTGGAGGAGAGAGATTTTTATGAGCTGTTTGTGCTTTGCGCACACAAGCTGCAAGAGAAAAGGCAAATTTGTCGTTCCCATATCAAATGCTGTATCATTTCTAATTGAAGTGAACATGTAAAGGCAGGTTATATGTGGTGACCCTTTGCTGTAAGTTCCCCAACATAAATACTCACTTTTCCAGCGAGAACTGACTCACGTGTGAGACACAATCTACTGTCCTTCTCTGCCCTGAGCGTTGAATGAGTGTCTGTTTTACTCGGCAATACACAGACACACACCTGCATGCAGGCAAACACACTGCGCCTGGTCCGTACCCCAGGGCAAAAGAGGGATGTGATGAGGAAATCCCTGTCCGTTGATATCTTCCTCTGATAACTACGTGTGAAGGTCATTTGTCCCCCGCCTTGGCAAGACTCTCGATAAATCAGAGCAGAAATTGGCATGAAGGGTATTCATGGAGGCAGCAGGTGCCTCTAGTTCTCTGACTTCCATCATCTTCTCCCTGTTGCCAGAGGCTTCAAGACAAGAGTACGATAAATAATGACACAGCTGGACAATTTCATCTGTTACTGTACACATGGAGAGAAGATACCACAGGATGTTTATGATTTTGATGTTTATCAATTCATACAATATGCAGTATGTTAGCTGCAAATCTACAAATACCTGAAGAAAACAGTAGCAATAAAATCGCTTTTATTTATTTATTTTTTTCAAAAAACAGTGGTCAAATTAAAGGGCCAATTATTTTTCCACTAAGCAAGCAGAAATCCCAATAAAATACACTCAAATTCTAAAATGACAAAAGGCAAAAAGGTTCAGGGGTTAATTGCAATGCATTGTACATCTAGTCTATCATAAGGTTGTAGAATCGTGATGTTGCATAATATCAATGAAAGGGAATCCAACATGTTTAATGCACTACAACCAATTATATGAAAAAAGCTTAATCTAAACATCTTAACATTATAATTTTCAAATATCAAAAAGGAGATTTGCTGATTATAACATGTAACAGGACTGAAAAACAAAAACTGACAAATAGGTCTGCTCTCTTTTCCTCTTAAGACTTTAGAACCTACATCCAATAAGGATCTTTTTGTTCAATATTGGCTCATTAAACTATTATTTATCAATACAAAACTCAAATTAAGAAAATACATTGCAAATTTGCTGGAAAATCCTATAATTATAATGTAGACATGAATATAAATTAAAGGCAACAGTATGGCGCTGAATACATGGAGATGTTTTACAGCTTTACCTCTTTTGTCTTTGTTGCATGCAGTTCCCAGGCAACAGGCACTCTTGGCGAGAAATTAGTAGCAAATATTGATGTAACTGAGTCAAAATTTTCTTATGCCCAAAATGATCCAAACATACAGTTTCCTGCCAAATCCAATAATTCTGGTATGTTAGCCAGCATTTTGTTTAAATGCAAAACAACTATTGACAGATTTTTGCTTGATCATGATATTTCTTTTTCAAGTTATGTCATTCCTAATGAGGTAACTTGGACAATACACATTAGGATTTCAAAACAATTTGGTCCCATCTCTAATATGTATTCCACATAATCAAAAGTTTTTTGAATTCTAATTTCACATGTCACTTTTTAATAGAAATACTTTTTTTTATTAAATTGAATAAAGACAAAAATGCATGGCTCACTAAACACAAATCTTAAATTAACTTTATATTTGGCATCTGCACCGTGACTCTTCCATGTTGTTTCCTCAAGAAAAAAAAAACTGTTTGAAACCAGACTGCATCTAAATCATTATTTTTACATTCTCATGCAAATTGCAGTTGTATTTTGCTTGTGTATGCACCTGTGCACATTTCTGCAGGTTTTTTTGTGTGTTTCACTCCGAGCTTGCATGTAGGCGTGTGTGTGTGTGTGTGTGTATGTGTGTGTGTGAGGAACGTACTTATGAGAGCGGCAGGTTTGGCCCCCGAGGCGATGACAAAGCGATCAAACTCTATGTGTCACATATAAATTGCTTTGACCTTTTTTTTCTCTCTCTCTCTCTCAGACTCATGGCTCAATGGCAACAGGGGACATTTTACCCAACTGGAAAGAATGCTCGAGTCCGCAAAACATGAGGAAATGGCAAGCGTGAAAATTAACAGAGGTAAGTGTTTGTCCTCTACGGGGTCAAAGCAAGCCGATTTGTTCCCCTGTGTTTATGCTTTTCCAATTTCTCAGAAGACAGCCAAAAAAAATGCATATATCGAGCATTTATTTTAACACTATGTAACCCTGAAAGACAAACTGTTTTTGGTTTATTTTACACATTCTCTAAACATGGAAACACGGTTTCTCTCTGTATCACATTCTTGCTTTAACAAGCGCTAAGGTCAGCAGCATTAATTCATTTGGAGAAGAGGTGCCTACTTGTGTAACGTTTACCATTTATACCTCTTAAACCCATTAGGTGGAGTGGCCATTTTGTGTTGGAGCCCCTGCTTGTCACGCTCTTGACCACTTTAACAATTTTCAGTATCTAATGGCTGCATAAATGAACCTGTTGTCTAAGGTGACCATCTGGCCAGAAGTCATGTATATAAATGGACCTTAAGACACTCGACTTCTGTAGCTATCAGCCTTGATTACTCTCTTGGCCTAATACAATATTCATGCATTAGGGGAGGCGTGCATCACTTTCTTCCTCCTCCACATGCTGGGGTCGGTAATTGAAATTTCTGAACTGCAGCATGTTTAATAATGGAATTAATTTCCCATGCAATGTGTATGTGATTGACCGTGCAGAGGGAGCAGGCTCTATTTTCTGAGAGGAGGCAGTAACAGGCTGTGAACCATATTGTCAGATTTACGAGTTTTGCACAGCTTAAGATGATACTTGTTATGATCATTTATAACTTTGTTATATTGATTAGCCACCACACTCAGGACTTTTCACAAGTTTGGAAAAAAACCACGCATCTTTCAGATAGAGACACAGCTTCTAATGGTCAAGAGAAGAACAAACATGAATTAAAATCAAGAAAAGATAAAGGGGAGGGACAGGTCTTTGAAAAGAAAAAGCTACAACTTCCCTGTCCTTGAGGAAAGTTAATGAAGAAACAAACTGATGTAGAAAGAAAAGTCCAAGTGACCAACTGTAATGGTTAGAGAACAAAGTAGTTCAAAGGTACATGGTTTTGTTTCACAGTTTACAGAGTTGAATCCTCTTTATGTAAACTTCCACGACATCATAGATTTTCCATCTGATTTTCCATTCTGCTTCCTGCTGCTAAAAGCGGGTTAATGCAGTGCATTAATAGTCCTGGGATGGCTGGTGGTCCAACAATAATTTAATTAAAATCCACTAAGACCTCTGTAATGGTTTGACTTCTAAATTCCATTGCAATAAGTGTAAATAATTACAAACTCATAGGAGTTTCTTTTTTATATAAATACAAAGTATGTCACATGTATTTACATGCATCACCTTGCTACTAGAGGGTCAATTTTTGCTTTCCGAACTGCTTCAATTCTACGTGAGCTAGATTCAAAAAGGTTTCTGAAACATTACTCTGAGATTTTGGTCCACACTGACATGACAGAATCACACAGTTGCCTCAGATCTTTCAGCTGCACATTCATGATGTACATCTGCTATTCCCCCCACATCCTAAAAGTGCTATGTTGCATGGAGATTTGGTGTACTGTGGAGACCGCTGAAGAATAAAACTATTTTTCAGGCCATTTAATATAAAACTGGGAGATGGTTTCAATTCAAAATCTCAGAAAATTAGCAGTTTCTGAAACACTCAAACAGGTCACGTAAATTCATTTTTGTGCTTCATTTTTGCAAAGAAGACCAAAAAAAAAAAACATGACTACTTTTCAAAGATCACACGCAAAGCAATATTTCTGGTGTGACCTCCTCCATGTCCTCAGCAAACAGGTCACAGCAACTCAACTCAGGGATTTTAGCATGCATGCAATATACAGAACTTATTCAAGGAGCAATTAAGAAGTGAAAAAGAAACTACTGTTTTGGAATAATGGCTTCATCTTCTCTAAGCAGCCTTTCAGCTCAGCTTCACGTTGGTACACGGCTTGCTTCACAGTGGGCGACACCTTCTTACCAGCTGCACAGGTGTGCCCCAAACATTTAAAAGAAATGGTTTAAATGAACCTATCAGAAGCTTGCAAAGCCATGACATCATCTACGTTTTCCCAAATTGTTTCAAAGCAAAGTGATGTTAGCATATATGTGAACTTCTGACTTTCTTCAAGGAAATCTCTCCCAAACTCTCTCTCCAATCTTTTTCTGCCATTCAGCAAATATGAATAACTTTGACAATCAGTAATTTGGTAAACAAACTTACCGACAGAAAACGTTTAGTTTGATTGATGTCAGACATTGACAGGAAAAGATAGTGCGTCTTTTTATACAGTGCATGTAAGCATCTTGATTCAACTGTATTCCCCTTTTAAAATGCTCTCATGAAAGCACTTTAGGACAAAATGACACAAACAACATGAGACACTTTTCCTTTTCATGCTGATGAAACTATTGATTTGTGGGATGCTGTGTAAAAGCTGCTTAAACTGACAAATCGTTTCATTTCTGAATGAAATCCACAGCAACGTCACCCGTTGCAGCATTGACAGTCCACTCACTCCCCACAGGCCACGGCATTAAAATTCAGCGCTGTTGTTTGCCTTTGTGAGAGGCCTTTATTATTAAAGTGCCCTCACCTGCTAACACACTACGGGCCGTAAACAACATGAGTGATGTGCCGAACACTGCAGCCGAACATACATTTATTAAATTACACTTTTCAGCCGCGCATCAACTTTCTCCTTTGATTCATCTCCTTTAATGAGTTTGCTGATGTAGACTGGCACGCTGTAATGAAAAGGTAAAGACAAGAAAGCAGGAAAGCCATAAATAAGTCTCAGAGCATGAGGAATAATGACAGGAGTTTAATGTCCAATTAGATTAAAAGGCTCCCTGACACAAAAGCAGGATGCTGAGTGCACTGCTCAATGAGCCTGTGAGCGACATTGATTAACGCTAAACGGATCTATTACTCCCATGCATGGTGCTGATCAACAGCTCTACCTGCCACTTCTCTAACACTACAAATGTGTGCACAGTTGTACCCATGTGAGGCGATGGTTCTCGCTTGAATGGCACGCCAGGTGAGCATTCTTTTACCAGTCAGCCAATTAACATGCAAGGAATTATCTAAGATTTTAAGGCAGGCTAAATTGGAGTGTTGTCCTATAGCAAGCGTATTCTTACCAGCAAGCAGAGAAAATCTACTCCACTGACTGTACATGCAATAAAAAGTAATAGAAAACTTGTTAAAGGTTATATTTTAATATTTGATGCTAGTTTACCCCCCTTTCTAAAGTCGCCCTGGGAAACTGCCCACATTCCTCAGACCAAAAGTCAGCGCTGCCAACGTGTTTGCGGCCAGATCTGTCTTTGTGTAAAGTGGGTTACAGATTAACAGAACCACAACCAGCATTTCCCAGAGACAAAGATAATTTTGAGCTTCGCTCATTTTTTTTCTTTCTTATTAAACTCAACCCAAACAAGAGGCATGCCAGGGAATGAAAGTTTGCTCAGTATTAGGTCTGATACGCCTTTCATACACAGGAGAGATTTCTCCTCACGAAGCAGATAGCTTTCCGCATTATTGGCTTCAGCTGAAAAAACAAGATAGTCTGTCAGTCATCATATTTGTTTTCAGACACTTGGCAGCCTCAGCTTGCATTTTCCATTTGAGATGAATATGAGAAGGAGGTTGTGGAGGTGTTCCCATCTGCTTTACTGTAGGAGGAGGAAACTTTCACTAGTTATGGCTCCTCATTATTCTCCTGCCGTAGCCTGGGTTCACCAAGTTACAGTACGTTACTCTTCGAAGGAGAGATGGTGAAGGATATCCAGCTGTTTAAAAGAATGTCAGAACTTCTGACATCAAGGGCAACAAAAAGCGGTTTGTATTATCATAATCTTTCTCTGTTGGTTTCCAACCTTATTACCCGACCGCCTCCGTTCTTCCACTATCAGTAGATATTTCTGCCCAGAAGGAATGGCATTTTCATAACTGGAAAAATTAGGATGTAGTTATATTTATTAATGTAGAACACTGTGTACGGTCTGCAACACACTTATGTGTGGCATAAAGCAGTTCTAGAACATATCTTCATATCAACATATGGTGCTGGCATATCAAGCTGATGGGGAACTTTTCTACAGTAGGAATAGACAGGCGGATCAGAGTTGATGGGAAGATGGAGAGAGATGAATAGAAATTTCTTCAAGAAACTAGAGCAGAGTTTTACTTTCTAGTGGAGCAGTGGTCAAATCATAATAACCTGAGCTACACTGGAAGGGTGTAGATCAAAACATAGCTAAAATGGCAAACCAAACTCTAGGCATTTCTAGAAAATTATCTTCATCTGACTTTCTACATTCAGTCTGATTTCTTCAGCCTGAATGGTTGTTGTTTGCCAAAAAATAAAATAAGAAAAAAGGTGAAAATTAGAAAGAAAAAAAAAAACGCACCCGGCACTCACAGACTAGGTTACAGCTTCAAAGTGCTAGTTTCTTTCTCCATTCCAAGTTATTTTATGTAAAACGCAGAAGTGATTTGCATTAGATGCGTTTGTCAGGAGATACTAATCTGACTCTCCTTGAAAAGATTGTGCTTCCTGCAGTATCGAAAGTAATTCTTCAGTTATTTTCTGCTGTAAAACAAAAGATCACACTGTTTAATTTAAGAATTAAACAGCTTAAAACAGAAAGAACTGGCAACCTGGCATGAATGTTACAGTAAGTCTGTTGTGTCTCAGTGCAAGTTGCACAATGTTTATGCAAAAAAAACAACTGTTTATCAACTATCCAAGTTAGAGAGACTCGTTAGAAGGTATTGTGTACTCAAATTTATATTCTCCATGTGTTACTGCCAAATATGACACAATATCAAATGCCCGATATGGTATTTCATTACTTAAAATGATCGCTGTCACATATTCACACCCTGTAAATACCACTTTCACATAAACTACAAGTCAAAATCAATTTTGACATGTAGTTTGTTCTCGTCTTCTACATTTTTAACCAAGTTCACAGATCAGCTAAATGCTACCTATAAAGACTCGATTCAGGAAGGAACCAGGCACAGGTACTCGGGAGTAATTTCAACTGGAAAGAAAAATAAAGAGTGTACTTAGTTAATCCAGTTAAAACACTGTGAGATGGCTCATTCCAGGAAAAAGACACAGCTACACACAGAAACAGTGAGACAAGAGCATATGCCATGGGAAAGAAAAGCATATTATACCAACTTCATAATTAGCTAAATCAATGTTGATGGTTTCATTGAGGTAAAAGACTTAACACAGAAGCACTGACCCAGGTGCACTTTCCATGAAAAGCAGAGTGAACAGGCCACAGTCTGCAGTAACGCTGAATTTTAGCACTGTTTATTCTGCCAGTACGTTGTTTGTAATAGCTGTAATCAATTATTTATGACAACTGACTTCAAAAAAGACATGGTTCGTTCACTGTCATCACTTAAATTGGTTGGTTATTATCTTGCTCATTTTTCGTCTTTCATAGTCAGTGGCTTAAATAGGATTTATCTCAGCACATTTTCTCAGATGATAAACTTTGTATTGAAAAAAAAAGTTATTTATGAGCACTGTCCAACCAATTATTCTAAGGGAAAGAGACACCCCAGAGCCTTATAATGCTGCAGAAGTTTGTCACAATTCACCTTACCAAGCACATTTTGCAGACATGCATGCCCACCTTTATAATGCATATTGCGTTGGACGTCAATGATCTGTGGTTTAAAATAAATATGGTTCCTTCTCATTCAGAACATCTAACAAAAATACTCAGTCCCTGCAGTTTAATGAGCTCTCAGAGATACATGGTTTCCAAGGCCACACTTCTCAGCTTGAGGAAACGATATATTGAGCAATGTGGGAAAAAAATGTATAATAATTCTGTCCAGGGAGTGTGGAAAATAGTGCAGTAGCAGCACTGCTGTTGCAGGAAAACCATTCAGGTAGACTTTTTTTTCCCCCCTTACAGGCTTTAATCAATTTGTCTTTTCACCCTTCATAAGCACCTCACCCAGCCAATGTTATTGCTTAATTTATTTCTTGGCAGTGGATAAAATCACATACACACACCCACACATTACTATATCTGGAGCTTCACTTCCACCCCCTCATAGAATACAAAGTCCTTATCACCAAGACAACCTCACTGCATAAAGTTTCCTTCTGCTCCTTAAGACGGCATCTATTTTGTCTTTGTTTGAGGAAAATACCACAATTAATCATTTCAGATATCTATGTATAAAGATATATGCCATATACATACAGTATGTAGGATTGATATCTACAGTGACTTGTAGAGGTATGCATACACCTTGAACCACTCCACATGTTGCCACATTGCAAGTGTTTTATTGTTATTTTATACGACAAACCAAAATAGCACAGGATTGTGAAGATGAAGGAAATTGTTCAATGTTATAAAAATCTGAAAAGTGAAGCATGCGTTTGTATTCAGTCTCCTTTAACTGTCGAATCCCTAAAGAATACTAATGGCAACTAATTTCCTTTCAAAGTAATCTAGTAACTATTAAATCTAAGTGTAATTACAGCTGCTATATGGGCGACCAAGACCTTTGCTAGAGAACATTAGTGAAAAAACACCAACATAAAAATCAAGTAACACACTAGAGAACTCAGAGACAACGTTGTGAAGAAATACAAATCTTGGCGAGGTTACAAACCGTACACCAAGCTTTAAATATCACACTAAAATGCTACTGTATTCTCACTAATTCATCATTTTATAATAGAGTATGGCTCCACTCCAAATTTACTAAGATAGTCCACCAAAACCGACAGGCCAGGCAAGGAGAGGAGATGTTTTTTTTGTTTTTTTAGGTATAACAAGGAACATGATTAATGTGGAGGAGCTGCAGAGATTCAACACGGAGGTACGAGAGTCTGTCACCCAGACAAACATTAACCTGATCTACAGGTGCTATTGCATAACAAAAGGGCTGAACACTAAAAAAGATGCAAAATACCCAGAATACATTCTGTTCCAGCTTCCTCAGGAAGGAGATACCAGACAGTTATAACCAACACGACCCATTTGAAAAACACTTTCAATAATTATGCTGAACAGTCTCGGAAGCTGACACACCGTGTGCAATATTCTCATTCTGTTCCAATGTGCACATATTCTTGTTTTTCTCCCCTATACTGTATTCTTCCTGTTACTTTACATTTGGTTATTTAATATGTAGTTGACTCATATTTGACTCAGCCAAACTAAGTCAAACTTAATCCATCTGTTATTTCATGTGAATATTAAGATCAAGATCTCCATCTACCTCATGGCACTCTACCAATCCAACTTCCACAAAAAAGCAAACAGAAGAATCGCATTTTTGAAAGAAACTCAAATAACCTCCTGCTTACAATTTACCACAAACAATATATAAAAGACAACAAACATTGAAGAAGGTGTTCTGGTCAGATGAGACCAATTTTTTTATTTTTTTTGCCTTGCATGCAAAAGGCTGAAAACTAATACATGATCACACAATCCCCATTGTGAAACATGGTGATGGCAGCATTATTTTGTTGGGGTCCTACTATCAATATGTTAAAACAGCCTTATCAAAGTACTGCTGAAAATTGATGGCCAGAGATACTCTAAGATGTAATCTGACTGATCTTAACCCTTGTGCGTGCGAATACTGAGGCAAACGTAGAGGACCGTGGCAAATTACACAAATTTTACGTGTGTGGGGTCGGTTGGATCCCATTTGTAAACACAACGGTTAAGGTCTGTTGCTAAGAAGAATGGGCAAGCAATGTGCCATTGCTAAGAAATTGGCACATTTCAGTCTGTAAATGTGCAAAGCTGTTAGAGAAAGTTTTACAAATCCGGTAAAAACATTTGAAATTTATTCATATAAAACCTTTTGGAAAAATCCTTTTTCATTCCACGTTACGAATCTGTATCGTTTTGTAAAAGTGTGGTGCATAAAATCCATATAAAAACAAATTAAAATATGTTGCTATGACGTGGTAGAATGTAAAGAAGTTCTGAGGGTATAACTACTTTCACAAAGGCACTTTATTATCTTGCATCACAACATAGTTGTTCTATAGTAAGGTGTAACATGAGGTTTACCATACAATAAACCGTCAGCAGTTAAGAGAGAATTGTCTTTGTGGGGCAATAAAATCACAAGTTACAAAAACTTAATTAACTAGGTGAGCCTTGGGGGATCTTGCAAAATGCCTCCCCAAGCAACAGCAGAAAGCACGAATGACCTCCAGCTACCACAGACCTGCTTACTGATACAGAAAATGTGATTGCTTTTCATATTCCAGTGAATTTCCAACATTTCCCATTTCACCTCAGGACACACAGATGTCTCAGAACGCACCAGAGTAGGTAGAACAGAGGGGGCGTGTGTGTGCGCGAGAGTGGGCGTTATTAGCTAAATGAATTTTAATAAACATCCCTTAAAAAATAATGAAACGTAAGACAATGTGAAAGACGAGATTAAAAGCTTGTTGAAGTATGGAAGACAGATAATAGGATACAGTGGTGAAACAGATGAGTTTAAGGAGGTGTGCGGAACTGCATGTTCAATTTATATGTAAATCAATCCACCTAATGGGATGACCTCGGCCAGGTGTGACAAGATAGGAAAACGATCCCACCCAAACGCATTTTAAAAGTTTGAAACCTCACGAGCTTTACCCGGAGCATGTTGTCACCCGTGTTATAATAACCCATTAGAGAACAGGCTAATGAGGTGATTTATTTGAGCTACCGCGGTAGTTCTCGCGACACGCATCCCTGCCTCAGCCTATAGGTGAGTTCACCTAGCATCGGCAGCAGGTTGGCCTTGTCCACCCGTGTGCATACGAGTGTAAGCTGGATCGATAGGTGACAAACACACCGCCGCTAAGGCATTGCTCCCGCTCACCTTTTCTGCTCTGTGGTTGTGTGAAACAAAGATAATATATGTCTGTCACACTGACCCTCCTTGTTAGAGCGACAGCCAAGGATAATCAGGAGAGAACAAATGATGTGCTGCAAACCCCCTGCTGTGTGACTTTTGACCGTACGGGAATCTTGTCTACCTGACAACTGTCACAGTATAGATAAAAAGTGGTCTCTCCACTTGGTATACATCTCTGCAGTTTCTTTAACTGAAGAATTTTGTCCTTTTTTTTTTAAAGAAGAAGAAATAGTAGTCATGTGGGTGTGCTTTGCTGAGGAATTGTCAGTACAGTCCCTCTGTCTATCAGTCACTAATGGTGTGGAGCAGTGGGAGACTAGGACACCTGCATCTGCTGCCTGATAATGAATATGATGAAGATGGATAATACTTTTACCCCATCTGAAAACCACGTTCTCAGCAAGAGAGTGATTACGGCAGTAATTGGCATCCACGGTGGCTGCCACTAGACTCCAGAGATACTTATGAGGTTGTCGTGGCTAAAATGTTGATAACATTTACATTGTTGATGTAAATGTAAACAGGAGGTCCAAACTAATAAATCACCAGTGTGACTTTTACACAGATCTTAGTTAGTTTGCTTTTGTGTAAAAAAAAAACTTTTAAAAAAAAAAAAAAAAAAAGCAGAAAATTTCAGGTGTTGTCAAACTAGGTCAGTAATTTGTTTTGTAGACCTCAGCAATATATGACCTGATTAAAATGTCTGTTCTTTGGAAGAGGTGAATAAGTAAATTCAGATCTGATTTCTCAAAGCTAAAGAAGTTAAAAAGTTAAAGATTAAAAGACTGTTGAGCCAGGGGACAGTGTGAATGACCCTCAGATGCAGCGTTCTGCACCAACACATTCCCTAGTGCAGGTCGAACCTGGAATTCGGTCATCCTGGCAGCTGGCAGCAGTGCCAGGACCTGCAAAAGGTCCTGGCACTGAGGAGGGGGAACCCCAAAATAGACCCTAATGTGTTGCACAGGGATAAGCAATATAGCAGAGATCCAGAGAGACCAATGAAGGGGAAGGCACCATGTACTCCCACCCTGTCCGGTATCCCACAGGAGAACCAATGGAGTGGGATCTGCCATAATCCAGCTGAGTACCCATAGCTGGACAGGAATGTCCCTAAGGACCATCCAGGAGCCCACCACTCCACATCTTGGCCCCAGCTCCCAGACGGACTCCCCTCTCGCATGCCAGCATGCCATGAAGAGTCATTCATCTGCATCAGGTGTGCTGATGAGTAGGATCTCTTCTTCAAACCTTTCCATAACTTTTTCCCTGAAATATTTTTCCTTCTACAAAAAGTTATAATCATGTAATCATATAATCATCATAATCACACAAGTGGCTTGCATCGACTAATGATGTGATTTCTAAAGTCAGTTGGTTAAATTTATTTTGGGGTATCACAGTAAGAGTGACTGAATGTAAAACACCTGACACACTTTTTAGACCCATTTGTGAGACCATGAAATAATTTTCCTCTGTTTCACAAGAATGTGCTGCTTGGAATTGCACTATAGATAAAATCCAAATAAAATACAGTGACATTTGTAATTGTAATGTGAGGGATGTGAAGACTTTTCAAAGGCACTCTACAGCTGTACATGAAGAACAGTCGTGAGAACTGACCCGGTCATTCATCTTTTCCCTTTCTGTCCATGCTAACATCCAGACGAAGATGAGTATGAAAGAGATTGGCTTCCATCTCCATCCATCAATCTAAGCTGACTTCTCTAATCATCTTTGCAGCGAAGGATGAAAGAAAAGAAATGACAGCAGGGAACAGAGGGGTCTACATCCTCTCCTTCAGGCTCCGTCTCCCGTCTCTTCCTGCTGTTTTTCGTCCCCCTCCCCACAGGATGACTCTAATAAAAGAACGCCGATACAACAGCCCACACGTTTAGAGGGTATAGGCCACAGGCTTGTTTTAATTTGAGCACACATTCAGGGTTTTAAACCTGAGGGGTCCGGGAGCCGTAAGCTCCTTCTTTCATGCTCAGATGTTATTAGCGCGCGCCTCTGGAATCACATGAGTGATGATGAGGCCCGGGGGCTCGTACACACACACGCTGCCCAATCAGCGGTGACACTTCCAAAAATTTCAATGAGGACACAATGAGTGAAAAGAAACTTGGACGACGTTAGATGTGGATCGTGAATGAAAAGGGATTTATTTTAAGTAACTGAAATCCAATTAAATTTGTGTTACTCAGCCATGACAAGATGTGGCTCAGAGACAAAGATTAATCCTCCTCTCTATTAAAACGTTGATGCAGAAGAAGTAAAACCTCTTCATGTGGTTACATCAGAACTGACCCTCTAAACGCAACAAGGAGACATTTTATTTGCAGAAGATCAACCTATTTAATGTCTTGCATTTGAGCCAGTTCCTGCAAAACTTTTATACCGCTTACTGTAAGGTCCCTTAGGAAGTCTGGTCGAGCTGATGTGCGGGTAGACGGATGCTCCATGCCGTCAGGACACCTGGATGGGCCAGACATAGAGGAATGTGTCATTAGACCCTTGCCTGCAGCCCCCGTCAGATACCACCCCAACATTCGTCTTCATTAAATAAGGTTGTTTTCAGAACAGATGGTTAACAGTAACCCTCTTCTTTGCACCTTTCTTCTGCTGTAGGGCACTGCCTAGAGGACACCCAGCAGCCCCTGGAGAGCGCTGGAAAAAATTTACCAGCAAGGGCAAAGTAATGCAACTTGGTAACGACCATCAGGGGAGCTTCATAAATCTCCCTTTGAAGTATGTTTCAAAATAAAATAATGAAGGAGGAAGACTGTTTTTTTTCCTCTTTTTTTTTTTAAAGAATATTCAATATGTTGCACCTAGCTCTCTACAATGCATTTTAGAGTCCTGTAAGCTAAAGAGAGTAGGAAAATATGCTGTCAGGAAAACTTGCTCATGCTTTTCACATAACTGGCCTCTGTGGTCAGATAGCATAAAAGTGTTACTTTTTTTGGCTTACGTCGTTAAACACAATGTGAGGCAGAAAACTTGCACTCCTCATTGTGAAACATGGTGGTGGCAGCAACATGCTATGGAGATTGCTTTTCTGAAGCACAGAGAAGCTGGTCAGTTTGCAGAGAGATTGACAAACGAAATTAAAAAAACTGCAATTTTGGAAGAAAGCTTGTTTGAAGCTGCAAAAGGCTAATCTGGGATTGAGGTTCATCTATAAGCAGGACAGTGACAATGGAGATACTGGAACATAATTAAATCCAAGTATATTCATGGGTTAGAATGGCTGAAAGCTCAAACGTAAATCCAAATGAGACTTAAAAATTGATTCACAGATGCTCTACTCTCTGACTGAGTTCAATAAATTTCTCAAACAAGAGTGGACTATAATTTTCAGTTTCTACATGTCCAAAACTATTAGACGTAACCCAAAAAGTGCATGTAATGAAAAATACATGCTGCACTTTTCAGATTCTATTTGTAAAAAGAAAATGAAATACATGCCCTTTTCCTTCACCTTCACCTGCAAGCAGTGCAAAGTCTGTCTAGTGTGGCATCTTACAAAATTTCACTTTTAAACTGAAGACAAAACAACATGATTGATTCAGTTGTTTAGAGTAGACTTTTAATACATTCTTATATACATTCTAACACCATATGCGAATATTAATATCCTCAGAGTAAGTATGAGAGGGGCTGCAGGCTAATAGCAGCCATTATGATGAGGAATGATACCAATAAATTGATATCTCCAACACTTGCCAGTGTACTCTCTACTTCTGCAGTTAAAAGGATTGACTCAGCCTTCACTAACCTTGTGTTTAACTTGAACTGTCATTAGCAAATCAAAAGTAGATTAATTAATCACAGGTCCACAGTGTTGTGCATTAACTTAAGTGACCATTGTAATATAACTTAAAGAGAAATCACCCACGATTTCTCTTCCTGACACCAGAATGAGTGCTTTGCTGCTTCCAGGAGTGCCGGGCTGTGTCATCAAGAGGAAGAAAATGGATTCTCTAAGTGGGGGAGAGTCTATTACTGCATTAATTCTGCTACAAATGGAGCTATTCACTAATGGTTCATGCTTAAATCTTATCTTATCCTTTTTCAGGTCTTCTCACCCCCCCTCCCTTATTAGATTCTAATCATGTTGCTTCTACCTTTTCTAGGCATTTTTTTTTCCATTCAAAGTTTTGGCCACTTTGACCATTGTGTAGAAGCTATTGTTGCTCTGTTTCCAGCTCAAACACTTTAGCATCTTGATAGACTCTGACTCATTGCAAAACGAAAAAAGGTGACAAATGACTGCGTAACAGTACCATCCTTCCTAATAAGTAAAATATTTGCTATTATCATATAAAGCCACGGTAGCAGTATCATATCTGTCTTTACTAGCTTTGTTCTTTGACCTTTAGTTCTTGTCTTTCTTGGGGGGTTTTTTCTCTGTGTCAGATCATTTGGGTTGGCAGTGCTGTAATGACTACAGCACTGCCAACCCATTAGCGTGCTGATAGTAGCCCCTGCTGGCAGAACGGGGAACTGTACCCACAGATCTGAACCACGACAGTGCCGTGCAAAAGTATCCCTTGACAGTTTAATTTTATTGGGATTTTTTTTATGTGATAGTCCAACACAATGCATTGCAGGACTATGGAATGGAATAAAACTGAAACGAACTGTTGTGCAAGGCACAGCAGCACAATCTCAGTCCGCATAAACTGCAATCAAATCTGCTCAATGAAGCAGCTACTTGGCTCACGGTAAATGAGGGAGCTGCAGATCCACAGCTTAGGAGGAGAGTGAATCTGGTGACAAGTCAACAATTAGTGATCCACTACGTAAATGCGATCTATATGGATGAATGGGAAGGTTGTTGAGCTGTGTAACAAAAAGCAAAAGTATTCCCTGCTGCGTTTTGCCTCAAGCTATGCAAGGTGGGCGAACATGAAAAACAAGGTTTTCAATAGATGAGACTAAATTTGAATTGCATGTAAAATACTGACTTCACACCCACTGTGAGAAATGGTGGTGGCAGCATCATTCTTTGACAATACTTTTTTTTAATTTTTTTTATTGGGACATCAAAGCTGCTCTACAAGAGGATGATTGTAGCTAAATACAGGGCACTCCAGGAGAAACCACATAGTGGAGCTGGTTACTGTGATGCTTATATTTTAAATATCCAATTGTTTATTTTCACGTAGATACACGCAGAGCAGTTAAATAACCGTACTTCGATGTGTTTATTTTGTTTACGTGGAATGTGTAATCCCACGTAAACAAGGTGTGTCTTCCATTACACTGACTGGCCTCATTTTAGCATTCCCTTTGTGAAAAAGGCAAAAAGTAATTGTTAACGTTTCACTATTTCAATAGATGGTTGTATTAAATGCAGTAACATAAGATTAAACTGCTTTAGGGGACAAAAACATGAATGTTCACAGTTTCTTGAAAGGACTCACCGCTGTCTCTTTCAATCACCTAACAGGTGTGCGCAGACAAAAACTTTCCCCAGGAGTTTGTATACAATTAATTTGTTCCTATGCAGCACAATAACAAGATGCGCATTAAGGGGTGTTTTAGCAAAATGGCGATTCATATGTTAATTTAGGGATAATTATGGGATTAAATTTAAATATTTTTAGTTTGTAAATAATGTACAGTTTTGTTTGCTCCACATTTAATGTAAGTATTGTGGCATTTTCCGTCATGTATTCAAATTTAGATCCACTTGTAGTTAAGCGTGCTGTCATCCTTTGTTCATGTTGGTTTGGTGTAGCACTGCTGCTAAAATTTAAATATAAGAAATGATCCGACGAGTATCTATATTTCAAATGAGTACTTTTTATATTTGAGAAAATACATTAAAGTACTGAAACCCAAAAGTAATCCATGCATCTCATCTGCTGAGCAACCCATTATATTCAATCAGAGTCTTGTGGTGAGAACTCAGTGTTTGGTTCATGTTTTAGGCATGTCTTTCTATTGTCTGACAAAATTAAGGTTCATCATTATTATAGTTAGTGAGCCAGTTTCCTTTCTCTGATACCTTCCCTCTGTCTGTATACATGCTGGTTTCCATGCCATCCTGGAACACAATCCACAGACAAACACTTCAGCAACGAGCTAGAAGGATCCTAACAATACCTCATGTGCAGTGTTGAAGAAAGAGGAGGAGGGGGAGAGCTTCAGCACTGGAACCAGACAAATTGATCAAAAACAGATTACAGGGTTTGATAGCAACAATGTGGAGTAAAATGAAGAGTAAAACATAAAAATCCAATCAGCTCATCATGATCTGAAAGGTCATTAAAGGATGGGCTCAATTTGGGTTGTAACGCAGCATGTTATGAGCTTCAATAATTACACAGACTGAATTTAGGTTGCATTTTCAGAACAAGGCACACGGCGTTTTACAAAGGTTCAAAACGTAACGAAGATGCCGTTTAAGTTTTGGGCTAAAATCTGCCCTTACAGATTTTAACTATTGTTGTCACACTTAGTTGTTTCACATCAGATTTTAACAACAGACACACGGCAACTTACGACAAAATTCAGTTTTCAAATTATTGTTTCATTTCTCAACGGCACCTGTCCAAGCCAACTTGCCCCAATGTGAAAAAGTAGCTGCTGAAGATCCTCCCTCCTGGCCAGATACTTGAAGCCAGAGGATTTGCATGTTGCTAAAAACAAAGATTATCTCTAGCTGCCAGCAGGACACTGAAACACAAAACTCCCATCCCTGGCTGTCCCCTTCAAAATACAAAGCTTTCAAATGTAAAAGTTGTTATAGAAATGGCTCTGCAGCTCTTACCACACCGATAAATGTCAAGAATTTCTAGTCCGACCTATATATATATATATATATATATATATATATATATATATATATATATATATATATATATTTTTTTTTTTTTTTTTTTTTTTTTTTTATAGATAAGCATGAGTGTTTCTAAATTAGATCTTTTAACCTCCATGTTGACAAACAGGTTGTCTTTAAGTGAATTCTTGATCACAAAGGTCAGACAGTTGAATTACTTTTCACAAAGGGCCAGTTTGTTTTGGATAGCTTTTCCCCCACTTCCATAAAACTCTTTAAATAAATGTTTTTTATTGCTATTTTACCCAGGTTATCTGTGATGTAAAAATTAGTTTGATGGTTTGAAACAAAAGAGAAGCAGAGGAAAACTTTAAAGGTGAAAATACCTTTCGTAATTTGTGGTGAAAGGTGAAAATATTCCCCCTAATTAGCTTTATTCATGTATAAAAGTAAAAAAAAAAAATGTGTTAAAAACTTTATAAATTCTGATCTGGAAGTTTCACAAAGTTTGAAGGTGCATCAGAGTTGTAAATAAACCTGCAGTTTGCGTTTAGGATGAGGAGCTCTGTCATACACACTAACTAAACTAACACAGCAAAAAAAAAGAAAGAAGAAACTTAATGATCTACTCTTGAAGTGCACTTGAGATGACGTAGTGCACATACAGCCGCGCCAAGGGCAAAAGTATAATCGGGACGCAAGAAAGCAAAAAAAAAAAAAGAAAGAAAAAGTTGTTCCTGGAAACAGAGGAAAAGGATCGCGGGGAAGCTGCGGAGGGATTTCTAACCGGCTCAACTTTTTTTCTCACTTATCAAAAACTCGGCAAGAAACACCAGAAATGAGAATAAAGTGAACAACTCGGAGGACTGAAGGGTCCGGTCAGTTTGGGGAACAGTGTCCGCTCATTGCAGGTAAGTTGATGCGTCACAATGACGCGGTGATAAATAGTCTTTTTTTTTTTAAATAAAAGTTTTGTAGATATGTATCAGGCTACAAAACGTACAATTAACTTGCTTGTGAGTTCTCACAAATGTTCCATGCCACCGTTACCAATTAGGACTCCATTTTCTAAATCGGTTCATAGCTGTTGGTATCAACAGCTATGAACCTTGAGGTTCTTAATGATATGTTGATTTTCAGGCAGTCGGACTTTATTATGCGCCCCGTCTTCGAATTTGAATTTGATAATTAAAAAGTGATTAATTTGAATGATGTAGCGTCTTTTCACAGGCAACATCACAATATACCACACAGTGTTACAGTTAAAACATGGTTTTATTTTACTTATTAAACCCATCAGACAATCATGCAAATATTTCAAGAGTTATAAAAAAAAGTCATCCGTTTTTTTTGTTGTTTTTTTTCTTTAAACGAGTAAACACTCTCAAGACAACATAAACAAAAGGAACCTTTTTCCAGGTATAAAAGTCTGAAAAAAGTGATCCTGTTATATTTGGACCCTGGAGCTAACAGCAGACTTTAACAAGGACTTGAGGTCTTGAGTTGGAATATGTCTTTAATAATTCCTGTCATGGAGAAACGAGCTTGAGTTAAAGTCTGATGTTATGTTAGGGCTTTTTAGGGAAGTGTTTCCCAACCCTGGTCCGAAAAGACACACTGCCCTGCATGTGTCAGATGTTTCCCTACTTCAAACGCATATAATTTCAGTTGATAGGTGATTAACAGGCTTTTGCTGAACTGCAATCATCTGTATCAGATGTCTTAAATAAGGGAAACAACCAAATATACTGGACAGTGTGCATTGAAGACCAGAGTTGGGAAACATTGAGTTAGAATGAGAACAAATTCTAAAATGAAAAGGTGCCAGTGCAAAGACATCAAACTTTGTTCAAGTGTATTGTTTTTTTGGGGGGGGGTTTTTGTTTTTTTTTTGAGGAAGCAAAATCAAAAAACAAATTACAACAGGACAGAAATTCCAATTAGGAAACTTCAAGAACATGGTGAAAACCTACAGTCACCACAAAGTGTGATTACTAATCCAGGAGCAGGTGGTTGATTATAAACAGGGTGCAACTGTGTGGGAAGGCAAGTAGCTGATGTTGAACCTGGAAGAAGGAGAAGTGGCAGATGGAACACACAGGGAAGTAAAATCACTGAAACCAGAACACAGTGCAATGCATGAAACCCAACGAACAGGTTTAATAAAAGTATTAATCCAAATTCAAACGAAAATGAGACATTTAGAAACAGAAGCATCGGGAAACCATAACTGAATACACAGTTTATGGAGCAGTTCTAAAATAAACCAGGAACACGGATCAACGCAAAAACACACAAAACCAAAAACCACAACTCAGAGCAGAAATTTAATATGACAGAGCAATAACAGAAGAATTGAATGAGCAAAATAAGAAAATTAAAGAGGGACAAATTCCAAAATGAGACAAAAAAGTCCTGAAGATTACAACATGGAGTTGGTGTAAAACCTTAAGGATACGACAAAATAACGGCTCCTTTTTCAATTCAGAATATAGTGTTTATGACTTAGTAATTCAAAAAACCAAAGCGATCAATGAGTTTGCCAAAAAGTTGTGATATGACAAACTAATGTAAATAGAGTAAAAATATTCATATATTTTTTTACATTCAAATTATTATCTTTTAGACAAGAATTTAAAAGATTTTCTCTGCATTCAGTTCAATTTCGATTTTTCCATATGCATCCCGATTTGGAAATTAATTAAAACTAAATTGCATCATTTTCAAGACTATGAACATTTCTTATTTTTATTTACATACTGAATGGATTTATTGTGTATACTCAATTTTTGATTTATTTGTCCTTTTTGAGATTATTTCTTTAAACTTTTTTGTATATTTGAAGGCATTACCCTTGGACACCCATCTTTGATATAAAACCATCTTCTCAAGACACAGCTGTGGGAATAAGAGTTCTTCATGAGCGCAGATCCTTTGCCGAATCTGCCTCAGCCATGAGTGGAAAAGGTTGCCAGCTCCTGGTGTCTCCCTGCAGCATTCCTCCATCACTGAATACAATCAGAGGCCACCAGTCCCAGACCATCGGGATACCCCTGTCTTCCTCACCTCAACAAGCCGGACTTAGGTCGTCCACAGGCAGAACGGAGAAAGCAAAAAGCAGAAGCATCCATTCTTTAGCTTTTGGAAACCAAAATGAGGGCCATGTTGTCCTCCCTAACCTGAGCCTCCGCAGAAAAGTGTTGACCAATGGGAAAACTTTAACGGTGCCACCCGGGAACCCAGAGCAAATACCCGCTTTTCCACTTCAGAGCACAACTAAGACAACTGCCAGGAACGCAAAACTCCTAAACTCTTCTATCTACAGTGTCAAAGGTAAAAAAACAAAACTTAAAAGGATGAAAATGTCTTGCAAAAATGCTTGTGTGAGTAAAATCTAGGTGTTACTTTATTTTCAAAAACAGCATTTTAAAGCTTTTCACTGCCTTACAAAAGTATTCAAACTCATTAAACTTCTCACATTTTCTTACCCTGCATCTCATTGGGGTTTTATGTGTTTTTATTTGAATAAATAAAAAATCCCTACTAATATTGGACACTTTCCATGTCTCTGCACGGTTTCAGGGTGATGTGGAGTATTTGTTTTCCATCACCCATATGTTTTTTATTTTATTTTTTTTTTTTACAGAGCACTTAAAGTTCAATGTTCTCATCTCAATAGAGTAACTTCTTTTACTCAACTTAGACCTGTCTACAGCTTCATCCACCTGAGCTGAGCATCTCTACAGCTACTCTGGAGTTACAAGGGGTCTTTTTGGAACAATGATCTCCTTTAGAATAATGGCCATGTCTTTTTCAAAGCTTTTCAAAGCATCTCTGCAGCTTCATCCCTCATCTGTGTGCTCTCTATGTTTAGGGGCATTAGAATAAAATAGACTAAATTCAATGCATGCTACTCAAACAACACTGAAGACCTATAATTTCCAGTGTGGTTCACAGTTATTTCATAGCTCATAGCTGCACAGTTAAGATCTGCTGATGGCTAAGTGCTTTTGAGTTTGGTTTTTATCTAATTTTGTCCCCAAAACTTATATGCTCTAGTGCAGTATAACCCAGGTTATTTTTTAAAGTTCTGGATTGTCTCCAGCTGATTTTGCAGTGTCTGGATCCACATTTGATGCCTCTGGTCCGGCAGCGGGTGTTAACCTAACAGTGACCAGTAGTCCTATAAGTGCTTTCTCAGTGCCAACATTTCCTGCGAGACTTCGGCCTCCGTCCTCTCACAGTGTGCCATTTTCTCACAACGATGCCAGGTGAGCGATATCTCAGTGTTATGCCATTGTATGAGGCCCTCACAAGATTTGATATTATTTCTAAAGCAAACAGGAATCTTTTTCAGGTCCTTATTTTCCAGAGAATCCCTGGCGTCCACCACCCTCAGCCTGTTTGAAACCCAGTCTGTGTTTAGTAGCAAACAGGACTGGGCATATGGCTACCGTGTGCTCCCCCCCGTGGGACTACCTCAGAGCTGCGCCCAAGCCAGTGAGGGCGGTGAACAACTCAGCCTCTCCCCCGGCACGGCCATGTCGGGCACCACCGCGTCAGGAGAAACAAGCACCTCTGCCTCCCTGCCCTCGTATCTTTTTGCTGCTGAGGCTGGAAGCCCGAGACAATCTCATGCGAAGAAGAGAGCGCTTTCCACGTCGCCATTGTCAGACGTCATGGGGATTGACTTTAACAGCATTATACGGACTTCGCCCACGTCGCTTGTGGCTTACATCAACGGTTCTCGCAGCTCTCCGTCATCCCATCTCACCCTCTCTCCTGTTCACTCTGATGGATATGGTCATTTCTTAGGAGTGAAAGGTCGCTGTATACCCCACCACCATCCATGCAGCGTGCCGGGCCCTACCCAAGCATTAACCCTGCTGTCAGAGTGTGGCCGTATGCAGGTGCTTGACGAGGGAGGGGGCCTGGAGAACCAGATGGCTAACATGATGGTGGGGCCGCAGTGCCTTTCACATGAAGAAGGGTTCCTGGAAAAGACTTCAGAGAGTTGCAGCCAAATGTCTAACTGCATTCTACCACCGTTGCAGCCAGAGACAGCGTCGTTGACGAGGGTCCAAGAAGCCGCCGTTCCACATGGGCCTCCTCCCCCTTACCACTCGCATCATCACATAAACCCTTCCAGATACCACTGCAAAATGAAGGCCCAGTCTCAGAACACTGCCATGCAATCTCCCATGTTTCCACACAGGCACGGAGTCAGCTTTTTACCACAGATTCCCATGCTGGAGGAGGAGGAAGGGGAGGCGGAGGACTGCGGCACCCACTGCTGCAGGTGGCTGGATTGCACTGCAGTTTACGACCAAAAGGAGGAGCTGGTAAGGCACATAGAGAAGCTGCACGTGGACCAGCAAAAGGCAGAGGACTTCACATGCTATTGGGTGGGCTGTCCACGAAACTTTAAGCCATTCAATGCCAGATACAAGCTTCTTATCCACATGAGGGTCCACTCCGGAGAGAAACCCAACAAATGCTCGGTATACCTTATATATCTTTCTCTTGCATTTTCATTCTGCTGAAATCACTCCTGCATTCTCCTTGTTTCTGATTGTTGTCTGAAAACACTCAATCAGCTGAAAAGGTTTTGCTCCTCTGTGAGATGACATAACTGAATGCCGACAACACAGAAGCATGATAAATGGCGGACCTCGCTAAATTCGCTTCACTATGAGGAAATTAACGCTACAGTGTCTATTTGAAGGCTGCCAAAAAAAATCGTTATTAGGGTGACTACCCTCATGTGAAATGACATTTGGGAAAGGTCTTCATTTAAAATATGGCCAGTCCGATTCTAACTTAAGCCCTGGGGCAATTAGCAGAGCTCTGTGATAATTGGCATGGGAGTTAACTCAATTATATAGTTATTAAATAAGCACAAAAGAGGCCTTGCACTACAGCTCTGGCAATACTCACTGGGCCTCTGCAAGCTATTGTGGTTGTCTGCAACCAAAGGGTTTGCCAGGACTGAGCCCGAAAAGCTTGGCTGCTGTCCTGGGAAGGTGATGCCCCTTTGGCAACAGAGATAGTTTATTTTAAAATGTTTCAGATGGGGAGATAAAGCAAGGCAAGCTTCTTTTTTTTTTTTTTTTTTTTACATTGCACCATCTTTGCACAAGGTAATTAAAAGTTTTCTACAGGAAAAAAAAAGTTTAAAAGTTGTATTAAAATACAAATATTTTCATTTCTAAAGTTTAGATATCCTACTTGCATTTAACAGATCCCTTTCAATTAAGCACAACAATTAGTGCATTTAATTACATCTTAATTACTATAAATAATAGAACAAGACATGAGAAACAAAAACCAAAAAAGTGTAACCATGCATGGTGTTATGTCCTTCCTTAATTTGTCCTTTGTCCTCTTTTTCCTTTAAAACTGGAAACATTGTTGTTTAGTATAACGTTATTTTTCGGTCTTAACAATACATAAAATGTTTTTCCTTTGTTTTGTTTTTTTGTTTTTTTAAAGGACATAAAGTCATAGACGGATTTGCGTATGCACAGTGCTAGGTCAATAAATCTGTGTTGCCTTGCCTAGGGGGTTATGCAGGTTTTGCATCTCTAGACAAATTTTATCAGCGTAAAAATGCATCGTAAAGGTTGTTTGACATGCACAATAGTGGAACTAGTTTATTTCTTAGACACATATACGTCTAGAATGTGTTGTCTTTTCCTCACTCCCACTTCTGACTTGGATGAGTAATTAACAAGTCATCGGCTAAACATGGTTTAGTACATTGATGCTTTTAACAAGTTAAATATTAACATCATGCATACCTGCAGTCGACCTTCTGCTCCAAAATACTCACTTATTAGTTGAAACTGGCTCTGTTGCCATGGCAGCTGCCGCTGTTGGATGGCTCCCTTTAATCATTCGGTGATGAAACATTTATGGCTGCAGCTTATTGCCAAAAGGAGAATTTGAACCTGTAGTTGTTTCTCCAGAAAACACCTAAGCAGGAAAAGAAAAGCTTTTACACAGGCTACCCACAGTCATTTTCTTTTTTCTTTTTTTTTTACATTTTGAAGCAGTTTGCATGTCTTAGACATTTTTTCCCCATGAGTAAAATTTATTTTAAGAAGATAAATTATTTTAAAATGTAGAAATATGTATATATTTTTTAAGTAAATAGATGACAGCTATAAAGCTGCAGTATGGTATATGAGGCACATTGTGCCACCAACACAATAAGTAGCTCTTGTTTCACAGTGGACATATGGGGCAGGCTAAGACTTGTGCTGTTATCCCACAATCTGGTCAACAATCAGTTTCGTTTTAAAAATACAACCGTTACTCACCAGTTTGTTTTAGGTAACCTAAGCAACAATAGTTTTACAGGTATACTCATCACTGTGAGGGTAAATGTGAATTTTAGACAACTTGTAAATATATATATTTTTTTAAGTACTAGTACTACTGTACTAGTATTTTGGTACCAGTACATTTATACTGGTACCAAAGTATATTCACTTGTAAGTGGAGAAATTATTTTTCACTTATGGAAATAATATCTTCTTGTAAGTGTGATGACTTAAAACAACCCTCTGTATCTTACTAAAAAACTTTATGTGAGTTAGTTTAGTCTTATTTCAACTGTACTAAGATATTTGCACTAGAAACTAGACTAAAAATACTTTGTAAGACTTTGTGCTTCCGCAGTGTGTGAGCTAATGCCTCACAGAAAGCTTACCATGATTAATTTGCCTCTAACGTTTTTTGTCGTATTTCAATTTACATTTAATCTTTCCTTTCTTTCTCATTTTATTCTCCACCCAGTGAAGTTTTAAATGTGCTTTGTAAATAAACTGACACTGACAAGCTCGGAGAAACAGCAGATCCAAGAATACCATCTATGCGATCATTGATATCGCCTCGGAAACGGCGCTTTGTTGACAAGCCCCTTGATGCGTTTTTGTTCAGTAACTGTTAGCATCTTTTCTGTTGCACCCTGCCTGTGGGTCAGTGTTTCAGATGATGAAATCCTCAGAGGCCTTCCAATTTTATCTTGAGAAATTGTAAAAGATATTTGAATTTTCTAGTATTACCTAATACCTAGAAAGTATGTGTAGTTAAAAGAGTTTCACAAACAGAAAGATAAAAAAAAAGGCACAAAAAATTTGGCCTAACAGGGTGTAGAATAGTGAAGTGACCTCAAAGCCGAACCGGGCACCAGACAGAGTCTGCTGGCACAGATTGCAGCTGTCATTGTTCAGCTGGGGTGTGAGTACCTGCCAGGATCTGTCAGAAGTTGGCTGTGAGACTGAGGAGCCACACCGCTTTCTTTTCAATCCTAAACATCCCTTGTGGCACAGCAAAAAGCCCTCCTCAGGAGAGCTTTGTGACACAGAGAAGCGGGGAGGGACACAGCTATCTACCTCTGGACTTGGCTGGATTGCTGCCAGGGTTTTAGTTTTAAGTTAGTTCAGTCCAGTTTTGGTGTTTAGAGGCTATTTATCTATGTTTGCATTGCTTCAGGCAGGTGTCTTTTTCCTGTTGTTGTTGTCGTCTTGCCCTAATTCAGCCATTATTGCAAGGCCTTTATAGTGCTATTAGAAATAGACGACATGAACCAAGATTTTTCACACAAGAGATGTATGAAACGTTTTACATATTTTCTATTTTCTGTTTCATGTTTCCAAATTAATTTCCACTTCCACCAACTGTTTGGAATTCTTCCTGAACCTTTTTTTTTACAAACCTTATGATTGGACCATGTAAATACCTTTCCTGGAATTGAAGTAAAAATCTGTTTTTGCAATTTATTGCAAAAACAAGATTGGCTTGTTTGATTTTTTTTTTTTTCAGTCAAAAATTACTGTTGTGTTGAGAAAGAATGGCAAGAATTTCTCATTCTGTGAGGGAAAAAAAGTTCATTTATTTCTGGCAGTTATGACCAAGAGATATAAGAATGTGAGGAATCCAGTCCTGGAGAAAGAATAACAATATCAGACATGCTCCTTGACCATGAGGCTTCATTAGGACAAAAAAAAAAAGATTCCCGTCACAAACCACCCCTTCTAACCCCCCAGGAAGAGGGCAACATGACTCTGGACTTAGGAGAAAAGGCTTTGAATGATTTGCATGTTTTAGGGATGAAGTCATTGGTCACATGATGAGGTAACCACTTATGTTGACTGGAATATTTTCCTCAAACACCAGACAGCCCACATAAGACCTTCTGTATGGTGCTGTCATTCATTAAAGTACTTATCAGTCTTACAGAAAACATTCATATTTATTAGCTTACTAAACGTTGCTGTTTATTTATTCATAATTCGTAGCTGCCAAATGCTGTCAAAGTGATGTAAGATGTATGGTTAACAACAAAATGCAGCTGTGGTTATGCATGTTTAAACACTGACCCCTGCTGGTCAGAATGCAAACGTGAAAAGTTTGGGTCAGATTGACTTTGGTCAAATCTAAACTCTGAAATAACTTCTTTGTAACCAAATTCGCCAGTTATATTGAAACATATTGAAACATTGAGCTGAAACATATCACTGTAAAAACAAACAGTAAAGCCTTACATTATCCATGCTTCCAAACTGATTTAGATTATTTGCTAGGTTAGCCACTGCAAAAACTTATCATTACTTCTAGTCAGAAATTATTATTTTTTTATTAAATCTGATCCTGTCAGAAGGGATGTGGGGTTTAGCTGTACATGTGTGGCAACAATGCTGTAGATGCCTCCTAACACTACTGTGCCTTGCAAAGTATTGTGTTATCTAACCTCTGTAGCTTTCACATAACACCTGCATTTGTACTGAGATTAATTGAACCAAGTTGTATTTGGGGGGTATCAGTTTAAAATGGGTACATTTTGTATCCCTTCACATCTCATTTATGGACGATTTGTGTTGGTCTTTCATAGATTTTGGAAACATTTTTTAGTCCAAAAAGTAATCTTGTCCTTGTACAATCAAGTTACAATATGTCTAGAGCAGTGGTTCTTAACCCGGGTTCGATCGAACCCCAGGGGTTTGATGAGTCGGTCTCATGGGTTCGGCGGAGCCTCAGCCGCGGAGGTAAAGACGCACTTGTGTAAAGTTGTGATGATACGCCCCGCTTTGCCATCACTTGCTTTAATTACTTCAGCAAAGCTCACCGTTTTTACCAAATTCTGTGTACTTCTAAATCTGCTCCATAGTTGCATCTTTTCGGGGTTGCTACTGCCTCTAGTGGCGTGGGGGTGGTAACACAATTAATATAATTACATTACTAAATCAGAATACCGCGAAGTCTTGTTTATTAATTTTTCATTGTCTTAAGAATGTAGAGCTAATTAAATGATCTAAACAAGACCTTAAAGTGATTCCAGTTTCTCTCGATGGCCAACCTGTTGATACTGTGGCAAATTTTAAATACCTTTGGTCGTTCCTAGACAGTCAGCTCAACTTTGCTGAAAACACTGATTATATTTTGAAGAACTGTTCTCAGAGACTCTACCTTTTAAGAAGACTTAGTGATCTTGTTACCCATATGTCTTGAATTTGGAAAAAAATATATAGCCTATATATTTATCACTAGGGTTCAGTGAATGCGCATATGGGTTCGGTATCTCAAAAAAGGTTAAGAACCACTGGTCTAGAGATACCAAACCTTCTTAATAGTGGATTTATTTTCAAAAGTATACTGTAAAAACGCAGTTTCATTGTGAAACCAAAATAAAAGTTTTTTTTTTCTTTAAAAATGGAGAAAACATTTACAGCTAGAAAACAGCTATTTGTCGTTCAACCAAATAGCTGGCTGAGTATAACAGACTGCCTGTTATACTGCCTGTCAACTTTTTGGGGGGCAAACTGAATCGTAGCTGAACATAGACAACACCAGTAGATTACACGCTACTTGTTAACAAGCTTAAGGTGCTGTATTGATAGCTAGTCATCTTTACCTGCATCCAGCAGCTTTACTCAACAGTCGGTTAGTTTGGGGGGAAAACTGTGAAAAGTTCTTTGCGTTTTGCTGCTTTGCTGCCATGATTCTAACACACACCTGCGTAGCTCTGCGCAGCAGCAGCAGGTCTCCTTGACTGCGGCACAGGTGTAAACACAGCGCGTGCGTTGTAGCGCTCATGTTGCGTTTAAAGGCAGCTCGGAAAAACAGGTTACGACATGTTAACAACGAATGAAACAGTTTTAAGTGCTGATAAAAGTGACAGAGGACACAAATATGGGAAGTGCGGAAACCCCGGCTGTATCAAATTGACAGAGGAATAACAGAGAGTTGGCCATTCTCAGGTAAAAACCCAGCGCATACAGCGATCATATTTTTGTTTTTTTGTTTTTTTGTTTTCATCCAGACGGCTCCCCCCGCCCTCCTCCTGCAATGGCACGGCGCCCCCCTAGGGGACGTACCCCACAGTTTGGGAACCTCTGCCATAGACCATTAGCGTAGACGTTTTTCCATCAAGAGCAAAACGTCTACACTGTTTTTCATTTAAAAAAAAAAAAAAAAAACAGAGCAACCCAATCCAGAGCTGCAGGTTGCATGTTCACTCACGTGAACTTCTAACAAAATATGTTGCTTGTGGTTCTAATCTGTTGAAACAAAGTGTGTTAGCATATGTGAATACTTGTGCAAGGAACAATAAGTGACTTTTTTTTCTGCAAACTTGGCATTTTACAATTTAGGCCTCATTTTATAACAACACCTTTCATTTTAATGAGACTTGTTTCAAATCTTTGCTTTTTACAAGCTGCCAGTCTATAAGCAGGACTCATTTTAACCACATTTTATGTTTACACTGTCACAGTTTGAAGGCTGCAGCAAGGCTTTTTCTCGACTTGAAAACCTGAAGATTCACCTGCGCAGCCACACAGGGGAGAAACCCTATCTGTGTCAGCACCCAGGGTGCCACAAGGCTTTCAGCAACTCGAGCGACAGAGCTAAACACCAGCGAACACACCTGGACACAGTCAGTGGTGCCTCATCACAATCACACGATATAATTAGAGATGTTGTTTTGATTCTTTGGATCAGAAAGTGTTCACCGTCTGGGTTTATGTGTCTGTGGTTGTGCAGAAGCCATATGCCTGCCAGGTGCCTGGCTGTGCAAAACGCTACACTGACCCCAGTTCATTGAGGAAACACATGAAGTCTCATTCTACCAAAGAGCGGCAGTTACGGAAGAAGGTGAGTACCCTAATGCTAAAATTGCAGAATAAAGCAGATGGGATTTTTTTCTTTTTTTTTTTTATGGATTATATAAGCAGTAGAAGGACAGGGAATTCAAACGTTGTGGTCACTGAATGAAAATCCTTGGGCTGTTTTTGTAGAGGATCTCAGGAATTTGCTGTTTGAAGTTAAGCTTTAGAAACGGGTTTCACTTCGGTAGCATGACAGCCGTGAACATGAAATAAACCTCTCTTACATACAGAACGTGACACATTTCATTTTATTGTGCTTTCCTTCATCCTAATTAGCTCTGTGACAGGCTTTTCATCCCACTCACTTACCTCTGCAACTTAACTGTACACAGATGATCATTATCTTTAATTAAAGGTGTGCATGCGGTTAGATGGAAATGACTTGCAGCCAAGTTTGTCAATTTATGCACACTTAGATTAACAGAAGTGTGCATAAATTGGTCTCACAAAATTACTGAGTAATGTTGTTTGTCTTAGTGTTTTCCCTCTGAGAGTCACTCCATTAAGAGTTGCACTTTACAGTAGCGCAATTTTGCTATTAGGATTTTTGCATGTTAGTGAGAAAAGGTTTTTCATTTTGAGGTGTGTGTCATCGAAGATGCCAACAAAAATCATGAGGATTTGCAGAGATACATTTTTCTGTTAGTTTAAATATAAGTTAGCGAATTTCAAAGATGTTTTTAAATAAAATCTGTGTGATATGAACATTTTTTATTGCCTTCTGCACAAATAACTTTAGTGTTTGCTGAAAGCATAGAGTAAAAAAAAAATACATGTCTTGACTTTCATACATAAAGATTAAAGAAATAATGGACAAAGAAAATTCCAACATGCTCTAAGAGTTACAATTCTATGGAAATTTGCATGTTTATCACAAAAGTGTGAATCTTTGAGAATGCTGTTTAGATTGTCCTAAACTTATGCTTCTGGATTCTTGCTACATCTGATGAACAATTTTTTCATTAATTAGTAATTAAATAATATAAAAATGAATATGCAATAAATGGGTTTTCGGAGTAAAACATCTTCTGGTAGACAATAGAAAACTTTGTATAGCAAGTAACATTTAAGAACTTTTTTAGGTGTCTTCAAGTCTGTAATGCTTAATAAAGAGATGTGATTACCTTAGCTACTACATTTCAGCGCCTGGAATGATTTTGCCAATGCAGACAGCTGACTGGCAGATAATCTTACAGGAGGGGGCGTGGACCCTTTTAATGACTGTCATCAGCGGGATTATTTACAGAAGTAGTAGAAAATTGAAAATGACGTAACATTAGAACACAAATAGAACAATAGTGATGTAGTGAACTCTCTGTCAGTGTCTCTGCTGCCCATATTTGTTTATTTTTAGCCTTTTGTGTCGTTTCTGTAGATGAAATCTTCCACCGATGCAGCCCAAGGAACACTGGCTGACTGTTTGACCATTCACCCTCTACATCCCGACATTTCCCCGCCGGCAAGGCTAGATAACAGCTTGAACCCAGCTCTCGGTGCGTCTCATGAGACATACTGCTGTACGTCAAAGTTTTGCATGTTCGCATAAATGCATTTAATATGAGAAATAAAATAAAAACATCACAGTTCTGAGGTGTCTGTAATTTCTATTCCTCAGGTGCAACACAAGGACAGGATTCTTATCACAGTCCCTGCTTGGCTCAGATGTTCTCCATGCCAGATAACTACAGGTAAAAATTGTATTTATTTTTATCATTATTATATTCAATACATTTGCTACGTTTTCACTAAGAGGGAGTAAACCACTCAAACAATGGTTGTCATGGTGTCAAGGCTCCAAACTTGATTAGAATAATCCGTTTTTGCAAAAATCCACTTATTTGTTCTTGCATTAAAAAAAATGGATTTCCTTATTTTTTTCCATTTCATTTCACCTTGATGCACGTTAATCATATCGAGACACAAGGTCTCATGTTCGAGTCCAGCCTGTTTTAAATAGACATACAAAACATGCATGCGTTACAACAAACTACAATCCACACGATTCACACAACTAATTAATTAAGAGTCTAACTGAGAGTAAAAGACAGCAGCAACAAAACATCAAGAACAGGAGCCGCCACTCAACAATTAAATTACTGTTTGTGCTTTTGCTTTTTGCGAGTATGTGCAGTGGATGCTACAAGAAAAAGCTTTTCACATTTAAATGCC
The DNA here is from genome assembly GCF_904066995.2 of Poecilia reticulata. Taxonomy (NCBI): domain Eukaryota; kingdom Metazoa; phylum Chordata; class Actinopteri; order Cyprinodontiformes; family Poeciliidae; genus Poecilia; species Poecilia reticulata. Next base: position 15,007,131 of record NC_088841.1, on the reverse strand, counting down.
ACAAACATTAGTCACTTTTCAACCTGGGTAAAATGCCTCTCCAGTCACTCTTCTCTTCAAAGAACCTAATGAAGGATTTTTTTGTCCTCGTGAGAAGCCAGATGCTTACGGCTCCTCAATGGTTCAAATTGTTCTCCGGCCAGCGGTGGGCCAAAGCTTTCCCTGCGGGACGTCCGAGCAGACAATCGGCTTGTGAGAGCAGACCTCGCCTTGCCTCATTGGTCTCAGCCGCTCCCATCAATGGATGCTATAGCCACCACCAAGAGCTGCCGGGGAATTCCATGAGTGAATCATAAAATCTAGAAAATGCCATCTATGCTCCAATGAGCGAAGGCTTTAATTACTCTTTTAGTTGTTAAATCAGTTGAAAAATCTTTGCTGGATTTTTTTATTTTAATTTGACAGTGTTTCTCAGTCGGTGTTTTGTCTAAAACTTTACCTTAAAATTCATCTAATTTGCATGTAGCCTTGAAAAATTAATACCAGCTACTGTATCATTTTAAGCAATACTGATTTATCTTAAAGTAATGCCTGATTTTTCAGTAGTGCTTAACAAATATGCACATTTAAATTTTCCAGGATAACCTTTCTGCTAAAAGTAAAGTGAAGAAATGGAGTAAGAGTTTGTATCAGATAAAGTGCATTTCGACACTAAAAACCAGAGAGGTTTTTCT